>NC_137962.1:28141719-28641872 GCF_963924665.1 Micromys minutus | reverse complement strand
ACAGGGCATCTTTATGTAGCCTTGGCTGTCCTTGGGTACCCATAGTGTAGGATAGGCTGGACTCGAACTCAGTAATCTGCCTGCCTCTTCCTCCCAAGTGCTGAGATTAAAGGCAAGCTCCACCACTGCTAGATTAAAATTTATTTTTAAACAAACACAATAATTTGTAAGAGAAATGTTTTGTGAAGACAAAACAATATAGGAATTTTTTTTGTTTGTTTTTTTGTTTTGAAAGAAATTTAATGTCGGGACAGGAACTTTTCGCAGCTAATCAAAGCTCCGTAACCTCTCTTTCAGGGATTCACAAAAATGTACACAACTGTTTGTTCGGTGTGGTGCTTCTTCTCAACAATGCTTTCTGAATATTAAAATTGCACTGCAAAATCAGGTCAAGATTTTGGGTATGGCGTGACAAAGTTGGAATGGCAAAGTCACCTTCTAATTCAGATATCAGCAGCGGGTCGCCTTGCCCAGTCCAGCCTGTGAACTGGCAGCCCAACAGAGAACCAGAAGGAAAGCATGGCAGCCTTGGGGCCTAACCGGAAGCTCACCAAGGGAGACCTGGCGTCACACCGGAAGTCACTCTCACGCAGTGGCTGATAGGAGAGGTGCGAGCAGCGGTCCTTCTGCGTTCAGTGAGCGAGCTGCGAGCTACAAGTTGCGAGCTGTGAACTGCGAACTACAAGCTACAAGCTGCGAAGGCCCCGCGTGGGAGCCTCTGGAGAGATGAACTGGGTCGGGGGCTCCCGGTAAGGTGTGCGCTGAGGTTGAGATCCAGCCCTCGTGGTCCTGGAGTGCCGCCATCATTCCAGGCCCAAGGCAAGGAAGGTCACAACCTTCCCTGGTTAAAGCCAGGATGGACACCTCAGCACTGTCCAGGGTACTAAACAAACTCTGGTTCTTACTCTCCAAGGGGGTTTTCTGAGGGCTAGCAGTTTGGGTGGGTTGCCGCTGCTTTTCCTCCATTCCTGGCATTCTCTTCTAGTGAGGACCTGTAGACATGGGATATGGTCTACGTAAGAATTTCAAAACAGCTCTAGTTATATATATATATATATATATATATATATATATATATATATATATATATATATTTGAGGATATATAATTTGAGGATATATATACACATATGTATATTTGAGGATATATAATTTGAGGATATATATATATATATATATACACATTATATATGGTATATAATTTATCCAGTATTCAGGATTAATCACATAAAACATTCATTATAGATTCACCATTTTTATATAACTATTCATTGTAGTTTGCCTTACATGTTCACTAGGGAAAGAATTTAAGGTTTAACTTGATAAAATGTGTTGATGAGAATTAATTTGTTTGATATATATGTATACATATGATATATATTTGATATATATGATACACGCACATATATATCACAAGTATATTCCAGCATAACAGGATATTAACTTAAATCACTGAGGAATTTTATAGGAGAAAGATGGCTAGTAATTTTAGCAGAAGCACCTCTGTTGAATATGTTAGCATTGTATTTCAAAAATGCACATGTTTTTAAATGGGTATGGGAACTCATGCCTGTAATTTCCCACATATTGGCTGTAGTGAGAGTATCTCCACCAGATTCAGGCCAAAAATATCATCTCAAAAAGTCAAATGGACTCTTGAGATGGCTCAGCATGCAAAGATGACCTGAGTTTAATCCCTGGGGCCCACATGCAGAAAGGAGATAACTGAGTAAGGAAAAGATTTTCTCTGATCTTCACACAGCGGACATTTGTTGTGTGACTAAAATTTTCCTGGGGAGTCACAACACAACACTCATGTCTACATAACCCAGATGGAGGGCCCATGATAGAACTAAGTCTAGATGATACCAAAGTTCAGCTTGGTAAACCAATGAATTGTATTGAAGTTTCTTACAGAAATATGGCTGAGGGGTTACTTACAGGAGCAGAAATGACTCAAAGACAGCCGCATCACCAAAGACCACCCCAGCATAAGTGACAGCTCACAAGGCACCAAACCTGCTGCTTTACTCTGTAGGCAGCTACACAGGTTGGGAATGTCCTTTCCAAGTGATTTAGTCTAATTTTCTTGCCTGGTCTGTTTCACTTGTCTTGTGTACTCTTGGAGGGAGGGCCCTAGTGAGTATGGATAGTTTCGGGAATTTCCTGGGACTATTTCACATGTTTGCTTTCTGGCTTGAGGAGCCTCCCCACTGGATGGTCCCTTTAAGTCTTGGATGACTAGTTTGTTTCAGTCTTGGAGGAAACTGCTACACAACAGTATGGCATGTGCGTGCTTACACACATATGTAAAAATAAGTAAACACGTAAATGTAAAACAAAAGCAAATGGTTTATTTTGACTAGTGTTCTATTAGCACACTTTAGAGAAAACTAGAAACTCACACACTTTACTAGGATATAGTTAATACATGGCTATAATGAAATGCATTCAAATCTGACTTTTCCAAAAGGGAATTTTAATGGATTGGAATTCCAGCTCCAGGGGATACAACACCCTCTTTTGGATTCTACAGACAACTGCTCTCATGTGCACATCTACATAATTTAAAATCATTTACTGGTTGCTTTGAGATTAATGTTTTTGTGCTGCTGAAGGAAGCACTGCTTAAGGTTGCTTTTCTCAACATGAAGTACTGTTACATCTCTGGCATCAACTACCAGGGGCTTAAGCCACAGACTAAAGAAACATGGTTATAGTTTCTTAGGACTTTAGTTTTGATTAGAAGTCAGAAAGAGGAGAGCCTTCCTTTAGATGTAAGCCAGCATCAATACACTATACAGTGAGTCTAAGACAGGTCAAACGTTAGGATGCATGAGCCTGCAGGGTGGTTCCAGGAGGATAGGTACATGCTGTCATGGTGTATGACCAGAGTTTATCCTTGCACTCCAAACAGGAAGGAGAGAACTGACTGCTGAAGTTGTCCTTTGACCTCTAATTGCATACATGGTCGTACATACATACATACAAACACACACATACACAAACACAAATAAATGTAAAACTAAAAAAGTCATTATACGCAGTTTTAAATAAACTTTCCCCAGAAAAGTTTATTTAAAGTTCTTTTTCTAGGATGAATCCCTATAGTGATTTTGAAAATCTGATTATCTCCCATGTCTACTGTGAGAGCAGGCAAGAGAGGACAGGGTTAGCTGTTCTTGGTACTGTGATCTTCTAAAGGGCCTCAGCCTGAGTGCTTTTGGTGAGCACTGGCAGCCAGTTGGAGCCTCAGCAGTGGAGAATTTTTAATTCCATCTCAAACTGTCTTTAGTGCTTGGCTACTAGGGGCTTGTTTTAGTTGAAAAGTTTGAGAGCTGTTAGCACCCTAACATTTAGATAATGACTGGAGAGCTATTAGAGTTCTCCTTCAGAGCAACTCCAGAGCATCCTAAATTAAATTAACAAGAAGAGTTTTGCATGCATGACCTAGACAGGGTTATATACATATGTGTGTATATGTGTGTGTAGATATATAAGTATGTACATATACTTATACATGTATGTGTATATAAATTTTACTTAATAAAAAGCACCTTGTGATAGAATATTGGGTTTGGAATTATGTACATCTTTAGATCAGTAGAAACTTAAATGATCAGCAATGTGTGACATGTGTTGTTCTAAACACCTTGTGAGGTAGATAGGAAACGAAAGCATAGCTATCATCATGTGATCCGCCCAAGGAAACGAGCTAGGGAAGTATCAGTTAAGACCCGCCAATTCAGTCAGATACATTACATAAAATGATGACAACTGGAAATGTTAACAAATTGTGGTGGAAATTCAAAGCCAAGAAAGTGGAGATTACTAAGCTGTAAAGACCCCAATATTGCACAAAACAGTATTGCCACTGAAGTGATAAAAGTTGAGAAGAAGATGAATACTTTGTTAGCAAAGCTTTCAGAAAGAAATGGGTTAGGAGCAGAGGTTTCGTATTAAAAACATGACAGGAATGTTTGTAAACTAGTAGTTTGGTCTGCATTAGGATGTTTTCACAAGGTGCTGCAGATATTTTGTTGTTACAGGAGTGAAGCAGGGTCCAGTAAGTTAAGTTTTGGTAGAGGTCATCTGATAGCATGTCCTCACTGGAGGCGATGCTGTCACATATAGAATTGATACAATAAGTTTTACTGCAGAATTACTGGATGAGACATCATTGCAGTCTTGTAGATGAAAGGTCTTCATAATTTCTCTCATTAAAAACAAACTGTGCATTTGACCTTCAAGAGATTTTTGTATTAGGGAGTCTATCAGTCCCACATAAAATGCCTTTCATGAAGAAATTAGCTGGTAGCTATAGAAATAAGCCTTTCCCCATAACTTGGTTATCTTGTTGGATGTGGTGTCTTTACAAGCTGTAATGTTTCAATTCAAATGAAATATCCTTAAGTGCAAATTGACTAAGCCACCCCAAACTCATGTGCATATGACAGTAGTTCCAAAGTCCTGTAGTTGAAACTTGATAGTCCACACCAATGCCAAATTTTCAAACTAATGGGCTTTTTAACCTTCTGAAATAATGTTTGTCTTAATTTGTGGGTATTAAAATGCTCACTACCCTTCTTAGTCTTTTCCTGACAAAAGTAAGTATTGACCTGGAACTCTATTTACCCCCATGGTTGGAAAAAACTCCCAAGACCCTGCATTTTCTTTTTATTTTTTTTATTCATTTATTTATTAATTAATTAATTTATTTATTTATTTATTTATTTTTAAAAATATTTATTTATTTAAGTACACTGTAGTTGTCTCCAGACACACCAGAAGAGAAATTGGATTTCATTACAGATGGTTGTGAGCCACCATGTGGTTGCTGGGAATTGAACTCAGGACCTCTGGGAGAGCAGTCAGTGCTCTTCGCCGCTGAGCCATCTCTCCAGCCCAGACCCTGCATTTTCATAGTTAGACTGACCTTCAAATTTGAGGATAGGTAGGAACATTGTTTAACTTGGAAAAGAATACTTGATTTTCTTTGTTAATCAGTGACTCATTTCACAGTTAGGCATGGAGGCAGTAGCAGTAAAGGGAAGATACAAAGATGCAAACAGTTTTTAGACCCCTGAATACTACTGAGCATCACACTGAGGACACAGGACCTAGTCACTACAGCACTGTGGGTGGAACCTAACTCACACTCAAGCACAGGATAACTGAAATCCAGTCCCTCTCTGAGACTTTACTGTCTATCGAGGGAGAAAGAAGTATTACTATTGAGAGTGTTTAAGATCAGGGACTCAAAAATTCAAGCTATAAAAGCAAGTGGGAGGAACAAGAAAGGAACATAAGCTAGATTAACAGCAGCTTTGGCCAATCAGAGGACGGGTGGAGATGACAAAACAAAAACGGTATATAAGTATTGGAGATAAATTATATATTTAAATACTTTAAGTTGATGTATGTGGGCTTTTTGATAGTGAGTTTGAGAGACATAAAAGTAGAAGTTTTCCATTCGGGAAGAGCCAAATTCACAAATAGCACAGCGGCAGCAATGCTTTGTATTAGATTATAGGATCAGAAATATATAGGTTGGATAGGTTGCCATGTTGTCGGGAAGCTAGGGTTATGCTAGAAAAAATTATACTGCTTTTTCATAGTTCTAGTATGGCTACATATACTCTTCAAATTTAGTTGGCAAAAGTCTCAGTGTACTTTGTGGAAATCACAGTCTGTATGACTTGGGACAGGATATGGAACTTTTCTATTCACGCATAGAGTCAGGTTGTAGAGGACATTCTGTGGGAAAGAATATTGTCCACATGAACTTAGATATAGAGTCTTGGAAATGAGGCATTCATGTGAAGAAAAATGTATCAAATATGAGGGACAGATTTCAGTTGTCACTAAGAGTTCTCACTGAAAGTATCTGCCCATCCTGAGGATTATTCACAGACAAAATTTACAAGCCTGAGAGATCGACTGACTTACAAAGCCTCTGCTCTGAGAATGTCCCTTTGTAAAGAAAGTATAGCTAGTCCTGCTGATATGACAAATGACATGGGCTCCTCTGAGAGTCTCCACTGTATCTCTGAGGAAGGTGAATTACTGATGGAGTGACTAGAACTGCAATGCATGACCCTCCCAGCTAGGGTCTAGAGAGGGAGCAAGAAAGAAAAAGACTTAGCTATCATTTGATTTTTGGGTTAGAATAGTAGAAGGCCTGGCTCTGTCTTAGGCGTGGGTCTCATCGGAGCCTCAGTGTTGAAATTGAGCAGAGGTTCTAATGTTCTGCATCTGGGAAGCATTTCCTTATGAAGAAGAAAATTCTTACTGAGAGATGGTCATCCAGTAACATCTCATAAGGTCTTAGCTCTCATCAGGCTTCTCGGTATGGTGAATAAGCTACTTTAGACTTCTGCTATACTTCCCTTTTAGTTCATTAAGACCATAAAGATGGTAAAAATCAACCCATTATTTTTTGCTGTCAAGGTCAGCTGAAGGTCTGGTCCACAAGGATCAGTTGATAATATGTAACCTCCCTCCCTACTCCTTTAGCCTTAAAGAAAGAGTTGTGTAATATGCTAAGATGAATCAGGCTCTTTTTGACTGTTCTGCTTCCTTTGAATGACTAAGAACCATGTTCTGATTCTCCGCTGTGGAGTGTACGCTGATGAGAGTTCAACCTCTAGGCCTCCAACACCTCACTGACGAAGGGGACAGGTAATGTTCAAAAGTCCTCTTGTCCTATTGGCTGTCGTTTTGTCTTCTTGTCCACATAGGCATATGCTTTCAAGTATGGTTAATAAATACCCAGAAGGTTAGTTACCTTTAGTCTGGCGTATTTACCCTTTCAAAAAAATGATTGTTTTTACTTGAAAGTAATGATAATTACATTATTTTCCTCCTTTACTCTCTCCAAGCATTTCCACGTTCTTCAAATTCATGGTCTCTATTCGTTGAAAAAAATGTATGCATCACACACACATAGACACACATATAGGGATAATAAAGATATTAGCAATTTACTTGCATGAAATCTCAGGTTAATGGATAGCCCTAAGAAGGATAATAGGATAATATAATGTGAAGTAAACCAGACCCAAAAGAGAAATGTCACACGCTCTCTTTCATCTCTGGTTTATAGCTCCTGACTTCACCTGTGAGTGTAATCTGGAGCAACAGTAGAAACCAGGAAAGTAGGAGGGGTGAGGAGCATTGGAGAGGGAGATAGCAGGGTGTGGGTGGTTTGAAGGGGAGAATGGGAAAAAAACAGAGTGGGATTAAACTAGGGAGGGGAAGAGATGCCAAGGCAGTGAGGTAGAGAGGGTAATTAAGGAGGGAGTGCATCTCTGTGAAGGCAAATGGAGGGGGAGGGGTGATGGAGCGGGGCGGGAGGGGAGGAAGGGATAACAACTCAAATGTAAATAGAGTATCTAATAAAAAAAAAGAAGGGAGATAAAATAGCAGTAAGTATGTCTGAAAGAATCATTATATACCTAAAGTTATATAAAACACATTAGTCTGTGTATGCATGTACATATAGAGGATAAATGGAAATTTTCCATCTGGGCTAACAATACTCCCTCCAAGAGCTAACAAAGACCCTCAAAACCAGGCCTGAGAAGATCCCTTTTGAGTTGTTGATCAGGGGAGCCCAAGAGACTCCTCAAACATTATGGAGTATTTCTGTTGCCTTTGGTTGCCTCTCAGAGGTGGAAGGTAAGCCCCTGTCTCTGAAGGCACTATGCACTTTGGACACTAGACCAGAAGCTCTGAAGCTGGATGTGAACTTAAAGTCTCTTTCTCAAGGACTAGCTTTTATGATACCAGCAGGTCCTGTGTGAACTTCTAAAGGAGAGAAGCCACACTGAACTTTTGTACAGTATTTAGATGAAACTTGGGCAAAAAATCAATCTTTAAAACAAATTTAGATGTTGTTAAGACTCAGCTGTCCTCATTATGCTGAACACACACACACACTTTTTAAAAAGCCAGTTCTAGATTCTATGAAGAGCAAAGCAATAACTTAAGAGAACACCATTGATTTTTAAAAAGGCTTGCACTGTGGCCTTAGATATTTTAATAACCTTTTTATCATCATGTATACCTTATCAAAGTCTCATCCTTTACCTTATATAACCTACTAAGAACTTTTGTGACCTTCTTAGGCTTCTAAGCTTTGTCTCTATTGTTCCCATTTTAGAAATATCTACCCACTTACCTTAGGACAAAGTCTTAAAATATACAAATTTTCGTTTGCTAAGATATCTTCAGTTTTCTAATATCTGCTTTTCTTACTTACTGGCTCCTTTTTCCTCATTGTCTTCATATCGAGAGACATCATGACATTATCAAATTTACTCATTTATTTGAAGACTCATTATTGCAGCCAATAACGTATGGCTGAGTCCAGAACATTTGTCTTCAGTGTGCAAATTTGATCATATGCATCTCACACCTGCTGTGCATTCACAAGAGACAGGAATTCTTTTCCCACCTCATAGTGCTGTCAAAGAGGGAAGATTATGTTTTGAAGGGCCACCATCTGATAGCTTACAGTATATGTCCTGAGAATATGGTAATAAACACAGTGGTCATGGAGAATCGTGGTGACATGCATCTGCCTTTATACGTGTCTTAGCTCAAAAGACTCCCTTGATAGATGTAGAGGTGGCCAACTGCTCAAAACTCTGTACTTACAATCAGCACGCCCTGCAAGGGAAAGCAGACAACCTGGGAAATTGACACGTGCCCTATCTTCTACAAAAGGACAACAATATTAACGATATTTCCTCTAGAGGCCACCTTTTTAAGCCCCCCCCCCCCAATATAAATTTAGGCAAAGCTCAAGAGTGCAGAAAAATATAAAATATTTTATTTCAAGATCTGTGGATCAAATAAATGATGGGTGGTTACCCATCCATAGGATCTAAAGCCAATGTTACCATGTCTTTTGGTTTCTCTTTTTTCCCTACACCTGGGAATTCCCTGATATTTATCCTCCCTCATTAGTGAGCATTAAGAAAGGCCAACCAGAGTTTCCGTACTCACTGACATGACCCTGAAATCTATGTTGTCTCCCTCATTGTGAACAGGAGGGAAGATGAGGCCTTTCTGGTAGAACCAGCCTTACCAACATGGCCTTTATCCCTATGATACTGATGAGTTCTTAATATATTTTTCCAGGATAATTTAAATAAATAGGTGGTAAAAATATGGAATACATTGGAGGCAGATCAATAGACACGGATTGTAAATTTTAGAGTTAGTTTGGTTGATGAGAAGGAATTACTATAGGTACTCTCCATCTCTAAAAATAACCTCAGTAAGATTAGGATTCCTGACAAGAGATGTTCAGGACCCACAAGCTTCCTTGATTGGTAAAGATGAAGCTTTACTGTGTTTTTTTTTTTTCCTCCATTGAAGGCTACTATTCTCTTTCTGACCTGTTATAAGTTTCCTGTCCGTAGGGATCTGAAATGACTGGGAGGGAATTAAAAGAGACAGGTGTCTGTCTTCGTCAGGGTTTCTATTCCTGCACAAACATCATGACCAAGAAACAAGTTGGAGAGGAAGAGGTTTACTCAGCTTACACTTCCATATCACTGTTCATCACCAGAGGAAGTAAGGACTGGAACTCAAGCAGGTCAGGAAGCAGGAGGTGATGCAGAGGCCCTTGAGGGATGTCACTTACTGGCTTGCTTCCCCTGGCTTGTTCAGCCTGCTTTTTTATAAAACCCAGGTCTATCAGCCCAGGGATGGCACCACCCACAATGGGCTGGGCCCTCCCCCCTTGATCACTAGTTGAGAGAATGCCTTACAGCTGGGTTTCATGGAGGAATTTCCCCAACTGAGGCTCCTTTCTCTGTGATTAACTTCAGCTTGTGTCAAGTTGACACAAAACCAGCCAGTACAGTGTCTATTCTGGCTGGATTGTGTTAAAGGTATATGGTTGCAGGTCCCGTATACTACAGTGTGTAAAGTAATCCCTCAAACCCAAAAGAACTCACCAAGAAAGAGTGGCGTTGCCTCTATAGTCTGTTACAGAAAATGCGTTGATCTTATCACATGGCAACAGGACACTCAGAATACATTACCTGAGGATAATTACACATTAATAAAAGGACACGAGTTAGGTAGCATGGAGATAGCAGTAGACAGAAGTAGGCACAAATCAGGAGAAAGTGAGTTGTGTAGGTCTGAAGTAATAGGGAGCCAGAAAGAAGCAAGGACTTTCATGTTCTTCACTCTAGGAGGGGATTCTGGAAGACTTATCACCAGTTATAACTGGAAACACCAAAAGATGCCACTTGGATATTGTTTTGTTCTCCCTTTGGATTCTAGGTTCAAGCTGCTGGGACAATAGCTCCTTAAAGAACTGGAAGGGGCAGGGATATTTATTCAGCATGTGTCTGTGCTGGGCTGCAGTGAAGGTGTATAAAGAAGCCGAGAAGAAGAAAGGGTTCTGTGGCATCACTTGGCCAATTGTCCGTGGTGAGGGCATCAAGGGCTGAAGAAAACCAGAGTGTCTGTGCCCCTCTCTACCTTAGTTTAGCAATCAGTCTGATCCCTCAGAAATGAAGTTGTGAAAAAGTTAACCTGAAGTTAAAGCTTTAACAGCTCTCTGGGACATTCCCACGGAATTTTCCACTGACTTTGAGTACTGTTGTAACAGCAGTGATCTTTAAGCTGGATGTGCGCAGCAGCTCTGTGCCGCAGAGTGTGTTTTTAGATGGTTGGTGTAGTTGGCCCCAGGCCAAGGCTGCAGTAGAGAGAAATGCCCACGTTTAGTTAGTTGAATGAAGACCTTTTTTTCTGAAGTGTCTGACTTAGCTACTTTTATGTTTCTGTGATAAAACAATATGACCAAGACAAGCTAAGATGGAGGCATTCCACGGAGAGTTATCATCCAATAACCAAAGCCCATGTTGATGACTCACAGGATGCCCTATGACTATGTCCTTAAAGGAACAAGGAAAACACTGAAGTGCATTTTAGCTGACCTTTAACTTGGGCACAGGCTTTTCTCTACTAGGAATACATACCAGGCAGACATGTGGGTCACTGACTAGCCTTTTCATCCCTGTCAGAGGAAGTGGGCATGATGGTTGGGCTGACCCATGAGGAATGAGAGTCTCTGTGACATCCGTAAAAGCTAGTTTCCCATCTCTTAATCAGGTTGTTTTATACAAGGAGGGGAACAGGGCATTATGTAGACAGGAGAAAGGTGGGAGCAAAAATCTAAGTTTTCTAGAGACAAAGGAGGGGGGCTCTGAAGCATTTGGTCTATGCCTTCCTTCAACTCTCATTTCATGACACAAGGCTTCTGGTCAGTTTCCGAGGGGCAAATGTAGAGCTGAGGAAGAGACACAAGTACAGTGGGGATGCAGTTACCCCAAGCGCAGTGTCAAGAATTACCTCAACTCTGCCCTGTCATGCTGGGGTGTGGAGTGGGTTTTCTGGTGCTAACAGAGGCTGAAAGTTGTCTGATTGGAGGGTGAAGATAGTTCAGCCTTCCGGTTTGTCCTGGGACCACTTCATTTCTCACGGTAGTCCTGTCACATTTGGCCACATCATGGGCAAACCTCCAGAGCTGCTTCTTCTGATACTCTTGTTTCCAACATGACAGTTGCCTGTTTCTGTCTGCAGGGTCTCCAGGAGATGGCTTTATCTCTCCTATTCTTGTGCTTTTTCCTCAGGCTTTTGTTTCCTCCTCCTCCTTTTTGATACTGATTGTAATCAATGGAGGTGATCACTTCTGGCAAATGTCCAGTGCTGACTAGGAGATGAATTTATCCTTAACAACTTATCCATCCTTCTATACTATCATAACTTAGTAGGATATTCCTTTAATCTCCCCAAGAAGGCAGTAGGATTCTCCTGTATCCTCTGATGCATGGTAGCCAGTTTACTATGATGGAGGGACTTGGCCAGCTATTTTTAGTTCTTCCACCAGGCACACTAGGAAATGGCTCATTTTCTGAGGTCTCCCAAGTCCCACTCAGGGTACTTGTAGGGAATGCTAAAGCCCCAAGAGAAACTGGAAACAATAACTTGTCTTCAAAGATCCTTTGTTTCTAAGAACTTTGTAGGGCCTGTCCTTCAAGTCAAAACCCTGGCTTAACTGCTGGAAAGCCCTTATGTACTTTTCAGGGATGTTTGAAATTTTGTCCAGGTCTTTTATCTGGTTTAAATCTCACAAGGAGAACAAGATAAGTGTTTGAGTTGAGCCAAGTTCTCCTACTGCTTCAAGCAGGGGGCAAACTGATAAATTCTCATGATAAACTGGCAAGCTCCCTACCCCATTCATACGGTGTTCCTTAGTGGATAAATACTGTTCCTAGTGATGAGGCAAAGGTGGCTGCACGGGGGATCCATTTGCCATTTGAGAATTGTATTAAATTGGTCCCCCGGGACATAAACTGAACATAGGGACTTTACTACATTTTTAATTCATCTGGCAGAATAAATTCAGTTATTGAGCAGTGTTAGAATTTAAGCTACCATTTAGAGGCCACATTTTATACTGTGGTCAAGGTGTAATATGAAAGAAAAGGTCACTTTTAAAAGACTTTTCAGGTCCAACTTATTCTAGTTCTTCAAAGGGTATTTGGTTAGAGAGCCTGATCACTCACATGTGAAGGAAGGGAAAGGAGGCATGCAGGCAGTCCTGGGGTCAGCTCCTCCATGTTTGGTCCCCTTTAGGACACAGGTGCCTGCTCCCCCAAGAGGCTGTTAGGGCCCCATGAGATATTCTAAGGAGTTTTGTGATCCAGTAGCAAGCGGTCTCTTTGAGTTACCCTTTGTGGATCTTTGGTTCCCTCCTCCTGATGCTCAAGCTATCCTCCAAGACATAAAGTAGTTCAAGTCCAAGCTAAGTTCTAGTCCCAGGGTGTTCCTTCCGAAAATGTGGTCCCACTTTTCAGATGATGTAGAACTAGTGCTAGAGAATGTTGGGGCCTGGTGGTTTAGGTCTAGTCACATGACAACTAGTGATAGCTAGTCAAATGACAGCAGGGAAGGTGCAAGAAATGGGAGAAACCCTGCATAGAAGAATGTAATGCAACTCTCTCTCCTCAGCATCCCACAAGTACTATGGGCCTCTTAATGGGTCCTGACAATGGGGAAAAATCCTTAGTCCTAATTCTCTTAGAGTCATTATGGTTTGTTCCCTGTTAATGGTGTGTGGGCCAGGAGCCATACTTGACAATATATAAGAGAAGTTTTTTGGTAAAAGATAAGGCTCATTTTGTAGACCCGAGAATAAATGTCATCAAGATCATATCCTGTAATATCTTGTTATCTTCCCAGGCAACCAAGCCACCAACTGAATAATCATCTCAGACGGTTCCTGATGTCTTTCCAGGACATGAACAGGAAAACAGCCTTCCTCTGGGGAAATATATAGGGAAGGAAACAAGACAACTTCCTATGAGCTTTCATATTTGTAGTAAGCAGTCATAAAGGCAAGGGTTTTAAGTAAGGGTCTGAAGAAGCAAGGCTACAGGCTGGACAGACATGCATCAGGCACCTGTAGGTGTGAGGGTGAAGCTGAAGGGACACTGGTGGCACTTGAGAGCCTTTACTTCATTGTTCTGTACAGTCCAGAGACCGAGCTACAATAGTTACATTGTTGGTTCCGAATGAGGAAGTTTACTGGAGATGTAACAAGGAATAGTGGAATACAAGCAAGTAGCAGGTAAATAAAAAGCAGCTGACGGTCAAACGTCAAATCAGCAGTTTACAGCATACAGCAGGGACAAGTGGAGTCACCTGACTCAGAAAGCACAGAAAGGTTATGTCACTAAATTAAAGGATTAGAAACACCCAGGAGAAATTGGCTAGGGAAGTTGAAGCAATCATCTGGTGTTCCTGACTGAGCCTTCTCTCTGCGAATGAGCTTTCCACTTTCTGTTCCCATTGCCAAGAATTTTTATACCATGGATAAAGCAATGCATGGCGTCTTCCTCTGACTTTCTCAACACAAGTATACTGGAGGGGATACACTGAGACAGACATCTTTAAGTTTGGATGGGCGTTTGTCTTCCATACTTCCAGAGTCAGCTTTTCAGTAAGATTAAACAGCATGACAGTTTACCAACCTACAGTATCTTGTACCTGAGGATAGAGGTGTGAGGGAGTCATAAACTGTCCAGAGCTGTGGCACTAGGCGTTTGGTCCTGATTCTAGCAGCAGTCTACTCTTGTGCTCCTAAAAGAATTCAGATGAGAAGTAGTTGTAGATCCATTATTTTTAAATTTACCCCTAATCTTTCTCTGTATGTACCACAGTGCTTGTGTGGAGATCAGAATACAACTTGTAGGGGTTTGTTCTCTCTGTTTACCATGCGGCTTCCAGGAATCCAAGTAGGGTATCCATCTTGTCAGCAAGAGCCTTGACCCTCTCACCCATCTCACCCTTCAGTGTTCGTTCTGAACTAGTCTCTCCCTACTGAGGGCATGCCAAGTTTAGCATTTCTCTTAGACTTGTTAGAAATAGGGTAGCCCAGTCTGGCTTGAAAAGAATCACAGTAATTGTCTTGGGTATCTGCTGTGAGCTGGAATCATAGGTATTAGCCCCCATGCCTGGCTGTGGTTTTTTGTGTTTAAAGTGAATATTAACTAATATCAATAAATTCACTTGATGAACCTAGATATATTTTGACTGTAAAAACATCTCTGCCATCCCTGTATATGTGTAAGAGCAAGATGCAGGAAGAAGATGTCATTTTAACCTGTGATTGAACTGTAAGATGTCCAGGGATAATAAAGTTCTATTTTTCTGACATTCTCTACATGGAAAGTGGCATGTCCATTTTAAAAACAGCACAGAGGCATGTGTCAGTAATGGAAGTATTCTAGGACTCCAGCGAGTTGAGACAATCAATTCATTGGCTCATGTAGAAGAGTTACTGTTACTGTCTGTGTTGGAAGGTTGATGACATGCCTGTCATGTTGTACTATTGCATGCTGAGGTCTGTGATGTTTGCATGGCTCTCCTATTGACAGGGGCAATAGGAAATATGGGCATTTTTAGATATGAGACAATGAAATATTTGAAAAACTTTAATCAGTCCTGCCAGCTTTGGTAAGAATGCTGTTGCTATAGTGGTTTTGGTCAGCACCAAATTTTTAAGACATATTGATCTTTGAAGTTTGTATTCAGATACATGTTGTATATTGAACACGTTGGGTTTTATTTTCCGTGTTATTTGTGCTCCTATCATCCCGTCCCTTGCCCCTTCTCTTCTTTTGTCCCTGAGTTACTTTCAGGTTCTATACCTGCATGTGTGGCTTTGTGAGTCATACAAAACCTAGGACAGACAGATATGAGGAAATGTATAGTATTTGTCTTTGTGAGTCTGGCTAATTCACTTAGGGTGTCATTTCAATTTAATCCATTTTTCTACAGATGACATATATTCTTTCTCTTTATGGATGAAAAATGGCACATTTAAACTTTCATTCTATCACTGATTCTGTAACAGCTATTGTGAACGATGTAATAAAGACTGGTAGAAAGTATTTCTGTGTCACACTGACTTGAAAGCCTTTGAGTGAACACCAGGTAGTGGTATCAATGGGACATATGGTAGATTTATTTTTTCTTTGTTTTGTTTTTATAAACGTATCACATGTATGTTTTTATATGAGTATGCACAGTGTGTCAGAGCACACATGTGGAAGTCAGAGGACAACCAATGGGAACTGGTCACCTTCTTTCCTGTGAGTTCTGGGGATTGAACTCAGATTGTTAGGCTTGGCAGCAAGCACTCTCACTGGCTGAGCTATCTCATTGGTTGTTTTCAGATTTTCTTTCACCAGCCTTTGTATTGCTAATCTATGGTGATTCGAGTAGTGCACACTCCATCAGTAGGATAGAAGAGCCCCTTTTGCACACATCCTTGATAATATTCATTTGTTTTCTTAATGACTGCCATTCTGACTCAGGCAAGACAGAATCTGAATTAGTTTTGATTTCCATTTTCTGATGGGTAATGAGGTGGAATATTTTCTCATTGTTTATTAGCCATTTTATTTCATCTCTTGAGAACTGTTTATTAATCTCTCTTGAGCTTTGTTGTTGTTGTTCTACAGCTAGCTGCCGTAGTACAACTTTTTCCTCTGGGCAAAGCATGATTACTACCTCAGCCAGGTAAGGCTCGAGAAGAGTAACACGGAGATGACTAGGTCTCCGGCTATGGTAATGCGAGTGTTGATACTCTGGGGGGGGGGTGTGCGAGAATAGGGTAGGGATGTCCATCTACAATACATGAAGTAGGAGGTTTACTGAAAGGGAGACTCCATGATGATCTGGGAGGTGGTTCTGCATGGTGAGGTGAAACACTGCACCAGTGTATCTGTTTTGCTGACACTCACAGTCCTATAAGTAACCCTTTACCCACGCCCTGTAAGGAAGCCAGGTAAACTCACTTGCTCTCCAAGTTGGACTTCAGTGAAATTGTTGTTTGGTGAACAACAGTGTTGGTGTTCTGTCTGGATGAATAAACCTCTCCAACTCTGGGCTCGTGACTAGACCTGCAGTGCCCAGTGTAAATTCCTCAGTTAGACTCATGAGACACAAATAAGTTTTAGCAAATGTGGGAGATTCAAGATATCTTCTTCTATTCCATTTGACCATAATGGATCAAAGCTAGAAATCAACAGAAAAAAAAAAAAACTATAGAATATAAGCATATAGGTGAAAGAATTCAATGGTGGACGAGATTGGCAAATAAAAATTATTAAAATTCCTAGGACCAAATAAAAACTTAATTTATAAAATGTATGAGACCAAAATAAAAGCAGTTCTGAGAGAAAGTTTGTACCTATAAATGCCTGCACTGAAAGAAATAAATATCACAAATAATATGTCTTAGGCTTTCAGAAAAACAAGAGTAATCCAAACATAAAAGCAACTGATGAAAAAAATAGGAAGATGGGGAGTCATGGGGTAACTGTCCACTTTCTGACTGAATCTGTTTTACCGAAAGTTCCATGGGCTTCTGAGAAAGATGATCTCTAGATGTTTGTTAGGACCATTTGGCACATAATGCCGTTTCACTCATGTTTCTGTGTTATTGTTGTTGCTTTGGCATGCCTGTCTTTTGTAAGGACTTGGGTATTGACGTCACCCACTATTACTGTGTTAAGGTTAATCTGTGAACTTATTTCTAATACTGTTTGTTATATGAGTTGGGTGTACTCATTTTGGTACATATGTTTTCAGAATCATAACATCCTCTTTTACTCTTTTGATAGTGTGACGTGATTAGTTTTAGATAGACGTCTATTTTGCCAGCTATTAGCACAGTTACATTTGTTCATTTCCTAATTCCAGTTACTTAGAATACCCATTTTTCCATTTTCTACACTATGTCAGGTATATTTATTAGAGATAGAAAGTAGATTGATTTTTTTTCAGTATAATTTGCTTGTCTCTATCTTTTGAATTGGTAATATCATTAAAAGAGTTACTTAAAGGTGCTTTTTTTTCTGATGTTTAATTAGTTTTATTTACTGTTTAGTTTGATCTAGAAATACATTTATTTTCTTCTGATTTAATGGTAATATGAATATCCTGAAATAAGCTTCCATATTAAACTGTAACTCACGTTGAAAATCCTCTCCAGTGTGGACTGGGTAGTTTATGTTAACAAGCATAGCTTGTAGTTGTGAAATAGTGTTTTTTCATTAAAGTACTGAAATTCAGCCTATGAGAAGTCATTTTAAATGGGTTCTGCATTCCTATCAGATATTTCTATTTTGTTGGCATTATAGTTTTCTCCTTAGTGCCTTTCTTTTGTAGTTCATGCATTTCCAAAAGTCTTTTTGCTCTTTATGAGATGTGCTTAAAGACAAGATTCTGACCCTTACCATTACTATTCCTGACACATCAGGATGGCCTGCTTTAGTTTTGTGGAAAGCCCATGTAAGTCCTTTTTCTAGGCTAGACACTGTCTTGAATTTTAACAAGTCTATTAGCTAGCAATGTTGTGTTATGATGTTTTAGCCTAATATTCATTTCAGTGTAACACAAGCTTTAAAGTGCTATTTTCAGTTAATAGTTAAGGCTATTTGCTTTATGCTTTACATTAATCATACTTGTAAAATGCAAAAAATCTTGACATTCTGAAACAATTGGTTTTGCGTGTCCCCAGACCCTTCAGAAAGTAAGCCAAACTGAAAATTTAAAAGCAAAACCCAACTAAAGGAACAATGTTATATTGGTGATGTAAGACATTTATGTGATGTCCACAGTATTTAATTCCTGATGTCGTTTTGGTATCTGCATGCTGCAATGTAGATTTTTGCAACTTTGTATCTTTTTAAAAACATTTCTTTAACAGCCATATTGTTTTGTGTCTTTAATTTTAAGAGACATGTCTCTTGAGAATTATCTTTTCACTTATTACTAGAATAAGAATAAAAGGGGCAGAAATTCATATGTGTGTCTGTGATCAGCAACTTTTCTTCCCACCTGTGTTTCTCTTCCCCTTTCTATTCCTTCTATCACTTAACTAACTCATTTTATTTTGAGACTATAATTATCACATTTCTCTCTTCTTCCCTTTCCTCCCTCCAAACCCTCCCATAAATTCTACTTCCTCTCTATCAAATTCATGTTATCTTCCTTCATTAATCATTATTGTGTTCATATATATATATATATATATATATATATATATATATATATATATACACATACATATGTGTGTGTGTGTTTGTGTGTATACATAGATTCTTAAATATTACCTGCCCAGTCTGTGTAATGATACCTATGTGTATGTTTTCAGAGCTGACCATTAGACACTGGCTGATCAGTTGTGCTCTTCCCCCAATAAGACCGTTTCTAACCCCGCTGGTATCCGTAATTGCCAGAAGTTCTTTGTATATGGCTGAGGCCTGATGGGATTTTCTCAATCCACATTGGCAAGTCCATTAGCTTCTTTAGCTAATGTATAGGAAAGACTATGTTTTAGAAAGACTATGATTGTAGCTTCTGACATTACTGGGAGGTGTTTTACAGCAAACTCTCTTATCTTCTGGCTTTTACAGTCTTTCTGTCACCTGCTTAGCAATGTTTCCTGAGCCTTACATGCAGGACTTTGTAGATATATCCGGTATACATACGGGCTCCACTACTCTGCACTCTGATTGCTTGTAGTTTTCTCTGGTGATCTTTGTCTGCTGAAAGACAGGTTTGTTTGACAAGGGGTGAGGATTACACTTACCTGTGGGTACAACAAGGACAAATATTAAGATTGTTATTAGGGACCATGCTTATTTAGTAAAGTAGTGGTTGTAGATTCTCTTCCAGCAACAATACTTTACTAGCAAGTTAGCTGTGTTTCTTGTACCAGGCATGGTACCTCTTTTGCTGAGACTGTCTTAAGTCTTATTAGAGAGCTGTTTGTTCCTGCCAAGATATGTGTGGCACTATGCACCTATAGTGTCATGCTGGCCACTGATGTGGTTTATTAACATCATAGTTGGGTAGGACTTTTGCTTGCTTCATTTCATTGGAGACTTGCATGTTGTCTTCTGTTACCATGAAAGCTAGGGAGAAGGCATTTAGGGTTAGTTCCAGGTCCTGGGTCTCTGAGCCTCATTTCAGAAGCATGTAGTATCTCCAGCAAATGGACTTACTTTCCACCTCAGAGGGGCAACCAAAGATAGCAGCAGATATGTATACACATATACTTGTATGAACATAATAATGGTTAATGAAGAAAGAGCCATGAATTTGATTGAGAGGAAGTAGAATCTATGGGAGGGCTTGGAGGAAAGAAAGAAAAGAAGAGAGAAATGTGATAATTAGAATTGCAAAATAAAATGAGTTAAGTGTGTTTTTTTGGGAGTCTCTTGGACAGTACTGGCCCATGACCTAAAAGAAGGTCTCTCACCTCTGGTACTAGGAATTTTGTTAAAGTGGTTCTTTGGCTCTTGGTGGGTAGTGTTGTCAGCCCAGATAAGAAAAAGTTTTAAATATTTATTCAAAGAACATGCATTACATGGTTTTTCTTCTTTTTTAAAAAGCAAAATTGTTAATAGTATGATTCCGCATTCCTCTTTTTTAAAGATTTCCTTCTGTTGTTTTATCTTCCTTTCTCCCGTATTTACGTCCCTGATGGCTCCTTAGAGAACCCGCTCTTCTCGTTTCTCCAATCAGATCACTGCACCCTCTGTCCCCTTCTGTGTTTACCTGCCACGCATCCCGACAGACCCCATCTTTACTCAGATTGCTCACACCCGGTATTTTCTCTCTGTTGTTCTCCAGCTCCCCAGTTCCCCTGTCCTGGCAGTGGTCCTGTGTCACTCTGGTTTCTATAGTTACTCCAATAGAGAGGACTTGTGACTTTTATAGAGGAGTTGTGACTTTTGTTTTTCTGGGTCATTTCATTTAATATGATCTCTTTTATTTCCACCCACTTACCTGTAAAGTTCATGGTTTCATATGTATCACATTTTAATTACCCACTTGTTGCTTGAAGGATGTTTAGGTTGTTTCCATTTCTTTGATTTTGTGGACAGAGCAGCAATGACCATGGCCGAACAAGTTTCTAGGGACTGGGATGTGAAGTTCTTTTGCCATATGCCCCAGAGTGGTATACCTAGACCACATGTAGACTCATGTTTGGCTTTCTGAGGAAGTTCTATGTGAATTTCCATAGCCCACCAATCGTGGGTGAGGACTTCCTTTCCCCAACATCCATCAGTGTTTGTTGTTGGATATTTTGTTGATTTTTACCAATCTGAAGAGGGTAAAATAAACTTTCAAAGTTCTGATTTGCATTTTCCTAGTTGATAGCAAAGATTTTATAGATTTCTCCTTTTTCTTCTTTTGAGTGAATTATGGGCTCTGGTGTAGCTAGTTCCACAATGGCCACCAGAGGAACGTACAGGAATCCAGTATTTGTTCAGTCCATGAACCTGGACATCTCAGCAGGTTTTTACTATGTGCTGGAATCCTGAAGACAGGCTCTAATCACAGTCAAGGAATGGGCTGGCCAACAAGAGCAAGCAGGAGCAGGAAGGGGGCGCAGAGAACATCCTTTTTCCATGTCCTTTATAAAGGCTGCCACCAGAAGGTGTGACCCAGATCAAAGTTGGATCTTCTGATCTCAAAAGATCTGGATTAAGGTTTTCTTCTCACCTAAAAGATTGGGATTAAAAATGGGTCTTCCCACTTCAAATGGTTTAATTAAGAAAAAAAAAAAAAAAAAGATTCCCTCACAGGTGTGTGTGTGCCCGGCCCATTGAGTTTTACTTAATTTCAGATGTCGTGAAGTTGACAACCAAGAACAGCCATCACAAGTTCACCTTTTATCAACTTGACACAAACTGTATTTCCTTATTTTGTGATTGATTTCCAAATGTAAAACACAGTATAACTATCCCATGTAAAAATGCAAAAGTATCATATATTTAACATACTTATGTCTAACAACTGCAAACACATTATGAATTTAGAATGTGTTTCAGTGTCTCTTGAGAGACATTCTTTTAGTATGTAAAATTTAAATATGATAACCACTTATATTCTCTTACTTGATGTCACATCTCATGATAAGGAAATTGAGGAAAGAAAACACAAATATCTGTACAAATGCATTCTTTATGACAGAAATATTCATGTCAGTTATAACTCATTCTGTAACTAGTCACATGGCTTTAGCTGGTATTTATAACTACATTCCTCAACTACCCATTCTGTATCTCTACCATCTTGGCAAGTACTTCATTCCTGATGGGCCTCTGCCATTTGTCATCTTGCATGGATTAGGCTGTTGTAGTTTTTCATTAATCACAGGACATGAGCACCAAGAAATGCTCTAAAGCATGTCCTGTACTTCAGACATAATCTTTCTCATCTCCATTGTGAAGAAGCAATCCAACATCCCCATGGTAATCTGGATCAATCACTCCTTTTCTTAGCCTTTGGTGTGAGGACACTCGAAGCTCAAAGTGGCAAGGAGAAGTCTGAGCTTCCAGTTCAATGGGATGTTTGTTTTGTTTCTTGGCAGGAGCGCACCTCCTTCCGGAACCAAAATTTCTAGTCCAGCAAAATTTAAGGTCACAGAAACAGGAAGGGAGAATTTTCCTAGTAGATCACAAGGTGTAATAATGAAATGGAAATATTCCCTTCTCCACCTGTTGATTCCCGAACCCATGAATCCAGGCTGTGGGGAAAGGCATACAATATGTTGGACACTGATTCAAATCATATTCACTGTCTGGAGATACCTGCCCCGAGCCATCCAAAGGCTGTCACATCTTTCTATCAATCCATCTGCTTCAATATGGCGGGGAATATGGTAATAGCAGTGGATTCCATGAGTGTGGGCACACTGAATTACTTCTCTGTGAAATAAGTTCCTTAGGTAGAAGCTGTCTTAGAGTTTCTACTGTGAAGAGCCATTATGACCATGGCAACTTGTACAAAGGAAACATTAAATTGGGACTGGTTCACAGTTTATGAGGTTTAGACTATTATTGTACAGCAGGAAGTATGGCGGTGGGTAGACTGGCATGGTACTGGAAATGCAGCTGAGAGTTCTACATCTGGGTCTGCAGGTAGCAGGAAGTGACCGCTGCACTGGGCATGGTTGAGCATCTGAGACCTCAAGTCCACACCCTCTGTAACCACTTCCTTCAACAAGGTCGCACCTCTAGTAATGCCATTTCCTATGGGCCTATGGGGGCCATTTTCTTTCAAACCACTACAGAAGCAATACTGTGTGGAATACCATGATACCAGAAAAGGCATTCTGTAAGTTTGTAGAGATAGAACTTTTGATAGAAGCACTAGATGCAGGAAAGACAATTCAGTGACCAGAATTAGTATCTACTCCAGAAAGGACATGATACTGTGCTTCCCATGGATGAAGTGGTCCAGTGGGGTGAACCTGCCACCAGGTCACTGACTGGTCACCTCAGGGAATGTTGTGGTATGTGTGGCTCATTTATTATCTCTGCTATTATTGCCAGATCTGTCACTTAGTAGCAGCTGTAGCCTGGTCTGAGAGTGACAGTTTATATTGTCAAGCTCATGCATAACCACCATCTTTGCTACCATGGGCCCTTTGTTCATGGGTATCTTGGGCAATGAGAAGGGATGGTTAAAGAAAGAGGCTAACTGTTCATAGACTGGGTCATCCCATGTACTTGATTATTAAACTTCTCTGCTACTGAAGTCACTTTTGATATGCATTTATATGAGTCACAGTATCTTCACATTCTTCACCCAACTGCATAGATCTAGTCACATGATTCTTCCCCAGATGTCTTTCTTAGCAATTTTTTATTTATGCTCTTTCCATGTCCTGACAATCATGGTAATCTATTGGCTACAGCTCACAAATCAGCAAACAACATCTGACCATTTTTCTTTCAAACATTGCCCAAAGTTCTGCCCACACTGTGTCTTTCCTTTCCCAGTATCTTTCAGGATTATCCCAGAACAAGGTTTTAATGTTGTAGCTATCCATTTCTGGGTGATGCCTGTATAATGTGCAGAACCATCAATTAATCAGGCCCTGGACTTCTTTTCCCCAGTCATGAAGTTTACCCCTTGAGGCTAGAGATAGAAGGTTGGGAACAGAAGACAGTAACTCAGGAGAAGAAACATTTGAGTAACTTCATGTTACTTGCTTGTGCCTTCAGGACCCACTAAGGCAGGCTCACATATACTACTTCTGTTTGATAATGGATTGCTACTGTGCACATACTATTTTGTGGCCTAGTGGGTCAGATAATACCCAGCTCATGGTAGACAGCTCAGGTTGCATGTTAACTTGGAGGCCCATTGTCAAATGGTCAGTTTTAACTAAGGCCCAAAAGCTGGTGAAAAGCTGGCTGTTTTTCAAAAGGGTAATGTTTGTCTGTATATGATTGTAGAGCTTTGCTCCAAACCCTGAAAAGGTTTCTCCTGTGCCTCACCTCTAGGGGCTTTCCAATGGCTCCAGTCTACTTCTATTACTTCAAGTACTATTAGATCTGTTGGTTCAGATGCTAGAGCAGCCTCACGGGAGCCTGGTTTGTTGAAGAGCCTTTTGTTCCAGACCCCAGTAAAAGCTAGCAGCTTTCTGAGACACTTTTTATATGTACCGGAGTAACACTGAAATGAGGAATGTGCTGTCTCCAGAATCCAAATAGGCCCACTAAAGGTGCCTCCTTCTTGGTGGTGGAAGGGACCAGATACAATAACTTATCATTTATTTTAGAAGGAATATCTCTGCATGTCCCACACCACTGGATTCCTAAGAATTTTACTGAGGTAGAGGGTCCTTAAAGTTTGGTGGATGTGCATATGAGTTAGTGACATGTCCAAAGTGATTGCTATCTTCTGTTCACGTGCTCTAATCGGCATAATCTTACCAGTCTAATAATCTTGTCAGTCTAGTGGACCAATGGGGAATTTTGTGGAAGAGACAGAATATCAAGATACCTTCACACTTACTCATGACATGGGGGACGGGGCGCCGTAGGGTTAATAGATCCTCGAAGCAAAACTGAAGATACACAGCTGGCCTTGCCGACTGAAACATTGCTTCTGGTGGTCTTTATGGACCAACCAATTACCAACAAAGCCATTTGTTAGATCAATATCTGCACCACACGTATTAGAAGGTGTGTTGATCTGTTCAAGTAAGAACATTACAGCTGATGTAGCAGCGCCAATCAGTACTTGATGCATTTTCGCTAGGCACCTGTCATTCTCCACGATCCACCCACTGCCCTCTGCACTGGGCAGACAGGAGAGTAACGTGCTGCACCAAACCTGCATTTTTCAAGTCCTTGACAGTTGCAATAATTTCTTTAGTTCTTCCTGGGATGTGATTGTGTTTGACTCACCCTTTTCCTTGACAGAGGAAGCTTGAATGGCTTCCATTTGGCTTTTTCCAGTGATAATAGCCCTCACGCCATAGGTCAGGGAACCAGTGTGAGAATTCTGCCCACTTCTAAGTGTATCTCTCCCAATTATACATTCTGGAACTGGGGGAATAACTAAAGGGTTAATTTGGGAACCCCTGGACAAACTGAGTTGATCATCCAAAATTCCATTGCCTGACCTTGATATGGCATTTCTAATGCATTCCTTTTTTAAAAATCTCAGATTTGTTTTGTCTTTTGTTAATTATTGTAAAAGTTTTTATTGCATTTTGGACTTCCTAAGAAATGTATGTGAAATATTATATGCAAGAAAAAATTTTAAACATTTTCATATTTGCAGAAATATTACATTGATAAGTACATTTAGAATTTAATTTTAGGTTTTCAACTGAAATGGCAATCATCTTATAAATGGTCTAGTTTTTAATAACTGTATGTTTTATCCTGCTTATATTTTTAGGAGCAGGGTTCTGATAAAACAAGAAAGAAGAAAGCAGAAGGTAAGGACATTTTAACCAGAGTGATATAAGTCCTATAATAGCAAACTTAATATTAAACTTCTGAATCACTTTATTATTAATAAATTTACTTCGTGGCCAGGAATAGTGGCACTCTTCTTTATTTGTAGCCAAGCACAGGAAGATTGGTGCTTGTTCAAGCCTAGCCTGGGCTACATAGTGACTTCCAGTAATCCAGACCTCCACAGCAAGACCCTGTCTCAAAAATGGATTAACTTAAATAAGACTGAAGACAACTTTATTTTCCCCTCTTCCTTGTACACGTCTTTGTTTAACAACATACATTGCTCAAGCAGACACTTAAAACGACCATTATTGACTTGGTAGCTGTAAGACTCATCTGAAATCTAGCCACTTCTCACTACCCTCATTTTTAGCCTTGTAATTCAAGCCACCTGTTATTGTATAGAGTACTATAATGGTCTCATGTCCCAGGTCTGGGTTATTTAATTAGTTTTTCATATATTCATCACCTGAGCCAGGAGATCGGTGAGTTTACTATGAGATTGTCTCTCCTCGTAATATTCAAAGCTATACCCACAAATCCTTGCCAGCACAATTGTCTGTACATGAACTGAACAAGGACAGGAGTATGGATGGAAAAGCCATGAGACTTCAGTCCTACACTAAGAACTCCAAGCAACTGAGGGTCTAACTGAAAATCATCAAGTGAAATAAGCCAGAGCAGGAAAGACAAACACTTTATGTTTTCCTTCATGTATGGAACATAGACTTAACAGTATAAGTACATGGGACAAAATTACATATATGTATATATTATATTATAAATACATGTGACATATCATATAATGTATGTACAGATCTTGAAATAGAAAGGCAGTCAGGAGAAGTGGGGAGATATCCTTAGGGAGCAGGAAAAGGAGGGGGATGGAATCAGAAGGGAGACTCCCTAGGGGGTGGGAAGAGCCAGTCAGAGTGGGGAGTACATGGGGAACTGGTTGTAGAGAGGAGGGGTGAGGGTCAGCAAAAGTTAGAATGAATGAAACAATAAAATCATTACTTTGATAAGTTAAAATACTAATTTAAAAATTTTACAGAGGGCTGGAGATGTGGTTCTGTGTTTCAGAGCAGACTGCCCTTAGAGAGGGCCTGAGTTTGGTCTGAGCATCCATGTCACATGGTTCACAACAGCCTGTAACTCCAGCTGTGGTAGATTCACCAACAGCTGTGCACTCCGAAGGCACACCCACTCACAAATGCACTGACAATCACAAATAAAGTAAATCCTTTTTCAAATGGAAATGTCTTTGGATTTAGTAAATTAAAGATGTAACTTAAAAATGAAGCATAATTATAGTCCAGAAATCCAGAAAGAAAATATAAATTGGACAAATAGTGATACACGTGTATAAGTCTGCTTTATGTAAAGCATTAGATTGCAGGTTAGTTCTCACACGGCTTTTGCTTTCTTTTTAGTTGGTTCTACAATTTTAGTTACTATTATTTGTGTGTGTATGTTTGTATGTGTTCATGTGCATGCACATACATGTGTGAGTAAGGATGCATATGTACCACAGCATGCCTATGGAGGTCAAGTGGCAACTTTCAGGACAAGAATACTTTCTCCTACCAAGGGCTTAGAAATCTGAACTCAGGTCATCAGGTTTGTGTCACTGTGTGGTGTCACTGGTCCCTCTTGAATTTTCAATGGCACTTTGCTATGTCTTTGAGGGGTTTTTTTTTTTTTTTTTTTTTTTTTTTTTTGGTTTTTGTTTTTTAAATAAAGCCCAGTATGTTACTTATTATAGAAAACTTTTTTTGCCTGCCATATTTAAAGTCAAGTTACAAGCTATTGTAGCTGATTTCACTTCCCATGTAAATGAGAATGTTGTGTCCCAAGTGCACAGTGCACTCAGTGCATTCATTGTCAATGGTTTGCCTTGAATTGTATGGTTGTGAAATTAATATTTTCCATTCCTCATCATTCTAGGAATACTTTGAAAGGAATAAGTTAAAATCAAAAATGAAATTACTAAATGTTTTTTCACCTGTCAAGAATCCCTCTGTCAGTTTAGACCTTCTCAATCTGTATATGGTCAATCAGATATCTTCCAAGAAGGAAACATCTGGTAAGTCTTTCAAAAACATTTGTTTTGATCTTGATGTGGTACTTCCTAATAAGGTCTAGCTGTCTAATTGGGTAGAAACTTTAGAACTCAAACATATGGAAAATTCTGTTTTAAGCTTTTGTTGCCTTTTAAAATTATAAGCTTCATAGTATTTGAATTAAGATCTTTTGTTTTTTTTAATCTATTTATTTTATTTTTAGGCTGTGTGCATGTGTGTGCATGTGTGTGCACATGTTATATAAGATTAAGTTGTTTGATATCGTTAATTTATCAGGGAGTTATTTTAATTATATTATTTCTAGGCAAATAGTCACCAAAATTTAGTTTTAGAGAAGAAAATAATAAATGTGTTATTATCTCTTACTACTTGGAAAATTTGTACAGAAGGAATAATTAAAAAGATTTTTATCTTAGTGACCATTCCTGTCTTGCAACGTGAATGTATTATGCACCTCTAGGACATTGGCTGTAAGAGTATAAGAGTCTTCTACTTCAAAATAAAACTTCTTTTGGTTAGAGAGTTTGACTTTTCAACTAAAACAAGTCGTTTTCCCCTTTAGAGTAACTTGGGCTTATTTTACATGTTACAAACAACAAAGCAGTTTGGGGCAGAGAAGTGGCTCAGGGAGAAAGCACGGTGCCTGCTCTCACGGGAGACTCACGCCGGGCTCACAACCGTCTGACTCCCGTTTCAGGGCATCCGACACCCTCTTCTGGACTCTGTAGGCTTCAGGCATAAGCATGGTACTCATGCATGTGTGCAGGCAGACATTCATACACAAAATTAAAATTAATTTTTAAAAAAGACAGTTTCTCAGGGAAAGGTCGAAGTTGGAAAGTATATCAGCATCTTTCTATTTAATTCAGTATTTTTCTCTCCATAAATTATAAGTAGAAATAATTACATTTTAGAAGAGTAACTATATTACACATTGACTTTTTAGTATAAAACATCTTACTTTACTGATATATTTATTTTTTATATAGCTCATCTATCTCTATAGAATTATGGTTGAAGCCCCAATAATGAAAGAAAGATTAGCAATATGAAGGTATTTATTTAATAAGTTTTCTGTAGCCTGAGAGCCTTCATCAGGAAATGAAAGTCTAAAGAAATGGTTAAACCTGTGTCTTTTTAGTGCTAAATGTGAGGAAGCCATGAATATCTGTAGAGACACATGACAGTATCAAAGAGGGTGACTTAAAGGTGGGACTCAAAGGTGACCTCTTCTGGGTCTGTTGATGTCTCCTCTGAGGTCCTGTGGGCTCAGAGTGGATACTGATCAGGGTACATCTTGTACAGAGTCTTAGGTTCAGTTCCAGCACTGCATCAGGGACAAAGACTTTGTCCTTCAGATCCAAGAGGGGCACCTCTCACAGAAGCTTCTGTTGCCTGCTTTATGAACAGGTCACAAAAATGCTTTTAAGTTCTGTGACCTACTGTGAGAAGAAGGAAACATGAGCTTGCCCCTTCCTCTTTCTTCAGCTCCTTAACTGAATGCCAAGCTAGCACATTTGGAATGTATCACGAATTGAATCCCCTTCTTCCTGTGGTCACACTCACTCATTCAACATGTGTTTCCTGAGAACAGCTATAAATACTATGCACACAGGGTGTGAAACAGAAAGCAAGGTTTCACTGCTCATCAATTGGTTGCTGCTAATGGCAGAAGTTCCAAAGACAGGGCAGTAGTGCACAGTGCCTCAGAGATGCCTTGATCCCAGTCAGATCATTTCTCTGCTAAGCTGGGGAACCGCATCTCTCAGATGTTCTTCATCACGAACAGTTAAAATGTGGTCTTAAGAACCAGTAGATTTTATGCTCAGTTCCCAAAGAACACAGGTAATTTCTCTCATTTCAAAGTTTTCAGTTCCACCAGAAGCCGCCTCCGGTACTGCTGAACTGCAGCAGTTAGCCAGCTGCACTGAGTCAGAGGGACAAGTCCGTGACTCATTTATCTCTGCTCAAATGGCACCTCTGCACCAGATGTTTGTCCAAAAAGAGATGGCTGTACAGAAAGAGGGAACATTCCTCCCAAACTCTGTAGGTGGGCTGGGTCCTGAGTAAATAAAACAGCGATCTCACTTGCATAAAAACATATAAACCAACTTCTCTTAGAGCAGTGGTTCTCAGCTTTCTTAATGTTTGTCATGTTTTAGTGACCTGCTCAGCCATGATATTATTTTCATTCCTACTTCATAATTTGTTTTATATTGTTATGAATTGTAATGTAATTATCTGTGTTTTCCAGTGGTCTTAAATGACCCCTGTGAAAGGGTCATTTGATCTCCAAAGGGGTTGGGAACCCCCTGCTCTAAAGTCTGTTGAGGGAGATAATGGTAATCAGGTGTATTAAAGTGTGCAAAGTGGTAAGCTTGGAAAATTATATAGTGCTATGAGAACATATAACAGTATCTGATATAGTTTAGTACTGGAGAAAGAAGAAATTAGTGTGAATTAGATGAGCCCTTTAATTGAGGGCTCAGAAGCAGGAGAAATGTGTTTTTTTAAAAAATTTCATCAATAGTTGTTAGCAGTCTGAGTCTGTAATAGCATATACAGAACGCATCTTAGAATATATATATATATATGTATATATATATATGTATATATATATATATATATATGAAAACTGATGCAGCAAACAATGATTTTAAATCCTCTATTTTAAAATTATTATTTAACATTTTTCATTGTAGACACCATGAAAAGACCAACTCATGTGAATATGAATAGAGATTTGAAAATCCCGCTGAGAAAGCATGATTTAGAACTTCCAATGTCACCTCACTGTGTGCCTTCTAAACTGTGCATCGATGACATGGAGAACAGGTGAGTGTAGCTGGGACAGTGGGTGGCTGGGAAGTTGCGAGTGACATTCCCCTCCAGCTCCAGTTCTCCTGGTTATCGTACAGCTGTGAGGAGGCTCACCATTGCTGTCAGAGCTTTGTGCTTGCTCTGACTTTCTGTTAGAAAATGCCTATCCTAGGTCCACATGCTCTCTTCTAAACTCAGCATTATGGTCCTGGAATAATTTTCCAGAGTGTTCTATATTGAGTGCTCATGTGGGCTTTAAATATGCATAAAATAAATTTGATTTCTGTTTGTAGTTTTTAACTTTAAACGTTTGTTTTCTTTAGTGTACCCTATCAAAGATTCTATGGCAAGGAAGAAACTGGCCCAGTTCAGGTGAGTTTTAAATTGCTTTAACAAGTGTTCCACTCTTAGATGATCTAACTTTTAAAATACTAGGTAAAATTAAATATCTTTTTTTTATAGTTTCTAAATGTATCTTTTCAGTTTTCCAGTGTGAGAAACTTACTCCTAAGAAACGGTCTGTAGCCACCTTGGGTGATATGATGTGATGTGACCATGCTACTTGATCCTTCTTGTTATAGAAGAGTTACAAAGCACAACTCACATAGACATCGCTTTTGTTGTCTGTCTGTCTACCCAACTACCTACCTACTTACCTACCTACCTACACACACACACACACACACACACACACACACACACACACACACACCTGTGTTTGTGAGTGTCCATGGGGTGGAGGAGGTAGATGCATATGTGCTCATGTACAGAGAGGTCAGAGGTCACTCACTCTCCAACTTGAATTTTGAGACAGGGTCTCTCTCTGCACCCAGAGCTAGTTGATTTAGTCACATTGACTGACCAGCAGTTCTAACCAGCGAGTTCCAAAAATCAGCCTGTTTCTCCTTCCTCCTCATCACTGGGATTGCAAATGTGCACTGACATACCTCGCTCCTTTATGTAGGTGTGGGAGAGTCAGACTTGGTCCTCATGCTTGCATAACAAGGAGTTTATTGACAGACCATCTTCACAGCTCCCACTGATGGAGCCTTTTTCTGTTCACACGATCACTGAGCAGTTCATCTTTTCAAATGGAATGAAAAGATTATTGATATCAAATGGTAGGAACTCATATTTATCACAAGATGATTTTCAAAGTTTAACAGTTATTTTTGCAAATAAAATATAATGAATTAGAAAATTCACAGGTTTATAAAGTTTGAAATTCTAGTGAATGTACAATGCCATATTAATTATTCTTACGTATGATTGGATCATCAGGCTTAAGTTAGATCAGAACGGCAGTGGGAGCTGATGGAAATAACAAAATCCCATTTACATCCTGTCATCTGTTTTCTACGGTTTTATGCCATTAGAATAAAATGTGACATCCAGAAAGGACCTTTAGGAAGAAGACTGCATGGAAAAGCAGAGGGAAGGAGTTCTTAAGCAAAAACTCAGTCGATAAACTGAGGACCTCAGTGGCCCCATGGATTGTTAGTGGTTTGCCCTTCCTCAGGACTTCCTCTTTAGTAACCACACTCTTTCCTATTCATTTTAGTTGTATTATGTTGACTTCTAGTTTCTGTACTTTTAGTGATCTTAATTTTTCTTTTCCTATAGTCATCACAGGACATGAACTCATACAGAATGTTCAACGAGACAGAAAACTGCAGTTATAATCTATCATCTTTTCCAGAGGAGATAACCCCTAACAGACACATTCTCAGCCACTATTCCTCCCCAAGAATAATTCCAAGTCCTCAGCAATTTGCATGTGAGAAATCCCACAGTGGGCAGGTACTCTGGAACCATTGCTTCTCTCATGTCATGTTTTCATGATGGCTCCTCCTCATTAATCATGTTAACATGCTGGCCACATACGAAGGGTAATATTTCATCTCATGCTCCAAGTTCTCTGTACTTCAGATGATTAGGAATCTAGTAATTGAAGCATTCTTTTAAAAATTTAGAAGTAATTTTCTTAAGCCATGACAGGAGGGGTTGATAAAGATATCCCAGTTAGAAATGAGTTTTCCTAAGTCCCACACTCTCTTCACATTTTCCATTAGTGAATGGGTATTAGTTCCCATCTTCTACATAAGAAAGCCTTCTCTCATGATGGCTGAATTAGACACTGGAGGAATAGCAGAATATCATCACAAATCATTTTGTTGCTATGTTTCTTTAGCAGAAGAGTAGTATTTGATTTTCCCCTTAGCTGGTGGCCTGTCTAGTCACAGCATCTTGGCCACCCAAGCGGTTTCAGGTGTTGGGTTCTATCTCATGGAGTGGGCCATGAATCTAGTCAGATACTGGTTGTCTTCTTCCACAAACAAAGATAATCCAGACCTTAGTGTCAGCTGTCCTTGCTTCTTTGTGTTTCTGTACATGGCCAACAGACTTGTTCTCTCTCTGTGTCAGAGATTGTAAGTGAAATATGCTCCAAGAACTAATTATTGCTCCTGGATAGTTTGAGCCAGTATAAGAAGCTACATTTATGTGTTCTTCCGTGTTAACAAATGAACTCTCACTTGGTTTTCTTCCTGTGTGGTGTATTATTATTTTATTATTCTATATTATTAATACACAATAATGGGCTTTGTTATAACATTTCATATGTGTACATACACCCACCCCTCTGCTAACTCTCTTCCCAACCAGACTCATCTGGTTTTCATAACAGTTTTCATGTGCGAGCCCATGTTTATTGAATGATACTGAGATCAAGGAAGTAAAGTAGGACCCCGTTTGCGTTTGAAATGGAAGTTGGTGATCCACACCAGTTCTGTGGGATATGCTGATTTCCTGCTAGAAATAGAACTTCAATCATCCAAGATACTGGTGCACCAAGTGGCTTTGTTTTGTTTTATAGACTTTTTAAATTCAAAAGATGATCATGTTAGTATAATATAAACGTTGTCATTTTAGTAATTTAGCAATTATTTAAATATTGATATTGATCGATTGTTAGAAGAGTATTTATTTGGTTTTCAATAAGGATTAAAATTACTTTCTTTTAGACAGAGCAAAATGTTTTTAGTATAGAGATCGCTCACCTATGTGCTACTCTTAGTAAACAATTTAAATTGTAAATATGTTGAATTTTTTGGTCATTTTCCCCCCTTTTTCCAGTTCAATAATGGAAAATTTCATGAGTCCTTATTTTCCAACTTAAATGAACATCAAAATGTTTTCAGTCCATCTCAGAAAACAGCGGAGTTTGGAGTGTCTTACGAGAGAACACACAGGTAGGTAGGGGTAGAAGGAGAGATGAAGGGAGCTGGACTCCAAGCCGCTAGTGTGATTTTAAAGGGGCAGGAATCTAATGTGAGTAATATTCTAGAAACATGCCGTAATGAAACACATCCTTAGTTTCAACATACCCTTTAAACACTAGCACACCATGCACACTCGAGGACTTCTGGGTGTTAGTTTAGTACATGAGTGTTGTGTGGTCACATCAGGCTCAGCCTCTCCGCTGCCACTCAGGGCAGCCCACACCCTCCCCAGCGTTTAGTCACCATTATTCTACAGTTTAGTGTTACAGCATCTGCATACGAGAAAGAGTATTTATCCCTGTTCTATGTCTGTCAGTTAATATAACGTTCTCTAGTTTTAACCATTTTGATATAACCAACTGGATTCCATTGTTTTGTGTGTGTGTGTGTGTGTGTGTGTGTGTGTGTGCACGCCAAATACAACTCTCTAAATATCTCCTGCGTTTTTAAACCATTCACCTGGTGATGGGCATACAGACCAGTTCTGTGTCTTAGCTGTTGTGAACGGTGCTCTAATGTGTTTGGCTCTGCAGTTACACGGCTGGCACACCAACTTCATTTCCTTTGGAGAGATACTCAGGAGAGGGCGAGTTAGACCATCAGCTGCTCGTTCGGGTTCTAGGGCCCTTCATTGCTTTCCTTTACAGTGGTGGTCCTGGTTTCAGTTTACATCTCCGCAGAACACGAGCAAGAATTCCTGTTCAGTCCTGGTCAGCACTATCCACTTATCTGTTGTTGTTTGTAGTTTCTTCTCTGAAAGTAGCCACTGAGGCAGGCACAGGGTGCACCGCATTATAGCCTCACGCTGCACACCCCAATGGCTAATCACGCCGAGTATTTGTTCTCAGACTTTACTCCTGTCTCTGTGTTTCAATTTAAATCATTTGCTCATTAATGCAGTTTTAAATTCTCTTTCCGTCTGGTGTATATGGGTGTTGTGCCTGCAGGTATGTCTGTGCCTGGACCCAAGGAGAAGAGATGCTTGGATTCTCTGGGGCTAGATAGTGGTGAGCATCATGTAAGGCTAAAACAAGCACAGGCCTCTGGGAGAGCAGCCGATGTCTTAACTGCTGAGCTATCTTTCCAACCCAGTTTTTCTCATTTTAAAATTTGATTATTTGGACTTGGAAGAGATTAATAATGGGAAAATATACATTGTCTCCCGATTCTCCGGATTGTTTAGTCTCTACAAACCACTTGCTGATATTTACTTTGCTTCCTGTGCCTTTGTGGCAATATCCAGAAAAAACATTGCCAATATTTTGGAGTATTCCACTGCCATGATTTTTGCTCCACAGTGAACTGAGTCTTGTAGAAAGTGAGAAACAGAAGCAAAGCTTTTGTCCTCTGCACGTGGGTATCCATGTTCTCAGAGATGCTTGCTGAGGAGACGCCTGAAGTTAGAGATGGTTACACTTCTGTGATTTTTAATTTTCCTTCGTTTTACTTACTGTATTATAGATCTCTTGGTGGCGATTCTGTCTTATACTTGTTTTACTGATCCCTGTTATAATGCTGAAAATCAGCTGTAAAATACTACTTCCTTATATAGTGTGCTTTATATGTTATGACACGTTCTCTGGTTATTTTCTCATTTACAGTGATGGAATTTTTTTTCTGGCTTTAGTGGTGCATGTTATTACGTTGGGTTGTGTCTTTGAGTATAAAATACTAATTAGATGTTTGTTGAGAAATCAAAAGGAATCTGTGAACATTTATGAATAAAACCACAGATTTCTGTTTAATTATAAACAGTTCTTTCTCTAGCCCAACCTAGTTTCTCTCTCTATCCCATGACCTAGTTCTTAAAACATAGTATTTCTATTTAAATATTAAGAAAGTTGACCATCAAATTAGAAATCAAGATTTTCAGGCTGAAGAATGGCTCAGCACTTGAGGGCACATACCGCTTTGCAGGAGATCCTGGTTTGCTTCCCAGTACCCACATCAGGCAACTAAAACCCACCTGTGACTTCAGACAAGGGACTTGACACTGTTGGGCTCTGTGGACACCCACACTCAGCTGCGCATGTCACCCACATATGTGTACATAGATACACATAACTAAAAGGAAAATGGAAATTTAAAAAAATCTTGTGTTGCTTTCAAAAGATTCTTTATATTTCCAGTCCCTGAAATAGTCCAATCTCAAGTGAGCATAGACATTAGCAGTAAAACAAAAGGTATTTTTGTTGTTAATATTTCTGTCAGCCTTGATTCTTACGCACAGTGAGACCTAACCCAGAGTTGCCATTTTTTCAAAGAGAGAGAACAAACGGATAAGCTACCCAGTTCACCTAATTAGTTTTCATCTGGGTTACCTTATATTTCTAATAAATATTTACTTCTTTGTTTTCCTTCATGGAGAACTTTGTTTCAATTATTAAATTAGAAAATACCTTTGATAATGTTTTTATAACTCCTTAAAACTGTTTGTACATAGAGCTCCCCCACCCCCAGTCTTCACACTTTCTGTTGTCTAAACAGCAGTGGCCCACAGGGCTACACTAGGTCATCTGTAGACTGTATGCAGAAGACAGACTACTGGGTGTTATTCTTTGTTTGTTTATGTAACTAACTAAAACTGTGCACTAAATTTCTCCTTGAAATACAGAACCATGTATAAATTATTTTTATGCCTATTTTTAGAAGAATATATTAGATACATTTTTATCCAGGGCAATATTATTTGCTTTTAAAAAATTATTTAATCTTTTTCATAGTACAGATTTTATCCCCCTTCCAGTCCATCCTCTGACTGTTCCACATTCCATACCTCCTCCTCCATCTCCACAAGATGTCTCCATCCTTCCGCCCTACCCCAGCAGACATCCCTACTCTTTGGGGCCCCAAGACTCTTAAGGGTTAGGTGCGTCTTCTCCAACTGAACCCAGACCCGGCAGTCCTCTGCTGTATATGTGTTGAGGGCTTCAAATCAGCTGGTGTGTGCTGCCTGATGGGTAGCCCGGTGTCTGAGAAATCTCAGGGTGGTCCAGGTTAGTTGAGAATACTGGTCCTCCTACAGGGCCACCCTCCTCCTCAGCTTCTTCCAGCTTTTCCCTAATTCAACCACAGGGGTCAGCAGCTTCTGTTCATTGGTTGAGTACAGACATCTGCCTCTGACTCTTTCAGCTGCTTGTCAGGTCTTTCAGAGGGCAGCCACGATAGGTCCCTTTTGGTGAGCACTCCATAGTCTCAGTAATGGAGTCAGGCCTTGGGGCCTCCCCTTGAGCGGGGTCCCAATTTAGGCCTGTTGCTGGACCTCCCTTTCCTTAGGCTCTTCAGTTCTTTCAGACAGGAATAAGTATGGGTCAGAGTTTTGACTTTGGCACAGTAACCCCTGTCTTTCTGCTGGCCCTTGGGGCTTCGGTCCTTTCCCCACATCCAGTACCTGATCATGTTCCCCTCCCCCTCCTGCCCTCTTTCCCTCCCAGGTGCTCCTCCCTCACCCTTCTCTGTTTGCTTTCTTCTCCCTCCCACGTGGGACTGAGGCATCCTCACTTGGGCTCTTCTGCTTGTTAACTGTTTTTGAGTTCTGTGGATTGTGTCCAGGGTATTATGTACATTTTGGGCTAATATCTAATTATTAGTGAGTACATACCTTGCATGTCCTTTTGTGTCTGAGTTACCTCACTCAGGACGATACTTTCTAGATCCATCCTTTTGCCTGCAAAGCTCAGTATGTCCTTGTTCTTAACAGCTGAGTAGTATTCCATTGTGTAAATGAACCACATCTTCTGTATTTATTCTTCTGTTGTGGGACATCTGGGCTGTTTCCAGCTTCTGGCTGCCATAAACAAGGCTGCTATAGTGGAAATATTAAATTTAAAATGCAATTTAGGAAAATGCTTGTCATTCGTCAATAGGTTCTCCAAAGTTTTAAATTTAAGTTAGTATCTGTAAATGTAAACATCTGCTAAATATGTTTTTATGTATTCCAAAGTTCAGAAAATGGTGATTTCCTTACTAAAAGATCTGTGATTTTGGGCGAAGATTGCGGAAGCCTGTTTGAAAGAAGACAGCCAGACTTTGCTATGGGAAAATCACCAGTGCCACAGATTTGTGTCAATAATGGAAAAGAATTCTCTAATTTTCTTGAAGATGTGATCCACCCAGCTCAGAGACATCTACCAGACAATCATAACTCTTTTGTTAGACATAATATGATCAGTTTGTTAAGCAGAGATCAGCCTGGGAGAAGGGCAACCTTTAACGAGCGTGGTTATGATGGCTGGAAGGATACCCATGTCGTGTCTTCTGATGACAGCCATTCCCCTGGTGGGTTCACTCACAGGACTTTGACAGTTCCACAGGCAGCCTTTTCGAATCTTCCTTTTAATACGAGTTACAGAGAAACATGTCAGTCAGACAGGCCCTGCCAGGAGGACAGTAGCAATGAGTTCAGAAGGTCTTTGGACGAAGATTGTTACCCAGTCGGCTGTGGAAGAAAAGGTTGGTGTTGTACGTTCATTTTTTTCTCTGTACAAACATACATTACCTTGTTTCATCTGTGTAAGCACATCCACATGTAGTTGGCTCTCCATATCCAAATACTCTATGTCTTCAGATTCAGCTAACTATATAGACTAAAACTGTGAAAGACGTCTTTACTAAACACATACAGACCTTTTTCTGACCATTATTCTCTAAGCAGTAGACTGTAGCTACTCAGTAAGATCCCGAGTTTAATCCTGAAACCTGTGGTGGAAGGTGAGAACCAGCTCCTTGATGTTTTCCTCTGACCTTCACCCGCATGCACTGACATGTGAGCACACACACACACACACACACACACACACACACACACACACACACACACAGATGAGTGTTTATTAAGGAACACTCACACTGTACCATGTATTCTAAGTCTATTGGAGGTAATATAAAGAATATGAGATTATATACATTATATGAATAGATTGAGCCATTTTATGAAGGCACTAGTGTATATTAGTGGATTTTGGTGTTTGTAGAGAAATGGGTAGAGGGGAAGGTTTTGGAACCAATTCCTATTGGATACCACAGTGGACAGAACATTAATTTATATAATGTGCTTAGTTAGAGGTACCTAAAGCCACAATTAGTGTGTTTTACTGCATTACACAATGGGCCACAAATTTCCCTCCATGTATTTTTTTTTAATATGCTTTGAGTTAAAAATTAAAATAGATGATATTAAATTTAATTCACTATATGCTTATATATTTGAAGGACAAATGAAAAGTAATAGCCAATTGAAAGCACTGCAGAGAAATGTCCAGGAATACCCAGTGTACACTACGTAAGTCTATACTTAAATGTAGGAAGTGTAAATTAAGATCTAGTGTAATACATGTGTTCAAATTAACAGAATGCAGTAATATTTTTGTTGGTGGCTGAGCAGAGTGGTCTCAAAGGAGCCTTACCGTTTCTTTACAATGAGTACTAGCCACACGTTAAACACACAGCATTCATATTTTCCAGCCCCCAAATACCTTCTTATTTGACCATTTGCTGTTGAATATCCACCACATTTAGTCCAACTATCAATTTACCAGTGAACAGAAATAGAAGTATCATATGTATAGAATGCTGTTGGCACAAACAGTAGATTGTCTCGCTTTGTAGTCCCTGCAGGAACATTGCTAGAGTCAGGGAGAGTGAGAATCTCATGAGGTGGTATAAGCAAGAATGTCCCCCGTCTGTGGCAGGCAGTGTGTGTCCCACATCCCCCACCTGCTGGCACTCAGCCCCCAGACTCCCTGTGTGACAGACAGTGTGGTGAGGGCTGTATCCCCAGATCTCATCACTGTTATGGGTTTGTTACATGAAAGCAACTATGTGTCACCAGGTTTAGCTTCTTACTGCTGCTGGTGTCAAAAGGATTTTGTGCCTTAGATTTTTAATTGGATCCGTTATTTCTTTAACATGGTTTGTTCCTTGGAGTTCTGAGGTTGCCTTGCTGGCTTTTCTAGCAATTATCAACAGTTACAGACCATGGAAGGAAGTGTGACTTTAGCTTTTAGTTACTGAATAGTTAGTTCTGTTTTCTTAATCATACTTTAGCCAGATCCTGATTATTTGAAATTTATTAATTGAAATTTTTATTGTAATAGTAATGCCTTATGGAAATCTTTAAGGTATTTATTGATAAAAAGAATTCATACATATCATTTTATAGGGTTGGCATTTATTGAAAAATGAAATTACTTGTTCTTCAGTCATGTGGAAGTTTATGAGCAAAAAATTCTCTTTGGCCTTGAGTTTTAAATTCAGCTTTCCAAATTGTCTCAGGATGCATGGCACTGTTTCAAGAGAATGAAAAAAAGAGAGAGAAAGAAAGATAGAAAGGAAAGAAAAAGAAAACGAGAAAGAACCTCCTTCTCAATTTTGAGTGTGGCTCTAAATTATCTGGAGTGAATATGTCGTGGTATAGGTGTTTCAGGGCTGTGGGTTTGACTCGGTGTGATTTGGCACCAGGCACCAGGACCTGTGTTTGATCCCAGCAGTGTGTAAAGCACTAGTTGCATTGGTGCACAGCAGTAATCCCAGCAGTGGAATAGGAGAGAGCAGGAGGTTCCTCGGGTCCTGCTGCCAGCCAGCCTTTCCTACTGACCAAACCCCAGGACCCCACGAGAGACCTCAAGAAACATGAGCAACACCTGAGGTTGAACTCCGGCAGCCGCATGTGTACATACACACACATATGTACATGCATAGAAAAATACATATGCTTAGTCCACACATTAAAATAAATGGTCCGTTTGACATAATACTTTTCATTTTCAATGCATATTTTTATAAAGCTTTTTATAGAATTAGGATCTGAGACCTGGTTTTGAAACAATAATTTAGACTAATAACTGTCAGAGAAAATATGTTTTAATACTTGTTTTTAATAATTCCTAGGGCTGATATTTCTCTGAAAGAATTCCATCGTGAACAGTCATGTGATTTTGACCAGACTGAGGTAAGCCTCATTGTCACACTGTCTTTTCCATTAACTCAGTTTGCGATGCCATTATTTTAGCATTTAGTTTACCTTGACTTAAGATTAGCTTTTATTTACAAGTACATTCATATTCTCTTAAACTAAAAAAGTCATGGACTAAAAAATATGATATTATTTATGTGAGACAAAGTAATCTAGACACATTTAAAAATAGTTGCTCGTGCATTGTAAGATTTTGTTGAAAAAAATGCTTTTGGTTTCATAACTCTCTTGGAGAGAGTACAACTTAGTTGGGAAGTGAACCACTCTTATTTAATGTGTTGTAATTCGTCCTTAATAAGTGTGCTGGCTAGTTTTGTAGCGATTTGACACAGGCCAGAGTCATCTGACAGGAGGGAAACTCAATTGAGAAAATGCTCCCATGAGATCCAACTGTAGGACATTTTCTTAATCAGTGATTGACCGGGAGGTCCCAGCCCATTGTGGGTGGGGGCACCACTGCACCGGTGGTCCTGGGTTCTATACAAAAGCAGGCTGAGCAAGCCATGGGGGAGCAAGCTAGCAAGCAGCATCCCTCCATGGCCTCTGCATTAGCTCCTGCCTCCAAGTTCCTGCCCTGTGTGAGTTCCTGTCCTGACTTCATTTGATTATGAACAATGATAAAGGGCCCCACAGACATCAGTAAAGACATAGTACTCATAGCTTCTCATCATAGCTTATAAAGATTCAGAGCAGAACAACAAAATAACCTAGTTGTTTAATCTCAATAGCTTCCTAGAAATTAAGAAATACCCTGGTTTTAAAAAAATGAGAAAGGAAACAAAAATCATTAATTACATAAAAAATAGTGAACTTACAACAAATTGTGTGTTCTGTAGGTGACTTACAATTCTAATCTTTGACTATATTTTTAAAAGAAGTGCTAACTAATATCCATCCTAAAAAACAAAACCAAACAAACAAAGCCAGAAGAAGTATTGCAGACTAAATTCTCAAGCACTTTAGCATCTTGCATTTTTAAAAACTATATGCACCACGTCGAAGCAAAGCCTTTTCTTCTGTGAATATTGTTTTTCCTAGCAGATGTTTACTCTGTTCTTTATGTTTCTAAGCCAATTGGAATTTAAACTTAGTTGGGAAGGTTTTTCTTTGAGAAATCGCCTTTGCAGAATGAAAGTGATACTAAGTCGAAGTGTATAAACTGTAGACAAAACCAAACACTATTGTCAGTGCTTCCCGCTTTCACAGTTTGTATTCTTTTCTCTAGATGCCAGTGGGAAGAAGAGGAACATGTCCTTTCAAAGGGAGGCGAATGTCTACGGAGAAAGTCTGTGAGTGTAACTATGTGTTACGTTTATTATTTTAGAAAAGAAGAAAAAGTAGAAATCAAATTTTAAATGTTTTGAAGATTTCATAGATATTCTAAAACAGACTTCAGTAACTAATTCATTAAACTTTCCTTTTTTCTTTCATAAAATAGTCAACAATGAACATATATAATGTAAATGTACAATTTCAGTTTTTTACTTAACTGTAGTTTTGAGATGAACTATCCTTTAGGAAACGTGCCCTGTTGCATTCTCCACTATGGTCCCTAGATGTCACTGTTGCCCATTTTTCTCATTTTCTCTTTTCAGCAGATAGTACATTTTGAGGTTTATCCATCCAGTTTGTTATTTGTGGCTTTCAGGAATTGGTTATTTTTCTGCCATCCAGCATTCTCTGCACTCACTTGCTCTGTTTGATTCCTGCATCTTCTGCCGCTGGGTTCTTGCGGTGTCAATACTGTGTCCCTGTCTATTCTGACCATTCTTTACATGTCTGGAACATGCATATAAAGTTCTTCTTGGGTATATTTCTAGGAATAGAACCCCCCTTTCACATGGTGTACATTTATTACCTTTTAAGGCAATGCCAAATTATTTCCCAGAACCTAAGTATCTAATTTAGCCTTCCATGGGCAGTAGGAGTCCCACATTTATCTGCACTGTGTCAATCTGTTAACATTTATTTAAACCTAACCCATGGTAGTATTAATTCTTTGCTTCTTTAGTTACTAATTAGGTTAATTGGTCAGCAGAGTTTCATGTTTTGCCCAGTTTACCTTTTGTTTTGTTTTTGGAGACAGGATCTCGCTGTGGTCCATGCTCAGTCTCCCTGCCTCAGCCTCTCAGCTTGTCTTCACTTGGCTCTTTAGGGGAAGTTGGCTTTAGTCACAGATACAGAATCTGTTCCAGTGTCAGCTTGTATAAAATCCCTTTCCTGAAATCCAAGGACAGACACCATAGAATAGTATGCATAGAAAACTTAATTTACAGTGTTTTGGAGGTAAGAGGTTGTTTTTAAGAGGAAATAATGGGAAAAGGAAAAACCAAAAGAGTAGAGTAAGAATGAGAAGGCTAATGTAAGGGTAAAATATGTCACCATGTTGAAAAACAGCCGGAGCAGCCTTCCCTGGAGACAGGGAGATGCAAATTAAAACACAACCAAGAACAATTAAGGCACAAACGTAAGTACTAGAAGATGAAATTTAAGACATGCCATGGACCTGCATGGCTTCAGGGATTGACGTGGCCGGGACAATGAGAGTGAAGGAATGATGGCACACGCCGGAGAGCTGGGAGTGCACGCATTGAGCACTCTGATTGAGTGCACACCAGCAGTAACCTGCACAGTCAGCATGGGTCTGACATACATCTGAATCAGGGAGGAAGGCTTTGTGTGCAGCTGAACAAGGAGGCAGGGTGGTCCCATCTCAGTATAAGGTGTCTGTGGGGAACAGTCTCAGGTTCTGAACACCCAGAGGAAGAGGCTGCGGTCACCATGTTCCTTAGACATGGTCACTCTCTATGTTCCTTATAGATGGTCAGTACTGCGCCCAGACCGGGGCATGTTTGTCATTCTCATTGGAGGCCCTGGAGTCCTTGACAGGGCTGTGCTCAGGCCAGCCACACCCACCTCTCAGGACTTCATACATTCCTTACACATTCATTCAGGGACTTTTTTTTAATGTGCCAGAAAATAATAATTAAGCAGAAACCCAGTTGGTATTTCTTCCCAGTTGCCATTATCTGGCTTCTCTGGTTCTTCCCATCAAGTGGGAGGGAGGGCTGCTTGTCTTACTAATCCACAAAAGTCAAGTGTGTCCTTTGAGGATTTCTGGGACTGAGGTCACCTCCTGTCAGAATCCCCTGGGCTGTATCTCCTGTCTGCAAACATGACCTTGTCTCTGGTGTTTTAAGCACCGTTACACAAATGTAACTGTGTGATTCGGGATCTGAGCAGGTGTGGAAGGCCTGCCAGCCTGTTTGCCTGTGCCATAGCCATTGGAATAGTGCACCAAGGTCCTTATCCTTCCCACGATTCTGTGTAGTTTGGCTGGGCAGCCTGGATGGCTGAGTGTGAACGCGGCTGACTAGCATCGTCTCTGCCCCTAGTGAGGATCCCTTAGCTTTAAGTTCAGGTGCCACACTTGTGCTCCTGTGTCTGTCACCTGCCTGATCTCGAATGCTGTATGGTGCACCCCTCTCTCCCCTTTCCATGATCTGAGCCACCTGTAATTCTTTCAGAGTGGGTGAGAGCACAGGTATAGCCGAATCTGGCTTGGATTGAGTCCATGACCGTCATGGTGGAGAGGGTCACAGTGGGCAGTCAATTACGGCACTGGTGCAGGAATTGAAAGTGTAGGCAAAGAGAGAAAGAGAGAGGACTAAGCTTCTCAGTCCTTAAGGCCTCCCCACAGTGCACACCTCCTTTTGCAAAGCCACCCTTTCTGTCCTAGTTGCTATTCTATTGCTGTGAAGAGACACCATGGCCAAGGAAGCTCATAAAAGAAAGTGTTTCAATTGGGGCAGGCTTACAGTTTCAGGGGTTTAGTGGGTGATCATCACAGCGGGAAGCATGGTGGCACGCAGGGATGGTGTTGGGGCAGGAGCTGAGAGCTTTCCTGATCCACACCCGGAAGACAGACAGAGCCTGGGCCTTTGCAGTCTCAAAGTAACACCCCTTCTCCAACAAGATCACACCTCCCAACCCTTCCTAAACAGAGTCTAACTAGGAACTTAACATTCATGTCGACAATCCTACGGAGTCCCTTTACCCACCGCACTCTTTCTCCATCTCAAGATAATGAACACTTGGAGGCTGTGTCCATAACCATAGACACGGCCTTAGTGACTTCTTTGGTTGCCCAGGAGTTTCTGTTGTCACAGCCTTTCACATACTGTTTGTCACTGGTAAGATGCTTCTTCCCTGCTGGTGTCTGGGGTTACAGCACCTGTGCTCTTGCTGAACCGTATGAAGAGGAAGTGGCCTTAGATTATACTGTTATTAGTTATATCAAACCCCTACTTTTCTTCAGTTTTCTTTTCTATCAAAAATAACTGCCCTATGCAAGTATAACTTTTTAAAATTAATTTTTAAATGAATTTTGTTCATGTGTACACAGGTATTAGACTACAACTATGTTCTCTCCCTTACAGGTAATGGAGGTCAGTTTCTGTTCCAGAGAGCATCCGTCCTGACACAGGACCTCAGTAGCTAGCATCCATTGTTAATCTCAGTAAAGGAGGGCTATTGCTTCCTTATGCATCCCTTCTTACCTTTTCCTTTCTTCTTGCTTTTCTGGTTAAAAGCCCATTTCCATAGACAAAGGCACAAGGCAATGGAAGCCGCTGTTGCTTTGCAGTGTTTGGTAGAAAGCCGAGACACGTCCCAAGAGCCGTTCCTAACTGTGCTCGGAATTGGAAAGTAACTGGCTAAGCAGATAACGACAGGCTGAGAGGCACTGAGATGTCTGTTCACAGACAAGCGGCTATCTGATGCCTCCAGCTTCATAAGCTTGGTTCTTCCAGGGTCACACTTTAAGATATTTGTTCTTGAAAGTGTCTCATATATTGAAAAGCCAATCCTATTTTCTCTGTTCTTGTTTTATGTCATTGTAATTTATTTACTCGCATAAAACTTTTAACGGTAAAACACCTATTTATCCTGCTAGAAAAAACGAGGTGTTAACATCCAACATTTAAGTAAGCTTGGCACATTTTAAATGCTGGCTGTTCAGGTAGATGCCTTTACTGTGCTAGAGTGTGTGTGGTGCCAGCCTTCATGAACGGAACCTTTATTTCAGACCTGGAGTCTTCGCAGAGCAGCCAGTCCGCCAGCTACTCCCCACGGCCAACCGAGAGCACGTTCAGCTCCAGCTCTGACCTGGTGAGGCACTCCTTTGGGGCTTATCGATGTATGCTATATTAATTTCACATCATTTCTGTAAGGAAAAGTCACTGAAAGGAAGAGTCACAGGGTACCAATGTTGTGAAAGGATGACGATCTGAGTCACGGCACCAATGTTAGGGGAAGGATGAAGAGAGTGGGGGGCATATGGCCCATGGAGGTGCAGGGAGGCATGAGGGCAAGGAAGATGCCTCTGGGGGGTCCATGTTGGGAATCCCTTCCCTGAGGGACCAGCCATACAACAGTATAGTACAGAATAGAGTTTATTCAGGTCATGGGAGAGTTGAGAGGGTGGCAGAGGCAGAGAGAGAGAAAGTAGAGGAGTAGAGGCAGGCCATGAGCACGTGGGAGAGAGGGGGGAAGGGAAGGGAAGAGGAGGGGTAGGATTGGGAGAGCAAGGCTGCAAGAGTAAGAGAGGCCAAGAGAGAGGAGGGGTCAAGCAGCTCCTTTATAGTGTCAGGTCACTGGGGCGGAGCATACCTGGCCACTGCTGGGTAATTGAGGGGTGGGGTATACCTGGCTGTTGCTAGGTAACTGAGGGGTGGGGTTTACAGAATCCCAACAATTTCTGTCTCTTTTTTACTTTAGAAGGAGTTGAGCCAACAGTAAAAATAAAAATCACACCAACAAAATTGATTTTCAAAGTTAAAAATCGTAACAAATTTTAAAATGTAATGTTAGAAAAATGTCAACAAAAAAGTAAAATAAACTATTGGATCAAGTATTAGTAATTTCCATTTACAAAATAAATAAATTTTTACAAAAGCTGATCAAGATAAATAATATACACATACTTGTGTATATATACTCTGAATGGAAAATGTCACACCCCTGATAAACCACGATTGAATGAAAATCTCCTCCCTTCACCCTGTCCCCTCATTTCTCCTGCCTCTGGCCTCTGGTGTGTCATCCGGACTGGTGAGTACACCCGTGACTTCTGCATTGCCAGACTGACCTGGAGTCTCTCCTGCTTTGCTCAGTAGCATTACAAAAGCGGCTTAGAAGGCAGTGGCTGTTTGGCTTAAATGTCCTTATCCTAGTTGATCTCTGAAGTGAGGATAGGCACTCAAACAGGAACCGTGGAGGAGTACTGATGTTTGCTCTGTGTGGCCTGCTCAGCCTGCTTTCTTATACAACCCGGGACCTCTGCCCAGGGGTGGCCCCACCCACTGTGTGATGCTCCTCCCACCTGCCAGCCACATCTGTCATTAATCAAGAAAAAACACTGTAGAATTGCCTACAAGCAATCTGATGGAGACGTTCTCTTAATTCATATTTTCTCTTCCCAGATGACTTGAGTTTGTGTCAAGTTAACTAAGTAACCAACATTTTCAGTCTCCAGTTATAAGGACTCCTACTGGACAATGTAATGACTGGGGTTTCTATAGGACTTCAGCTAGCCCATCTAAAGCTACAGAGGTACTACACATCTTAGAGATCGCAGCTGTGAAACACATGGCTGTACCTCTGATCTTTAAGTGTTCCATTGGACATTTCTTTCATAGTTAAGAGACTCTCTACCCTTTCGTATTTCAAACTGCTTTCTCTTTTAAGCCTTTTGGTATTTCCCATATCTATAGACACCTTTCCAATATGCCCAAGTGTTCATTTCAGAAGCCTGGATTCACTTCACCTGATCAATTGCAAATTTTCCTACTTCTCAACCTTCCCCACTAAGCTCCTCCACCTTGGTGTTTCCACCAGATTGATCTCGAAGGGTTAAGCTGGCTTTTCAAAGGATCTTAGTATTTTGTTTTTGCTGTAACTTCCCCTCTGAGTAGCAAAGATCAGGCCTTCCCGAGAATAGCGGTTCAGTCATGTTCCTCCCATTTCCTAGGTTCCTGCTGTACAAACCCATCTAAATGTCCTACGGCATCTCCCGGCTGTGAAAACTGCCTTTGGATGGCACTTGAGATTCTCCCTTCCCCGCCCTGACCTACACTCACTAGTTTGCCAGGTTGTTCTCGGCTTTGGTTTTGTGAGACCCTAATTCCTGAGCACACGGAGTCCTGTTGGTACACTCCTTTCCTACGGCCGCAGATGGCAGCACACCGCCTGCTTCTTGGCCGTTCCGCACTGAGGGCCTTAGTCCGTGCCTGTACACACCCCGCTTCCGCAGGCTCGGCTGTGTTTAATTTGCAGTGAGTTCTTCGGTGGCTCTCCAGTCTAAGTGACCCTTCACATGTTCGCCAAGTGCTTCATGCTTATTCTTCATAGTCTTCCTTCATCTTTTCAGGTGTGTGATTATGTGGTGCATTTCACTTGTGTCTCTGTGAGCAAGCCTGAGAGTGCATGCGGCAGCGGTGTCCCACCCCGTGAGCGCAGACATCACTTCTGCTGAGTGAATGACGCACAGGACCTTCTCTCTCCACTTTGTCCTCAGCCATCGCAGTGCATTTCCTGGGCTACTCCTGCCCAGCGCCAGTCGGCTAACATCTAGATTTTGTTCTAGTTTTCCATCATTCCAACTTTGTCTCTCTACTTTCTAGCTTGAATAGTCAATATGTATTTTATTTTTTCTTCATCACAGGAGCGATTAAAATTCTAGCTTTGTACATTTTTGTCAGACACTCTTCTACGGAACTACAAACCACTTTAATTACAATACCCATACAGTAGTTTCTTTCTTTCAAAAATTACTTGTAAAGTTGAGAAATGGAAGTCAACAAAGTCCGTTCCTTTACACTATAGTTGCAGTGTCTATTGTAACACCTACTTTCCAGTTAATTGACGCCCTCATTTTCTCCTTGAGGTACTGTGTCCTTTGTGGGATGGGTACAATGACAGTTATATAACTGAAATATTTCACTCGAGGAGACTGTGAGTGGACAAGGTTACACTTCTCCACAGCGCCCTGGCAGCACGTGACTTCTGCACCCCTTCAATAGTTGAAGAGCGTCCTGGGGTAGTGAAGGCTGGGGTCAGTCTGAGAAGAGGCCACGGTGGCTCTTCTCCTTGGCATCCCTCTTGCACTGACTCTCAATATTGTTGCTGTGTAAAACCCCGCAGCATTCTGGGAGCCGTGGGAGAGCCCTGACTAATCTTTGATGTTATGTCGGCTTTGATTTGTAACCTGTCAGGCTCCCTTCGGTTTCCAAAAGTTTCCTAGACTGAATGAAAAGACTGACTTGTTACAATAGATTTTTAAAATGTCTTTTAGATATCTGAAGATGAAGATCAGATACAGCAGCAAATCGAAGATTCAAACAAGAAAGCCACAGAAACAGCTGATCACTGTGGTCTAGAAAAGATGGAAGATCATCTAGGTGACATAGCTGTGAAGGACAGTGACAAAGTTCATACACAGAATCATGAATTTCACCAGTCCTCAGAGAACAATAATGCTGATACATTCCCAGAGTCTCAGTGCAACTCAGAGCACACATCAGAAAACAAAAGCACTGATGACTGTGTGCTTCCGGCTGGGAGATGTGAGGTAGGGGTACAGACAGAGGAAGCGCCCTTTGTGGGGAACACAGTGGATGTTGCTGTCCAGTGCACCATCATTGCGTGGTGCTCATGTAAGAGTAGTCGCAGCATTGATACAGAGGACCAGTCCTCCTGCTCTGAGGCTGGCAGCTGTACTGAAGATAGGATGGCAGATACCACCGGAGGGCAGGAAAGGTCTACAAATGACTCACTCTGAAATCTCAAACTAGGAAGTAGTGTTTCATTTAACCTTGAAAGGCAATAGGAAATGTTTGGACCTTCGTTATCATAATACAAAATAAGAAAATGAGGCTGAACATAAAGTGCTGTTGTTTCTATACAATTTTAATATTAATGCATTTAATAGTTCTCTAATAGCCTTGTCTTAGTCAGGGTTTCTATTCCTGCACAAAATATCACGACCAAGAAGCAAGTTGGGGAGGAAAGGGTTTATTCAGGTCACACTTCCACATTGCTGTTCATCACCAAAGGAAGTCAGGACTGGTACTCAAGCAGGTCAGGAAGCATGAGCTGATGCAGAGGCCATGGAGGGATGTTACTTACTGGCTTGCTTCCCCTGGCTTGCTCAGCCTGCTTTCTTATAGAACCCAGATCTACCAGTCCAGGGATGGCACCACCCACAATGGGCTGGGCCCTCCTCCCTTGATCACTAATTGAGAAAATGCCTTACAGCTGGATCTCATGGAGGCATTTCCTCAGCTGAGGGGCCTTTCTCTGTGATAATTCCAGCTTGTGTCAAGTTGACACAAAGCCAGCCAGTACAAGCCTTGCTAATAGAAAATATGCACACATACATACCTATATGTATTTTGCCATTCTTGATATATATGTTGCGATTCCTATGTTTACTTGTCTTTGTTTGAATTAAAAGTGCACAATTACTTTATTTCTCTTGATAATTATTTTAAACCTTGATGCTGTTATATTGTTCAACAAATGCGATCTCTGGGCCTTCACCATCTCTCTCTTCTCCAAATCTCATCCCCTTTTGGATCCGGAGCTCTGGACAGACCACCTGCTGCAGCCTCCCCTTCCTCTCTGCACCCCCACCTCATCTACAGATCTCCCACAGCCTTTCTCACCAAACCATCCTTTCGTGTCAGGCTCTACCTGCCTCAGGCACTCCCTGGTAGACTATGGGCCACACAAGCCAGGGGAGCAAGTGGGTGATCTTTATATCTTCATTCTCCGTCCTTTACTCCAAACCTAATGCTCCAGACTCACTCCCATCTCAATAGCAAACTATTAGCTGTGGGTGCTTTTCTCTCATGGCCCCCATTTCCAAGAGACTATAAGCAAATCATAGTGGCACAACCTGATATCCTTACTTTTATGGACCTCTTCCCTCCGTCCAAGCCCATCTCTCATATTAAGCCCATTTTCTAATACTAAGAAATCATTAATCAAGCTTAGGACTCAAATCAATAAAATAGAAACAAAAAATAGAAAAAGGTCAATGAAACAAAAAAAAAGTTCTTTGAAAAAGCTTTTTCAAGTTGACAAACTTGAAATTCAAATTGAAAAATCTCGAGCCAAATTAAATGAAAGGCAGAGAGAGAGAGAGAGAGAGAGAGAGAGAGAGAGAGAGAGAGAGAGAGAGAGAGAGAGAGAGAATATACAAATCAATAGAATTAGAGACAAAGGAGGACATAACAACAGACGTGGAGGAAAGCCAGAGAATCCTAAGGACATACTGAAAAACCCCGGAAAAGCTAAAAGAAAGTGATAGTTTCCTTGATATATTCTACCTACCAAAGGCAGCCAATGGGATAAAAACATGAAAGACATTCTAGGTCACTCATAGTAAATTGATGAGCCAGCCTTAACACCAAAGGTAGATAATAAGAGCAACTGACCAGAAAAAACAATAGAGACTACTAGCTAAGGAAGGACAGCTGTAGGCTCAAAGGACTTTCTTATAGTAATAATGGGCCAAAGCCTTTGTTACTATAATTGGCTTTAATGTCAGCCAACTACAAATTGGGATCATCTGAGTGAAGGGTCTCGATGAAGAACCATCCCGACCGGCCTGATTAATGTGGGAAGACCCAGCTGATTGTGGATGGCACCTCCTAGAGTTGAAAGGCTATGTCAGAAGGAAAATTACCTCACTTTTAGCTCCTTGGCCTGTTTTTCCTTCTGCCTCAAAGTTGGATTTGTCCTGTTGCTACTGCTGATTCCTTTGCTGATAACAAAACCAAGTTATCCAAGTGTTTCTAAGTTTTTGAGTGTTTCTAGCTTATTGTGAACTAGAGACCAGCGGCTGGCCAGGAAATGCTCTCCAGTGCCAGACTGGGACTTCTGAGTTTGAGTTATCATATGTATTCATATGCACATACACACACACACACACACACACACACACACACACACAGAGTCAAAGGAGACAGCTATTGGGACTACTCAGCATCTAGCCCCAAGGAACCATTGGCTATATGAGTTCCTAGTTTATCAGATGTGATTTAGTTGGTATTACTACTTTAAAGCTGACTTAATAAATACTTCTGTGTGTATTCCTCCCATTGTTTCTGCTCTTCTAGAAAGCCCCAACTAATACTGATGCTGTTACAGATGGGTATTGGGGTAGAGGAGCACTTGGAACAAGGAACAACGGAAGTGATAGAAACAGAAACTCTTTTTAAGAAAGGCAGCACTTCCAAATAGGAAATGGGCAAGAGCTGGAATAAATGTCAGAAGCCAGTTCCTGCTTCCAGTAGATTGGGACCTTTATGGTCCCTTGGTTATAGGTTCATGGTTTTCCCAGTAAATGAATATGTTCCAGAGCAAACTCAATCTTAAATATGTTTCATCTGAAGTGGGTTGCATCAGCAGATGTGAACCTGTGGAATCACATGACTGAGTATTAATGTCATTTTAAGCCATTAACGTCTTGAACCATTTTACAACACATTTTGGCTTCTAGAAGAGAAGCACCAATGTGGTTAAAACAAACAAACAACTCAAGGCCTATAGCTTAGGGTGAAGCCTCAGGACCTTGAAGAAATGGTTAAAGTCAGAGGTCCAACAAGAAATGATTCATAGCAGCCAAATAGCCTGAGGATAACAGGAGCAAATGGCATAGATTCGTATCCTTTGCTCTAGTAGTGGTAGGTGAGACTTTTTTGAGGGCCTCTGACGTCAAGGTCACCACTCATCCAGAGTCACACGCAAGTAGCATCGTGCCAGGAATAGTTATATAACGAATTGCATTACTGTTCACTTCGGGGTCCTGGACAGCTGGGTCGGCCACGTTGTGCTGACTCAGCTCCCTCAGTGTCTAGCATTCGCCATGTTGGCCCAGGCTGGGAGCATCCAGTTGTATAGACATTAACGAGCCAGTGTGACCTTCCGGTCCCCACAGTTTGTAGGAAACACCATTTTGAGAGACCCGGAGTCAGAGTCACCACCTGTTTGGACTGAAAGGATCAGCCAGCAAGGTATGAGAAGAGGCCGGGGGACCCCCATTGGACTGCTTGCATCTAGAAGTCCACTGAATCAGAGCCTACTGCGCAGCTCAGTTTCTTTCCCGCCTCAGCATAAAAAACTTTTAATTTACTCTTTGTGAATTTCACATCACACACACCAATCCCAATCATGTCCCTGTCCCACCCCCACCCCCTACCCTGCCCTCTGCTCTTGCAAACTCCCAACCCCCCCAAAAAAACCTGAAAGCCCCAAACAAAAAGCTCATCTCATCATGAAAGCTGGAGTGTGTCACAGTGTGTCTCACTACATAGCTTTTTGTCCACACATCTTTACTTGCAAACGTTCATTGTAATGAGAGCTGGGTTGTGGCCTCGGGCCCCTGCTACACCATCAACACTGGATCCCCATCAGGACTCTTTCCAGGTATCATGTTGTTGCCCTGTGTCATGGAGATCCTGCAGCACTCGCTAGGAAAGACAGTTTGGGACTAAAGAGATGGTTCAGTGGTTAAGAACAATAGTGGTTCTTCAGAGCGATTCCAGCTCTCACATAGGGGCTCACAACCACCTGTGACTTCAGTTGCAGGGGATCGGATTCCCTCTGCTGGCCAGGCATGCACATGGAGAACATACATACATGCATGCATACATACATACATACATACATACACACATGCATACATACATACATACAAACATACATGCATACACACATACACAATGCATACATACATACAAACATACATACATGCATGCATACATACACACACATGCATACATACATACATGCATGCATACATACATACACAATGCATACATACATACATACATACATACATACATGCAAAACACCCATACACGTAAAATTAAAATGAATAAAAAACCAACAATGTGTTCTGTTTACAGTTCCCACAGTGTGCTGGCCGTGGGACCAAGATGAGAACTGAAAGAAAGATTTCCAGACAGGGAATTATCTTTACTTTTATTTGTTTTTCTTATACAGTTCTGGCACTGACACTCTCTTTAAGAAAAAGATTATAATTTCATGTAAATATCGAACTTTCATAAAATAACTTAAAAAACATTTACGTGTATGTTACTAAATCTCCATAAAATATGCCATACTTTGACACAGCATCGGCTAGCATGATTTGGGAAATGGAACAGTGGCAGTTTTCAAGAGATATTCCGTATGTCACAGGTAGGGATGAAAAGACCAAACTTGCCAAGATTTGTCAAGTATTAAACAGTAGGTAACATGCACTAGAAAATGAAATACAGTTCAAAACACATACACCTCTAACAGCAAGAAACTCCTGTTGGAAGAGAGATGTATATTTAGAGTTCCTAAATAGAAATTAGAACATGTATCACAAATAGTATTGTAATATCAAGTAAGACACAGTACAGGAGCCACCGGAGAATCTGGACATGTACATAGGTCATAGATTTCTACCGTGGCTAGAGTAAATATTATATTGTCTAGACTTTTAAATGGAATGGGATGTTGAATTTAGCAAAATCTTAAAACTTTATAAAGTATCGATTCATAAGTTTGAGTACTGATTATCTGCACAGTCCGTTTCTTACTGATATGGATATGACAAAAAAAAATCAATCCTATGAGCCTAATTGTCTAAAATGTGAATATTACCTGTAAGCAAAGTCAGTGAAGGCCCGTTGACAAAAATGACTAAGGTGTTATAGGTTGTTCTGTACACATATGAAGACTTAGGGAAGCATACTGTTCTGAACTCACAAGTACATGATGATGATGACCAAATACTTCCTGGCACTTGTGAACCTAAATATTCATAGAGCAACTCTCAGAAGATTATTGGCACATTTGTGCTTTCTTACCTAAACCTAAGCGTACAGGAAAGAGCTGAGCCGTTAGTTAGCTGTGTAGCCCCGGCAGCTGATTGCTGCTTCCCAAGGAGGCAGTAGTACCGATCGCCTTGGAGAACTGAGATGACTCTTACTGTGCAGGAGCCTAGGATTGGTAGAAATCGATAGGCTGGAGGAGGATGTTCAAAATTAACCCAGAGAATAATTCTGAGTCTTTAGTAGGCAGTCGCTACTTTTGAACTGTAAATCTCACCTGTAACTTTGCAGTTTAAGGTGGAATGTAGGAGGGTTTCCTAGAGAGCATCTGCCAGGAATCTTCTCCTCATGGCCGGGTTGTACAATCTAATCCCTTTGTTCCTAGTCGGGGAAATGCTCTGCACTTCGTGACTGAGACCTTATCACACTCGGTTATTACAGAAGACATGGGTAACGTCTCAAACACTGCCTCACTCCTGCCCCAAGAGGTCTTATTATTAACCAAGCATTGCTCTCAAGAACTAAATGGGTCAAGGGTCATCCCCCTGCCCCCAGTCTTTCTATTTGGTGGACACTGCAGTTATAGGAAAGATTTATAAATTCTGTGCTTTCACTGGTCTCCCACGTTGGAGTGAGTGACTTGGGTTAAGACTGGATCTTAATGTGTGCTTCATTGATAAACGGTTGAAAATATTCTGGTGGGTTTTCCCCTGGAAATACCTTTTATTTAGATCTTCTGCATGTATATTTGGAGCCATATTTTGAATGATGACTAAGGTAGGTATAACCAACTGAATTGTTACAGATTGTTACACAGGAGAAAAATATTAAGACTGAATCTTTGTGGGCCAGCACTCTACCACTGACTATCCACAGACAACATCAAGTCTTCTTGACATCATTTTCAACAGTCAACAGTATGTGCTTAAACGTACACCAAATGATGTGTTCCTCCAGCATGGCCATGACCCTCTTCACCCAATGTTCCTAAATGTTACACCTGCATGGGACTGGGAACAAGTTTGGAAAGGAAGCTAACACTGTTGTAGCGAGTACACTTGCTTAATACATCTATTTTAATGTGTCAGGTCACATCATATCATTTCGAAATTGTCCTAAAAAAGTATACATTTGATGATCTTGTGTGGGTGGTTTTCAAGTTGACAGTGGCGGTCAAAGATGCTAAGAATATAATAGGCGTCCAAGAGAATAAAAATCTCAAAACTTAATGTATTACAAGTGTTCAGCGAATCTAAAGATCAAATCTGGATTGTAGAAGGTTCCTTTTCAAGTATTGAGCTGCTTCTTACAAGTTATAAGTAAGTCTTACATGTGCCTCTCTGTCTGGTATGTTAAAGGGATGAACTGTTACTATATAGATAACAAATAATTTTTAGAAATGATGAAGGGAACAGAGCAAGAAATAGGTGGAGAATTTCCCAATATTAATTTATGGACATAAAGCTGAGACCATACTTGTTTTTATGTTAGCAAGAACGGGTCACACCTAGCTTTCAGTGCGGACGATTCTCGCTGTCCCTTTAAAAACGTGCCTTGTGGCATCTCTACAGAGATACATGTGTGCTCAAGGCTGTGTGGACCTCAAAGGAAAGAACTGAGGCACCAAGTTGGACAAATCAGAAAAATATATTTTAAAAGGAGCACTTAACTCATTTCCCTCCTCCCATGATACGTTAGCTCTACCGCATGCGATCTCGTAAAATGCTATTAAGAAACGTCTCAGGAGATCAGAACTATCAAGTAACACATCCTACTAAATAATATCGTCTGCTCTAGAGAAAAATTGGTACGAATATTCTCTGTAAATAAATATCAGAGCACCTAATCTGAGGGAAACCTTTCCAAAATATTACATTAATCTTTAAAAAAAAATAACGTTAGATAACCAGAGAGAACCTCCTCTTTTGGCTGAGGGGTTTGTAGGGCACAAAATTAACTGTGTAAGTACCTCTGGTGAGTGCAGGATTACTTCCCTAGCTGCAGTCTCTGCTTGGTAATTATGGTAAGAAGAAGCAGGAACAAATGCTTTGGAGATTGGTAGAGATGCTTTCATCCATCACCGGCGATCCCTCACCTGGGCATGTTACTCAACTAAGATGTTTAGGTCCCAGTTTGCAGCATTAAACCGATGTGTTCCTAAGTGGCCATTGGATTCATCCACAGCCTTAGAGGAACACACACACACATGACTTCTGTGAGCATCGTTTGAATAGCTTTCAGCAGGGTGGTAAGAATTAGGGACTCAGGGTTGGATGAACATAGAAACCAAATAGTTTGAGAGATACAATAGAAAGTCAACACGTTTTAGTGACTGTGGTGTTACAACCTGTCCATGTCTCTTTCCAGTGGAGAAATCAGGATTTCTCCAGACAGAAACCAAGCCAAGTCTGAGATGAAGAATCAGACACAGCTTCGAATTTCTCTTGTGTAGCAAATTACTAAGAATGAGAAAACAAACAAACAAAAAAACCCCCCACAGAATTAAAAGTAGCTCACGTCCCCAGGGAGACGTCGCAAGTAATTAGAAGTGGGCTGTGCTCCTGTCCTTAGTCCTAGCCAATAAAACATCTGGAGAGAAGTCCTAGGATTTAACTCAAATGTCAGTAACATCTCTGCCACTGACTTCTTTCCTCCCGTGTATGAGGGAGAACCAGTCTGCCAGCAGCTGTCCAAGGAAGGCACAGGGCAGCAGGAGCCAGGGCGAGACAGCGGAGAGTCTGGAGTGAACTGACCCTGGAATACGGTTGGCCACCTGGCGCTGCGTCACACTTACAACTGCATTCCAAAGTGACTAACGAATCGGGAGATATAAAAAATCTGTTCTTTCTTACTTGGACAATAAAATAGACTTATCAAAACATGCTAGCGTGTCTCTGCAAATATACTCATCACTGATGCAAGAAAGTACGAAAATAACCCTTAAAAAGCCCGCTTTGGATAATGTTCAAAAGATCCTGTATACTCAGCCCCTGAGGGAATTTCCATCTGTGTTGGAGAAGCCAACATCTGGAATCCAAAGGTGAGAGGGACAGCTGTGTCCTCAGAGGACTTCTGGATTTGTGGCTAGATGGAATTCACTTTGTACTGACTAGAGAAAAGTCACTACTGATAAGAAAATTTAGGGTCAGTAGACCATGCTTTGACATTAAATATTCTTAGATCATTTTAAATGATCCTTTATAAATACCCATAGATGATCTGCCTAGATTAGCACTGACTGTATCGCCACTAAGAATTATATGTGGTTTGAGGAGAAAGGGATCCCAATTGAAGTCACTGGGTACAACAGTAATGTTTAGATTGTCTCAGGAAGGGTATTAGACACATTTGCTTAAGAAAAAAAATCTGTGTATTTTTTTTTAAACATTTCTGTGTATGAAAATAAACATCACTACGGTTTTATTTATTTTTTTTCCTGCTCATCAAGTCTTCTGGAATATGGAGTCATTTGCAAGGATTGTGAGGAGACTCAGCTTGCGAGCAGGGCAGTGACCAGCTGCTGGCCTTCCCAAGCCACGCCCACTTCAGCAACCAGAAAGTCATCCGGTGACAGTTACTCCACGTCTGAGGCATCGTTGTCGGAGAGGTGATAGTTACTTCCTTTCACGCGGATGTACTCAATGTATCTCCCTTCATCCGAGTCAGCAGTACCACATGAGCATAGCCGGTGGTCAAAGAGAGATTCGATTTCCTCTAATTTTTTCCCTTTGGTTTCCGGAAGACAGCCGTAGACAAAAAGCAGTCCCACGGCGGCGAATCCGGCGTAGAGGAAGAACGCTCCTGCGGGGGCGAAAGAACGGGATGAACAGCCCTGGGTGGGTTTTTGACTCGAAAATAACTATAGTTTGAAATGCAACCAAAAATGATGGTCGCCAACCCGCCTTACCTGGTTGTTCCAGTCCTGTGACTATAAAAAAACAAAACGAACAAAAAAACCACCTCCAACCATGTCATAGCAGAATGAAAAATAACAGATCAGGCTCAGAGATAAGCTCATCTCACAAGTTGCCACAAGGGGCTGGAGAGATGGCTCAGCGGTTAGAGCACTGACTGCTCTTCCAGAGGTCCCGAGTTCTATCCCCAGCAACCACATGGTGGTTCACAACCATCTGTAATGGGACCTGATGCCCTCTTCTGGTGTGTCTGAAGATACTACAATGTACTCATATGAATAAAATACATAAATCCTTAAAAAAAAAAAAAGTTGCCCACAGATCCCAGGCTGTGACTTGCTCTCCCCTGACTGTTTTCTCAAAATTCTCAATACCTTAAAAACCAAAGAGCCCTGTTAGCAAGTGCATCCATTTGTCTGTTTCATTTACACGGAGGCATGGAAGAGCAGGAGAAATCTAGATTTCCGGGACCTGGTACAGAATGGTGCCGCTGAGATATAGTGTCTCCATGGCACCCACGGCAAGTCCCTTCTCCCTGTTTCTTACCCTCACACCCGGAAGTCATCCCGTGCCTTTCTCTTTAATTTATTTCTCAGTGGGCTACGTGAGACCGTATCTCTAAAATAAAATAAAATAAAATAAAATAAAATAAAATAAAATAAAATAAAATAAAATAAAATAAAATAAAATAAAAATAAAATAAAATAAAAAAAATAAAATAAAACACATCAAGAGAAAAAAAAAAAAAAAACCCCACCCAAACCAGATTTCTCCTTGAAATGCAGATTCCCAGTGGCCAAGAGCATGCAGGAAATTCCACTGCACAGACAACCCTAACTGAAGGTGAGGAGCCAAGGCAGGCGGGCTGGCTGTTGACTGGGGGTTTCAGGTGAGCCCTGTGGTTTAGCTGTAGAGCAGGGTAGTCAGGCCACTGTACATTATAGTCAGACAAGAATGGTGAAGGAAAATATAATTTTTCACGAGATGGTTAATTCAGAGAGATTCCTCAGCAAAAAAAAAAAAAAAAAAAAAAATTTCCTGAGAGAACTCTTAGGAGAATCCTCTCATAAATTCAAGATTAAAACACATATTTGGGAAATAGAAGAGAACGGTCAATGAGCACCTGTCAGTTTCAGAACTCCAGTAATGGATACGGGACTCACTGAGCTACACATGCTCTGTACGGGCCTTGTACCTGTCTTACCCTGCTTACTTTTAGCAGTGAATGTCATTGTATAGCCTTGCCGTGGAAGTCCAGCGCTTAGGAAGGAATCAGTATTTCCATGGAAATATACCATCAGGATGCATACTTACTAATCGGGAACGTAAGAACACACTTTCATAAATCATTTATCCGACAGATGAGAACATGAACCCAAAGTCTAAGGAGACTGGCCACACGTCCCCACTGTTAGTAGAACTGAGGGGCCGGTATACTGACGGAAGCGAAGGCTTCTCCCTCTGCACTCCTGACAAAAGCCAACTCCGGCACATACAGTCAGATGCCCATGGCTCTTCTAACAGGGCAGGTTTGCTCCCACACTGCTATAGGCCCATGCGGCACACGTAAATGCACACCATGTAAAGTCACGAGAAGTCTGGTCCCCTCCGATGCCTCCTATCTCACCTCATCCCTAAAGAGCACTTTGTGAGTGAAAAGTTTTATTTACTGCATGGATTTTTTTTTTCTTTTTTATTATAGAGGTCTCTATTTAAAAAGATGCTTCTTGGGTGGTTAGTCTCTGCAGAGAGCGTTCCATGTATTTAAGTGTTCTCGAGACTCAGCAGCGACAAGTAATGCATGTCACCGTGTCATGAAAACGGGTCTGTGACCTTATGGAAACATCTTTAGCTGTTAAGAGGCATAAAGCCAAGTATTCTAGACACACCACTAGCTTATCATTTCCTTCTCCAGGAAAGAAATGGTTCTAAATCGGTGGTTCTCAGCCTGTGTGTTACGTATACTGGAAAACACATTTTTATAATGGTCTCAGTAACTGAGACAAAACTGTAATGAAACCACATTTATGAAGTAGCAACAACAGTAAAATTATGGTTAGGGGCTCCTTAAGACCTTTGAGAATGTGAGTTTTTTGTTGGTCATGACCCATAAGTTGAGAACTGTTGTTTTAGATGTACCACGTGGTTAACTGGAGAGAAGAGAACGGACCATTGACTTCATAGTACCAACTACGAGATACTGTAGCAGAGGGTCCTGAAGACAGCGGAGACAGATTCATGCACCGCCCCCCCAGTTGTCATTGTTTTACATTGGTGAACATGACGCTTGCCCTCCGAGTTCCTGACAAGAGCCAGGAGCCCAGGGTTGGATGAAGCACAAACCTGACTCCCGGGCCTTCTGGTGTACAGCAAAGTTAGGGACATGTCCAGAGCATGTGATGGGATAAAGTCTACTGGGAGGCATCAGAGGGTACCAGGCATAGAATAAATTTCACATCACGTGGGCTTATTAATTATCCCAACCGAATCTCATCACAACTTATATAAAATCGTGTAGACAAGGCATCTATCTATGTGTGTGGTGGATGGAGGATTGGGAAGGGACAGAAAAAAATGTTTTTACTTTAGCAAACACAGGTTTGAGATCACTTCCCAAAGAACTTCTGTAATGCGCCATTTCCCACAAGTGTCCCCCTAAAGCTGCAGTCTCTACATGTTTTTTTTTTTTTCTCCCACTCCAAGGCTTCTTTCCCTGGCTCTGGAAGTGGTAAGTGCTGGGCTCCATGGTGCCAGAACAGATGAGCCAGTGGATGGTGTGATGTCCTACTCTTTAGACTCTGTTTAGGTGTGGCACTCCATCTTTCCTGTGGAACATCTCAGCACTGTCATCAGCGCCTGACCATTTTCTGTTTGCTTCCTATTGGACTGAAAGCTGGGCTGTAAGGATCTCCATCCTGGCAGACATGGGGATGCTCAGGGTTAGAAGAATTTGGGGTGGGGGTATTCACAAGCACTTGGAGACAAGAAGCTTAGGAATAGAGAACTCTCCCAGACATGCTGTCCCCTGGAGTGGCGAAACCTGTACAGAGATATTCAAGAAAAGCCAAAACAAGGATGTAGCCTCTCTCTCAGAGACCCAGGGTATCCAAGGGTAGAATATCAAGAAATAACAACGAAAGGACATTGAAAGTGCATGTGCTTACCATAGTATGTAAGATACTCTGCTGTGTGTAAAAAGGTCAGGGAAACCAGCACGTTGAAAATCCAGTTTATTCCAGCTGAACACGCGTTCCCTGTACTTCTTGCCCAGAGAGGATAGATTTCAGAGTTCACGGTCCAGGGCATTGGTCCCATTCCTGTTAAGAAATGAAAGCTATAGTAAAAGTCACCTATGGAATGGAACACAGTAGCCTGACTCTTCGGGGGGGGGGGGGGGGGGCAATGCAACTCAAAGGTAACAAAACCTTGCTTACCAGGTGCGAAGAAAACAAGATATAACACCAGGCCCACGAGTGCTGTCCAGGAGTACGGGGTAGGGCAGAAACTATAAGCCCAGTGAACGTCTTCTGCTTTGAACTTAGTTTCATTTTCACACCTGAAAAACATGTTTAGTTCAGTGTTATAGAATGTAGCTGTAGAAGTTAATGTCATCGTGTCAGATGTATCTGGAAATTATTCAACGTCCTGGTGGTGGGGGGAATATATTTTTCTTAGAAAATGAAAATCCTGTGTCCTGAACATACATCCAAAAATATTCATATTAAATTAAGAGTGAAGTGTAGAATAAACATGCAAGTGCACAGAGTTTAAAACAATTCCATCGTGAATGAGTCATGCGTCATTTCTTACCCAGCTGCCACCAATGAGACCTTATTTCTAACATGAAGCCACATTAGACCAAGCAACCCATCAGGGTTTCCTGCGTCAGTACACTGAGGTGGGAAGGTTGTAGTCTATGCTGTTAAGATACACCAATAGGAGTTGAGGAACAGAAAACCATGATCAGACTATTGTATATAAAATGTTTTTCAATAAAAAGAAACATAAACGAAGCAAGAAACACAAAGAAAACCCCATAAAAATACAAAAAAAAAATGAAAATCAGAATAAAAAAGCAAAAGAAGAATGTCTTCATTGTTGTTCTGTTGTTATGAAGAGATGCTATGGCCAAAGCAACTTTGTAAAAGAATGTATTTAATTTGGGACTTCGTTACAGTTTTAGAAGGCTAGTCCATGATCACCATGACTAAAACCAGACAGGAGGGACTCTGGAGCAGTAGCTGAGAGCTTGAAATTCTCAGAGAGAGGAACGGAAGCAGAGACACAGAGACAGACAGAGACAGAGACAAACAAGCAGACAGAGAAACACAGACCTAGATACAGACACTGGACCTGGGAAGGGCTTGAACACCTCAAAGCCTTCTTCCAGCGACATAAGTCCTCCAACAAGACCACACCTCATTCCATGAGGCCACACCTCCTAATCCTTCCCAACAGTTACATAAACTGGGAGCTGAGCATTCGTGCATATGAGTGTATGGGGGCCATTCTCATTCAAACCCACATCATAATGCAAAATACATTCAGTCCAATGTCAAAAAATTCCCCGTCGCCTTCTGGTCTGTTTAAAAGTCCAAGAGTCTTGGCAATCTTTTAACCCTAATTCCTATAAAATCAGGCATGGCACAGGAGCAGAAGCTAAAAAGCTTTACATTCTGATTTTCAGGCAGAGGAAGAGAGAGGGTGGAGGGGCTGGGCATGGACTTTTGAAATCTCAAAGTCCACTCTGTGATATACTGATTTACAAGGCCACATCTTCTAACCCCCCAGTCCCCAAACAATTCCACTAACTGGGCATGAAACATTCAAACATATGTGCAACGATGGGCCATTCTCACTCAAACCATCACAACCAATAAGACAAAAAAAATTAAGAAATAAATTAAAAAGACAAAACAAAGCAAATGTAGTCCACAAAATTACCATTGAGTTTGTATTTGTGTTGCCCAACTAATCCTAGTTATGATGCTTACCCTTTTGTACTGGCTGGTTTGGTGTCAACTTGACACAAGCTGGGGTTAATCACAGAGAAAGGAGCCTCAGTTGAGGAAATGCCTCCATGAGATCCAGCTGGAAGGCATTTTCTCAACTAGTGATCAAGGGGGGAGGGCCCAGCCCATTATGGGTGGTGCCATCCCTAGGCTGGTAGACATGGGTTCTATAATAAAGCAGGCTGAGCAAGCCATGGGAAGCAAGTCAGTAAGTGACATCCCTCCATGGCCTCTGCATCAGCTCCTGCTTCCTGACCTGCTTGAATTTCAGTCCTGACTTCCTCTGGTAATAAACAGCAATGTGGAAGTGTAAGCTGAATAAATCCTCCCCGACTTGCTTCTTGGTCATGATGTTTGTGCAGGAATAGAAACCCTGGCTAAGACACCTTTAGAGTGGTTGATATACTCAGTGAAGACCGATTTTATTAGTCAGGTTTCTCTGGAGTCACAGAACTTAGGGAATGTCTCCCCATATTAAGGGAATTTATTGTGATGACTTACAAGTCCAACTAACCCAACAATGGGTATCTGTGAATGGGAAGTCCAAAACTCTAGCAGTCATCTGGTCCCATGAGCCTTCTGTACAAGCTAGTATCCTGAAGAATTAGATTCAAACATTTGTGCTGGCAAGTAAGTGCAAGCAGGTAAAGAAGAGTGAGTCTTCCTTCTTTCAATGTCCTTATGTAGGCATCCAGCAGAAGGTGGGGCCCAGATTAAAGGTGTGTACCACCATGCCAGGATCCAGAGATCAGTCTCCTGGGATTAAAGGCATGTACTTCCATTGCCTGGGTGTAAGCTTTTTATGGCCACTATTCCTCAAGATCTCCATGTCAGTATCTGGGGTCAGAGGCCTGTGTCCTCCAGCTTCAAGATCCATTTCTGGATTGTAGTTCATTCCAGATGTAGTTAAGTTGACAACCAGGAACAGCCATCACACTGATTTTCCCTTCAATTACAGGTTCCCTCTTGGTTAGGGGTGTACCATTCCCCCTCTCACTGCTGGAACTGTGTCTAGCTTGACTCTGTACAGGGCTTGCTTATGCTGTAAATCTCTGTGCATGGGTCCTGTTGTATCTAAAGGTCAGAGTTTCCACAGAGCCATCCATTACTTAAGGCTCTTAATTTTTTTTTCTGCCTCCTCTTCCACATAACTTTTTGAGCCTCTAGAAGGATTTGACTTAAAAAGAAACTTAGAACTTAGTTTTCCAAATGGTCCACTTGCAGATTTCCATGATACTTCTTATATAAGAGGAAGCTCCTCTGATTGGGTTGAACGAGGAACTGATCAATGTACTGGTATAGCTGCATGTCATTAGGAGTCAGTCATCTTATTAGTATGTCCTTTAGCAGAATATCAGGATTTACTCTAGCCCTACGTGTTCTTAGGTTCTTGGAAACCGTAGTAGAGTCAAGAATGTGTTCCATCTCATAGAGTGAGCCTTACGACCGATAAAAAAGCTGTCTTGTTGCCATTGTTACACTGGAATGTATAATGGGAAGGTTGGTATTGTTGTTGGGTGATCCTGGTTACTACCTTTCTCCTTTTATAGTGTGCAGAGTACCTTCCAGAACCATGAATGCCGGCTGGTTGGGGTGAACCTTCTAGCTGCCACTATGTTTTCAAAGGACAACATGCACTATAATATCTCATAGCTGGATATTAGCCATAAAGTACAGGATGCCCACACTCCACGCCACACACCCAAAGAAGCTAAACAAGAAGGCAGGCTTAGGTGAGGATGCTTGAATCTCATGAAGAAGGGGAAATAAAATAATCATAGGAGGGAACTGGGTGGGAGAGGGGGTGGGAAGGAGAATGGAGGGAGGGATTCAGGATCAGGTGTGGAGAAAGATAGGAGAGAGGCCAGAGAGGCAAGAGAATGAATGGAAATCTGTAGCATGGAGGGGGTGGGGTGGGGCTGGGATCAGGGAGGCTCCCAGGCATCAATGGGGGTAACCTTAGCCGAGACTCATAGCAATGGGGTTGTGGAACCTGAAGAGCCCACCTCTTGTAGCCAGGCAGGGCCCTATTGGAGCTACAGGTTCACCAATGCACCCACAAAACCTCTGATTCCAAATGTATCCTATCCACAAGAAATACAGGGATAGGGGATGGAGCCAAGACTGAGGGAATGGCCAACCAATAACCGGCCCAACTTGAGACCCATCCCATGGGCAAGCACCAATCCTGGACTCTATTAATGATAATCTGTTATGTTTGTAGAAAGGAGCCTAGCATAACTGTCCGCCGAGAGGCTCTACCCAGCAGCTGACTGAAAGAGATGCAGAGACCCACAGCCAAACACTGGATGGAGCCTGGGTACTCTTATGGAAGAGCTGGGGGAAGAATTGTGGGCCCCAAAAAGGAGAAGAACTCTACAAGAAGACCAACAGAGTCAACTAATTGGGACCTGTGGGCTCTCAGAGACTGCCACCAATGAAATCGTATACATAAGCTAGATGTATGGCCCCTCACCCCCATACATCTGTAGAAGATTTGCAGCTTGTTCTTCATGTGGGTCCCCCAACAACTGGAGTGGGGGCTCTCCTTAAAGCTGTTACCTGTCTGTGGAATACATCCCTGTAAGTGGGCTGCCTTGTCCAGCCACAGTGGGGGAGAGGATGCTCCTAGACCCGCAGAGACTTGATGTGCTAGAGTGGGGGGTACCCAGGGGGCACTTCTACCCTTCCAATGGAGAAGGGAATAGGGGATGTGGGAGGAACTGGGTGAGGGGATACTGGGGTATAGAGACTATCTATATACTGGGGTATATAGATATGAAGCGAATAGAGTGTATTTTTAAAAAATCGTAACGTCTAGTCAGCACACCTCTCTGTGGAGCTGAGAGGCCACCGAACAATGAGCGAGGCTTGTGTCTTTACAGGTTTATGAGAAGAAAGCAACAGTTGACATCTCCCGATAAAATCTTCAACTCAATATCCTCTATCTCAACTCTCCACCAGGGACAACATGTTTTGAGCTATTCTACCTGTAAGAAAATAATAAAGAAGGAAATGAAGCCAAGAGAGAAGGGAAAGACAGAAATAAAGGCTTCAGGTAGACAAGCTCCTGGAAGGGTGGAGGTGGGGCTGGGGGATGTTCACAAACAATGAATGTTTCCTGAAAACCTCTGCTTGCTTTTTTTTTTTTTTTTTTTTTTTTTTTTTTTTTTTCACACCACAGTGCTTTGCCCAAAGTCTGTGTATTGTAAGGGGAACTGTGTGCTGGTCAGCACAGCTTTTACCACCAGGATGAGCAGGGTAGAGATCCCGGAGTGCTGAGGCTCTGACCTGCTAGAGATGTACATTCAGAAGCATGCAGACAGCTAAGCATTCAGAAACATGCAGACTGAGGCTGTGACACCACCCTTGACCCCCACAGCACAGTCGTTAGACATTTCAACTGCAGAACCAAACTATGGAATCTGAACACCACGGGGCTGCTCTGCAGGACGGTTCTAGCCTCGGCTAGCACCACTGGATGCTCCTGAAAAGAACAGGCAGGCAGACATGGGCATAGTAGAAACCAGGCTGTGTCAGGGCTCATACCTGTATCATTGTGGGTCAAAATCAGAAAAGACGATGCAATGAATGGAGAGACTGAGGAGGACAGAGAACACAGGCCCATTAGGCACGGGACATAAAGGTGACAATGAGCCCTGTACCATAATGGTCACATAGGAAAATGTCATAAAGAAGGTGGCTATCTTATAGGAAACTAAAAGTAACGACTAAGAAAAAGGGACACCTCGTTCTGGCTGTGGGGCAATGAGTACCCTGCAATGAGCAGACGGAACCCCGAGGTGGCCAAATAAGCCAGGGAGGTTTCCCGGCTCCAGTCCGAGCCCACCCTCCTTCACCACTGCGCTAACAAATTAATCACTGTCTGAAGGTGGGACTGTTGTCTTCTGCCATCAGACTTGATAGTTGTAAAGCAAAGAAGCCAGGAGAGGAATTAATCAGTGCAAATAAACAGCCGCTCTGGCTGCGATTACCTCCTGAGAACCCAACCCTGCCCTCCTACACAGGACAAACTTCCCAGAATGATTCTCCTGTTCATAACAAATGTATTTACTTTAATCATGTACTGTACAGAAGGGGGCAGAAGAGAAACACGGCCCATGTTTAAAAAAGCATAACCTCACATTTTTACTTACTGAAAACCTTAGAACGTTTCTCTCTTCCCCAAAGAGGAAACGTTCCTGAATCTGATTCTGGGAAAGGAACGGAGTGTATTTATGAGATGGGGTGATTTTGTAGTTTTATTCCTGCTGTATAGGACTTCATGTGGGTGTTCCCAGCTATTCATCATTTTGATTGAACGATCCTTGTGTGATACCTTTCCTGTCCTGATGGGTTGCCTGCATAGGCTTCTTTTGCTAACTGACAATTATAGACTATGAATAAAACATGCTTTGTCTATTCTTGCCCTGGGACTGTGATATCTAGGAACAAGACCACCAAGCTACAGCCATAAAGCTAGAGGTAAGCTTTGATAGTTCTTTTAGCTGTGGGAATTTATGATGAGATGACATTGAATTTGAAAGTGGGCATGGGGGTATGCATAAGGGAGCACAGAGTGTCCCCCAGGAAAGGACATCTTTTATTTTTATCTGAGAAAAAAAATAAACAAAATACCAAGCAACCAAAGGACAACGAAGATATACTTTCCTTGAGGTTTGTTTTTATTTTTAATTATATATGTATTTATATGTATGAAGTGTCTGGGATTATGTGTCCATGGGCAGGTAGCTGTAGAGACCACAGGATGGTGTTGTAGCCCCTGGCTCTGGCTACAGGCAGACATGACCATTGCAATATAGGTGATGGGAACCTAATGTGGGTCTTCTGCAAGAGAAGCAAGAAGTCTTGTGGCAGTTTGAATGAGAATGGCCCCCATAAGGATCTTGTGTTAGAAGACTCAGTCCTCAGTTGGTGGAACTGTTTGGTAAGGATCAGGAAGTGTGGCCTTGTTGGAGGCACAGTTGTGTTACTGTGGGCAGGGTTTGAAATTTCAAAAGCTCACACCATTTTCCAGTCCTTGTCCCTCTCTCTGCTTTATTCTTGTGGATCAGATGTAAAATCTCAGCTACTGTCTAGCACCCTAACTCTCTGCCTGCTGACGTTCTGGTCCATGTATTCACCTTCTTGTACTGTAAGCCCCGATACCAATAAACTTTTTTTGTAAGTTGTCTTGGTGTGTTGTTACAGCAGGTGAAAAGTAACTAAGACAGCTGGTAACCACAGAAGCCTCTCCCCAGTCTCCAAAGTTTTCAGAAGCAATGCTAACTTTTGAGGTATCTCCTCAAAGGAACCGGGAGAAGTTACTGTTTAAAAAGCGACTCATTCCTTCACACTAACTTCAGTTGCTACTTAGTAACCTAATATGAAAACAAGACAAAAAAGGCAAAAGCCTAAGAGCAAAACTTAGAGTCCCTTGTGTTAACAGCTGCTGTACAGCCTTTAAACTCTAATTACAGACCTACAGATGACCACGGTATGAGCCCCTCACTTGTGACATGCATACTGTGTTAAAGAAAGCACAAAGAATCCCCTAGTGCCTTATCTGCCTACACTGTAATTGCTTTCCTACTTTTTGTTCTCTACATAGGATTGTTACATAATAGCAGTTTGGGGGAAAAATGGCAGTCTTTCTTTAGTTCCTTTTTTCTATAGCAAAAAGGAGAATTCTATTAGCATTCCTAAGTAATTACATTAATGATGATGGTAAATTCAAAGCATTAGAGACAGAGCTGAACGTTATTTTTTTAATTGTTAAATTTAGTTTTATATAGAAATTGCTGCATCAGGGATGTGAACTCATGCACTCTAAATATGAAACAGAAAAAACAAATGCACAGGATATAAGCGGACAAATGGGAACAGTTTCTAATGCCAAGGAGGATTCAGGGATTACTGGTACAGTGATTCTGATTCCAGTCAGCGAGGCAGAGTGAGGTCACACCACACTATAAAAGAAACCAGTGGGTGGGAGAGAGAACCTGAGAGACCCACTCATCAAGGCAGCCGTGTAACAGAGTGTGCACCCGAAAAGCCTGTGCTGGACGAGCGAGCTGTGAACGTTTTAATTTTCTAGGAGAAAACATCACTGAGTCTCTGGCCTTTAAAATGTCTGCTATGGACCTCTATCCACGTGTCCCTGGTTTAATTCTTAGTTCCCAGACAGAAGAACCTGAAGAATTCCATTGGCTGCCCACAGAACAGTACTCTAACAGGTACAGTAAGCTAGGAAGCCAAGGTGAGGCTTATGGTTCTAATCTCTTAAAAACTTCTATTCAGAAACAAGCCCAGAATGCATTGCTTTTTTTATTTAATGAGATCCCCACCGTGCAAGCCACTTTGTGTTTCCACTCCCTGTCCCCATTTCATTTTCACCTGTGAAGCTCAGAGACTTCACCAAGCAGCTGCGGGTGGTGCAGGTGAGGCTCTGAGCGTAGTCCCGCCCACGAGATCCAACCATTTTCACCTTCCACTGCAACTTTGGGATGTACTTGTAGGTTAAGGTTACTCTCAGGTCCTTGTCCCACTGACCTCATTCTACCCCAAAGTGCCTCAACTCATGCCAAAAAAGCTAGGGTCATACCTCAGAGGGACCGTGCCAGACGCAACCATATCTGTTTCGTCTGTGCCATTAGTGCGTGCCAATTATCGGAGCCTGCCACAGAGAGTCCTGCCCACATGGTCACAGTCATCAGACCAACATGGCAGCATGAATGTACCAATGGCCAATATGGTGGCATCTATGTGGAAGCTTTGCATCTGTGGCACATACAACTGCTGGCTTCCCCAGCTTCATCTCTTTCTCCCATTTCTACTTCCTCCCAGGGTCCCATGGAGATTGGCAGACTGGTTCCAGACAACTCATGCCTCTGACCTTTGTGCTCCAAAGTTCTGTCTCTGAGACATTCCTGCTCTCAGGCCCCACATGTAGCCCATAGGGGCTCATGGTCAACAGAGGAGGGACTGTATCCACATACAGAATGAGGGGCTGAGGGGAAGTGAGGTACAGTAGCCTACTCTATCCCCAGGATTCTGATCGTCAGTGGTTTTATGTGCTTCTCTTGTCTGGGGCCTTGTGGGTAAAATACAATCCCTGGTGAGGTCAAGGAAATCAGAAGTTATAGTCTAATGGGTCCAGGGGCTGGGGAACGAAATGCAAGCCATGGCTTAGCTTGAGGGGTGGAAAACCAGGCTAACATCTTCTAAGGAATGGATAGGTGGACTCACTATGTAGTAGGTTGGGCCACCACTCTGGCTGGAGTCCCATCACATTCTTTCATGGACCCCCTTGTTTCCTTCAGGTTTGCCCGGCAGATACACTCTCATCTTTTCCTTATCTATTTATTTTAGAGTCTCATGCCTGAAGCATGGGTTTAGTCTTAGAGGTAGGTCATAAGACATTGCTCATGAGCATGAGGTTACTTAAAAAAAAAATACTTGTAAATATCGTAAGATAAAGCTGCTTTTCTGCTCTTTAACCAGGATGGCAATCTGGGGAAGAGGCCGCCATGCAAACAAGAACCTAGCAACCCAAACATGCTCATGTTTTATTTGGGGGGGAGGCTACTTAAGTCAGAGGTATTACTTCACTGAGGTCAGATAAATAAGCTACGGGATGCTTAAGATCATCATTGAACAGCTCAAGTGCTTGGTTCAAACCCTGGCAGGGGAAGGAGAAAGCCTAGAAGGGTTAGGAACTCAAACTAGTGTTGCTAGCCCTACTGCAGGGTACACTTGGCACCACCAGTGATGTGGGGCAGTATGGTGGGCATGGGAACAGTCTGAAACTGTTCGAGCATCTAAGGGACTCCACATAAGGGCGAGAACTCTCCTTCTCTTCTGTTTCCCATTAAGATCAAGGGAAACTTACTTTTCATTTGCTTGAACTCTGCTAGGACAGGGGATGACACAAAGGGTCTCTGTGACTGTAACCTCACCACATAGTATTTTGTCTATTTCTCCATTGGGTTCCTTTTTATAGTTACCCTTTGTATGTCTCCACAAGCTCAACAGAGAACCACCATTGTCACCTTTCTAGTGCCACTGGCTAGCGTTATTGTGTTACTTCTGTTTAGAACCTATATTTTTAGCATCAAATTTGTCTCTTTTAGGATATGGTGGCTTCAGGCTTAAATTCCTCCTTTTGATACAGAGATGTTTTTAAGCAAGGACCCAGAGCCTCCCGAGTTTCACAGGGAAGGTGATATCCCTCTCATTCCAATGTATAAAGTTTTGGACACAGATCGACATCCTTCAGCTCCCTTCCAAACATTCCAGGGACCACATCTCTAAGTTGAGGCTCCAGCTGAGTCATCTATACTGGGCTGGGGTTTTGGTACCTTGGAGGAGTTCATGTAAGCAACTCCTTGTCTGCAATCCTCTAGATAAGTTCCATAAACTGACTGGATCCCTAAGGTAGATCTGGTGGACTAGACTGTTTGGTCTGTTGAAGGTTCTGAAATAGGTGTGAATATATATTGATTCATATCTCTTCAGGTATAGCCATAGATTGAAGAACTCAAGAGTCTCTCTCTCTCTCTCTCTCTCTCTCTCTCTCTCTCTCTCTCTCTCTAGTAAAACAGTAGCTAAGTTTATTATAAAGTAGCCATTATAACTGAATCTATAAAAGCTCCTGGGAGTGTATGACAATTGGCAGAAACTTCCACCCCTGCAGTGGTATGAAGATACTTTGATGCCTTTCCCAGGCTGACTCCTTGGAGGCATCCCACTTGGCCCAGCTTTGCTGTGTCTCACTACTCCTACGTTCTGGAATTCCTTTGAGAATCATTCAGAAGCCATTTCCTTGCTACTTGCTTTTCAGCCTACTCCCCTTTCTCAGCTTCTGATTATCTTTCCTTAATTCCCCTGCTCCTTTCATTTCTTGTCAGGATCAGCCAACCACATAAAGTAAGTGAAAAGGAGTCATGGCCAATTCCAACTGAGATGGGTACAAATTTAATTAAAAGAACTTCGGAGCTGAGAATTTATCTCTGTGAAGCAACATGTGCTTAGAAGCCTGGGGTTGGATCCCCTGAGTCTTTCCCCAGATAACAACTTCAAGTCCATATATACATTGTGAGATCTACGAGTCATGTGAAATACAGTGGGTTTAATTAGATACAGGTCATCAAATAAAAATCTACAGCAGAGACATAAATTAGAACACTGTGTCTGGCACAATTACTTCTCAATAATGAAAACGAGGTCCCCTGGGTTTGACTGACTTGCTGGGAAGCTCACAACACAGGTTTAATCTGAACCAGTCTTCTGCAGTACTGCCCTCTGCTGGCATCTAGCTCAGGTACCATTTTTGGCAGCTCCTGAGTCCCGAAAGAGCTACTTGCTAGAAGGCATCCCATTCTCTAGCTGAGACAAAGGCACATATAGGTTGTTGTCTTTATGCAAAGAGGGCTGGCACAAGGCCTGTGATAGGACAGTTTGTCCTAACTAGGCGGGGACAGAGTTTTGGAAAGGAGGGAGAGGCCAGAGAGAAGAGAGAGGCAAGATGGAAGACCAAGATGAGCAACCTCTTTATGTAGCTCTGCATAGCTACGGGTAGATATAAATATTTTATAAGGGATGGATTTGTACAAGATGACTCGCCTTGTCTAGATAGGTAAATTATATTATATCATATCATTTGGCTCTGAGTTTATGGTGGTGGCGTTTAGTGGAGTGTAAAATTTCCTAAGAAAATCTGAGATAAAACCATTGTTAAATTACAAATCTTTAGAGTGTTGGATTTGTTGGGCTGGTTGGACTGTGGGCAGAGTTCATGGATAGCCCTCTGCTGGGAGAGAGAGACTAACCAGAGATAAATATAATGTTAGTTCTATGTGGCCCAACAGTGCCGGAACTAGTGTGGGAGAGACCACTGAATTCAGAGAGTACCTAGGGGCAGTGTGGTGAGGTGCCACGCTGGAACAGGTTGCCTTCTTTATAATATTTCTTTTTAATATTTACCACCGCAACAGACACAAATCATTTATGCCTTGAATGTGGCTCTGGGCTAGTCTACTTTCCTGACACCAGTGATATTTCAAACACTTACAGTCTTTATTACAAAGGACTGAAGCTCAAAACTAAACCCCTTAACTGATACGCACACATACACATACATTTCTGGAAGCCTTGGTAACTCGAGTTTGCCTGAGCCCCAGTAGGTGCTGTTTGATGTGGTTTTGTTACAGGCACTCATTGTTGCTCTGACATTGTGACCAATAATGTAATGCTTGTGGCAAATACATTTGTGGCAAAAAAAATTGAATGAATAAACAAGAGAAGAAAGACAGAAACTTTAGAGTCACACATATTGGATAATATTGATTTGACAATTCATTGAAAGTAAGTCAATAATAGTTTGACCATTCAAACCATTTGAAACCAAAACAACACAAGGGTAAATGAAATCAACACCACATTTTTCCCCCAGGGCCAATATTATTTCTCTGGAGACCTGAGGGTTTTCCCCAAAGACTGATGCTCTTAGTAGGACTGTTACTGCCCTGGGCTGCTTGGGAATTTTATGACGCTCAATAGACGATAATATTTACCCCCAGGAAGGATGCAAAGTCTATTAGCGTTCCTCTTCCTTTCTTCCTAAGGCTTATAGGCCACATTGCATAGTGCCCGTTGCTTAGATGTTTATCAGAGAAATTAAGATACGTTCAGTTGTTCCCACCAAGCCAATCCGGGGGCCATTTTTCTCCACTGTACCACGAGCATTCGAGGAGACAGCTATGCGTTTTCCTTTAACTGCAATTGTGACGGAGGCATAAGGAGGGGCATCCTTACACCCTGTAAACATTACACACACAGTTCATCTACACTATCATCAGCCGTAACAAGTGCCAAGCCACACCAGCACCCAATTCTGTTTCCTTCATCTCTCTCTGCAGACGTGTGGGGTGAATGCAGGCTAATCTATCGCTCTAGGCTGACTTGATGCAAACAATACTTGGAAGTTTTTTAAATTCTACTTTCAGTCGCGGTATACAGCTGTTTTCTATCACATGTGTTTTCCTGGCTTGCTCAGTAAAACCTGTGTTCCCAACAGAAATAGCAGTGATTACACTGAATCTTCACTTGATGGAACTGACTGATGTTTGTACAGATGAGTTATAAATATAAAAAAATAATATATATAAAATCATTTACCTATAATAGCTACAGCATCATGACTTTGGTTATGTATATGAGATATGATATATACATATATACATATGTTCATATATACATACACACACACACAAACACATACTCCAAAATTACACAGAAGGGGCATTTGAACCTCGTTGTACTCCTTTTTCTCCCTCAACATAATTATCCCTCTAGTTCAGGTTCATATAGAGACCTCTTCCCAGAGTGCTTTTCTTTTTGAAGCATTCTAATGGGAACAGGAATGGGATGAAAACGCCTCCCAAGTCAGCATGGCTTTCCCCATCACCAGGAAAGAATGAATTGATGTCATTAGCAAAAGTGAGCAGAGCAAAATGCTTTTTGGAGAGTGAGAGCCCATCAGCAGACCCGGGCCTCTCCACACACTCTTCTGACTCAGGATCAATTCTGACCCTAAACTCCAGTCCATAGTTAGAACAGAAAGGATGCTAACGTGAGCTGGAAATATCGCATAAGGACTTGTAACTAGAAAATTCATTTGTGATGTCCTCCAAGGAGAACACTCATTCGAATGTAATGACAGGGTGCTGCCTGGCAGTTTCTAATAATGGATTAAATCATAAAGCTTCATAATGGTTTTCTTGATGTAGTCATGTCGGCAAGGAATAAAAAAAAAAAAAAAATTCCCCCAGAAGTCACTGAAGTGCTTGAGAATGTCCAGAAAGCCTCAGAAGCTATTTCAAACACAAGTAGCATCATTAGCTGCTAATATAGGGATTGTCTAAGTGATGACAGGATGGGAGGTCAGTATCACAAAGCCATCAGCTCTATGGCTGTCACTTTACTAAAGGCTAAACACAGAAGCTGCTAAGTTAAGCATCTGAATTCTGATCCTTTTTCAGCCTGATTCATAGAAACTCCTGAAAAACCCTCACTGACTGTCAACCACTAAACAAACCAAGACTTACCTTGATTTTTCTAAAAAGTGTATCAGCTGTATCCAAACCTACCTGTAACAGTTGATCTTCATTGTCAACCCGGCTCGGACTTACAGGAACCATGGAAACCTACTTCTTGTTGTGATCTAAGAATATTTCCAGAAAGATTTTCAACGGAATAAGGAAGGCCTAGTCTGGTCTGGTGTGGCACCACCATCCCACAGGCTGGAGTCTGCAGGGCATTGTTTCCTCACTTCCTGACTCTGGGTTCAGTGTGGCCGGCTGCCTCATGCTCCGGCTGTGATGGGCTGAATCCTCAAACTGCATCTACAGAATATCATTCTGAGTGAAGTAACCCAGCCACCAAAGAACAGACATAATACGCAGTCACTGATAATTGGATACTAGACCCAGAAAGCTCTGAATACCCCAGAAACAACTCACAGGCCATATGAAGTTCAAAAAAAAAAAAAAAAAAACCAAAAAAAAAAACCCAAAAAAAAAACAACAAACAAACAAACAAACAAAAAAAACCCCAAAAAACAAAAACAGAAAAACAAAGGCCAAAAAGTAAAAGCCTCAGTCCTTCTTAGGAAAAAAAAAATAAGTGTATAACACCCTCTCAGAGTGTGGTACACCTAGACCTTAAATCATTAATAATTATTTAAGAGCTAAGAATATAGCCGTGTGGTAATTTCTGGTATTCAAAAATCATTATGTTTAATCTATACACACCAAGAAAACTCTGACTGTTTCCATGTTACGTTCTGTCCTACATGTACTTTATGCTTATGGTAACTAGTAAGATTTCAGTGCATACTAGCAAACCTTTAAAAGAATTAAGTACTGACAAAAATATATTCATATAGTGTTATGCCAAAATGCTTTTCAAAATCTGTATATGTATCTCTCTTTTTAAAATAAAGTTGTAAGAAAAAAAGAACAGCAATAAAGTAAAAAATAAATTAAAGAATACAATGTATTAAATTTTGCTTGACATAAGTCCCTAAAAACAAAACAAAACAGAATAAATTTCTCCAAATTTATTGGTAGTTGGCTAAAAGGGAGGTTAAAGTGTGTAAGACTCATCATTAAAAATAGGTTTTGAAAAAAATAAGATAAAGTTAAGTAGTTTAGTATGGATGCTAACTAACATAGAACACAGCGTGAAGTCTCCTTTTACCTGCAACATGGTTTCCTCCACATTGTTAAGAACAATGTGGCCATGAGCATTCATTTGCTTTCCTTTCTAGTTATTTCTATATAACACGGTTGGTATTAGAAGTAGGGTGTCTATTCTTAACCCTTCTGAAATATATCACCATGTATCCAATAGGAAGATGACGTATGTTACTCTTCACACTTCTGCATGAAGAGTACTTTCTTGAACTAAGCAAGTGAAGGTTTTGTAAAGAGAAAGGAATCCAGAAGGTGAAAGGGTCCTCCATGCTCAGGAATCATTGCAGTGACACGTTTGGATTTTAGTTTCTTTAAAAAAGCACAGAACTATTGTAAGAATGTTTTTGTTTTGGTCCCGGGTGTGAGGAGATGGGGGGGCCGCTTCACAGATGCTAACTATGATTTACCTTGGGCTGTGTGCTGCAGGCATGTGGTTTTGCCACCTGCAGATAGTTTCTGCAATTATGTGATGTTTTTGGGCATTCTGGGTGGTTTTAGAGCGTGTGTAAATGCTAGTTGGTTGTGGTTTGTTAAGGAGTAGTGCATAAAGAAATGAGAAGTAAGAGAAATTAGATATCCTAATGGTGAAGATCAAACTTGCCCTTGAGAACTTGATGCCGCTAACTATCAGAAAGTAGTCTTTTTACTCTCTTATCTAGTATTAGGGGGTTGAAAAGGTGGAAGGAAAGGGGTGTAGAAGGGTGGATGAAAGAAGAACCCACAAAATAGTAAAATGACCAGCTACAGGTCAGTAGAATTAATATTGGGAAAATGGCCTTCCTAGCAAAAACAATCTACAGATTCAATGTAATCTTTGTAAAAATTCCAACACAATTATTCACAGAAGTTGAGAAATACCACAATTTTCAGCTTCATATGGACACACGTATACACACACACACATTCACACACACACTTAGGATGCAAAAGAAACCTGAATTAATAATAATAATAATAATAATAATACAACAACAACAACAACAACAACAACAATAATAATAATAATAATAATAACCACTAAAGAATTCACTGTCTCAGATTTCCAGTTGTACTATGGAGCTACCGTTAAAACAAAACAAAACCAAAAAAACCCAAAAATAACCCCCATCATGATACTGGCATAAAATAGTCACATCAATCGATAGGATTGAATTATTGATCCATACATAAGTCACACACCCATGAACACCTGATTATTTTGATGAAGAAGCCAAAACTACACACTGGTGGAAAGACAGTATTTTCGACAACTGGGGCTGTTCAAACCTGGTCTTCAAACAGCATGATGACAGCATGCCGAAGAAGACAGACATACAGACCCAGATGTATCATCCTGCACAAAACTTAACTCTAATTGCATCAACAGAGGACTAGAGACCTTGACTCTGACACACACATCGAAGTGGGTAATGGGCTTGAAAACACAGGAAAAAGTCTTTCTGAACAGCAAACCAGTAACACGGAGACTAAGAACAGTTAATACACGGGACCTCATAAAACTGATATACTACGGAGGTGTTTGTAAAATTTGGATTTCCATTTTATACCGAAGAGCATGACTGGAAACCACTCCACACCCCCAGTACCCGCTGTCCAGGGAGCTTCTTGTATCTAGATTCAATATAGACGGACGATTGGGTTTTCTGAATCTAGAACACTTCCCCAAACTTATGGATCCACAGTCACTTTTATTTTTAATGGAAATTGTTCAAGAACCTTCTTTTGTGCTGATCTTACTGTGGTAACTAAATGACGTGATGTCTAGACAGATACTCATCTTTTAAGGATGCCTGTTGCTCTTCTCCATGGCCTGGGTTTGGCTTTTCAGTGAATACAATGTTTGGCACTTAACCACCTCCTAATCCCAGTCCCAGGGGATGCAATGGCTGAGGACATCTTGAGAACTGTACTAATGTTCCAGAAGACACGCAAAGCTATGAGAGCAAAACGTAAATCCTAACAAGAAGCGCTAAATTAACCTAAAGAGATTCTCTAGTCGAGACTTCATAACAGGAACCCATGTGAGGTGGCGGGCTGTCTCCTCCATGTCCACGAGTGCTGCTCTCTCCCTGTCAAGGGAACACGATTCCCCTGTTTGTATAGACCCCCTACTGGATATGGTAGCTCATAAAGTAACCCGAGCTCTCAGGAGGCCAACACGGGACTGTTGCAAGTGCAAGGGAAAGGACTTGGCTGCAGTCTGAGATTTTTATCTAAAATAATAATGATCATAATGATGAAAATAATAATAATTTTCTAAATAAAAAGTAAAATGAAAATACTTGGTTCTGAAAGGAAGGAAAGGAAGGAAGGAGGGAGGGAGGAGGGAAGGAAGGAAGGAAGGAAGGTAGGAAGGAAAGGGAGGAAGGAAAGAAGACAACCAAACTAATAAAACCACTCAAGGGCCTTTAGAGGCTCCTCAAGACACAAACTACATCCCCAAATCACAACAGGGACAAGAAATGAATAAATGCCTAGAGGCAAAGTCTGGTTAGCGGAGGTGTTCAGACTCAGAGCTGCAGTAAGGGCCGGGCAGCGCCTTAGGCTCTCAGTGATGCCAGGCTTTTTGAGAGGAACAGAATGAGCATTACATATTCAGTCCGAGAAAGAAAACAACAGAAGGGCTCCCCGAGAGCCCTGCTGCAGGCAGCTACGGCCTGCTGTACACGGTAACCTCACAGTATTTACCCTTCAGAGTCTTCAAACACACTCGACCTCCCCCACATTCTGTGACGAGTTCTACGGAAGAAAAACCTGACAGGCTCTTTGTGGGAAACAAAAAACGTAGGACTGGTGAGCTGGAGCATTTTGTATCCCCATTACAAGCCTTTCATTAATATTCACATGATAGAGAGATCTCCACGTGCTATGCCTCAGGCCCGGCGGACACAATAACGTTATCCCCAATTTGGAAGGTTTGGGCCAAGAAATACACAGATAACCACTATGCATTGTGGGAAAAGAATTTTGGTATAGACAACATGATGCTGACTTAGGTGTATGGAAGAAAGAACAGGGTATTTTGAAGTAATAACTACAAAGATACAGGGAAGTGAAAAGATTACTTGTTTTTATTTTCTACATTTTGATGTTTTTGCCACTGTGAAGCACATAATGCAATATCCCTGAAGGCCAGCAGATGGCACTAGATCCCCTGAAACTGGAGGTACAGAAGGTTAATGAGCCGCTGTGTGGGAATGAATTCAGGTCCTCAATGAACAGCCATTGATTGCTCTTAACAATGAGCAATCTCTCCAGCCCCCCAAACTTTACTTTCAAGTATCTAATCCACTAGATATGAATTATCATTTCACTTTAGGAAAATAACACAGTGTGGGTTTGGGTCATTCTGAATTTCACAATCCTAATAGCTATGAATGCATTGAGGACCTGTATATAGAAGTATCTGTCAAATATGAACGACTCCATCCTTGTCTTTTTAGAACCATGGAGCAAACAGAACATGCTATTCGCTCTTACGGGCTGGATCTTAAAGGGAAGAAAATTGTATTAAAGTTCTTTGAATATCTGCTAGAAACCATCCCTTTTGAGAACCAAATTACCCCCAAATCAGTTGTGAGATGGGGACCCTAAAAGAATTAGATATTGAAAGTAACAGTCCAAGGAGAATTAGAATGTTTCCAGGAAATTCCGTAAGGAGACAAAGCCCCGGCCCTCGAGGAGACACGAGTTCCCCAGGAGAGACTTCACGCACTTAAACAACAGGTGTCCTCATTAAATTAAATATAGTCACAACTCAATCTCAGTACTCAGGACAGTCTTACTGACCATGTCCTCTTACATTCTCGGCCAACAATTTTACTGATGTTATTTTTACCTTATTTATGATTATGGGGAGTGTGGGTAAGGTGGCACAGGTGCAGAAGTCAGAGAGGGCCATGTGAATTCTCCCTTTCAACCGGTTGAGGCAAGATCGCCCTGGTTTCTGTGGTGCTACATACTCTGTAGAGGCTGAAGCTTGCCATTATCTCTCCTGTCTCTGCTTCCCATCTTGTTTTAGAAGCGCTAGAATTACAAATGGATTCACTGTATCTGGCTTTTTTTTTTTTTGTTTGTTTTTTAAAAAATGGGTTCCAGGGAGATAACTCAGGTCTTGATTTTTACAAGCCGGAGCAAACTCTCTGTTCCTAATGTAACTAAACTGAGGTGCTATTTTGTTTATTGGTTGGTGAGTATGCTAATTAACTTAATAAGCTGAAAACGTGATGTTAGCAGCAACAGACCCAGTAATGGCCGACCTAGATGAGGATCCGACAGACCATAAAGGGTTAATGACCTACAAGGCTCAAGGGGTGGGTTGAGGTTTGAGCCTTTATGAAAGTTAATGACTTACAGGCTTCAGGTGTACTTGACTGACAGTAGCTGTGGAAGCCTCTGGTGCGATCCATATGGCAAACCTGCAGGGATCCACCCCTTCCAGACACAGAGGAAGGGACCAGCGGACGGACTCTTCCATCCCCAACGCTCCCCCTTTCCCATCGTGTAAGTCTCCAAAACCTTCGTGCCATAGGCACACAGTGTCACTCCCATGGAAGGAAGGCAGCCCCTCAGCTGCTCCGATTAAAGAATAATTCTGCTTCTGGAGATGCATGTCTGCTTTCTTCTATGTCCAATGCACCGCCATTGATCCATATCTAACAGAGAACACAGAGGAAACACCCCCTCTGCCACTTTGGGTGAGTCCAGGTCTAGTAGGATCAGGATGGCCACTGTGTGTGGGCATTTTTACCCGGATTTTGGACTCATGGGTTGCTGTGGTTTGGCATCTTCACTTCTAGTCAGGAAGTTATCTCTGTCCATCCTAAGGGCAGTGTATGCCGTGGGATGCTGAATCTGGGCTTGATGGTTGGTTAAGATTCAAATGTTAACGTGGAAACAGCAAGTTGACCAAAGGACCTATCACAAAGTTTTCAATATAGCCAGATGGACTTCATTTGCTTTGTTGGGTCATAAATACAATTTCATCTTAACTCTCTCTTCATAGATTTGATTTGCTAAACCTATACTGCTTGATGTTATAAGCTTAGACACTGTTAACTTCTTAATACTTACTGAAACGGTATATTCAGCTCTATGAGCTAGTTCATAAAACAGTAAGATGCTGTAAATATCCCATCAAGAGTGTCTCCTCAGGCAAATGTTTTAGAGGGACAATAAGCGTAAAACCCTTTACTAAACGTGTTTTTGTTCATTCGACACAGCATCCATTGGGTTTGTAAAAGTTTTGTTAATTTACAAACTTTTTTATGGGCTGCATAGGTTTTGCTAAGGGCTTTCTCCTATGGTCTAAGACAGAAAATAAGCTTCATTTACCTTCTCCCCTGAAGAACTGCAGGTAGCAAAAATCAAGAGCATCCAGTGGATGAAATCACTTCGTTTTCTGTGTCAGATTGACTGAGGCTGTCACAACTAATTTGGGGTGACCTGTTTTGTGTGATGTAGCAGTAGCAAGTGAGAACTTCCCCTGTGATCATTCTGTGCCCAAGACCATAGCTCTTTTGGGATTTCCATCCAGTCGCTTGAGTTCTTTGCAAGAAGGAAATTCATTCTAAGAGAGACAGTCATCCCTAGAGCAGAGACCAGAGAAAAGTTTGAACGAATACACGACAAAGTTGGCTTTGCAAGTGAAGGCAACTCTGGAATCGGCCAAGGTCCACTGCCCCTGATTTCCATGTCTGGAAGGAGGATACATCCACCATTTAGAGGAATTTGAACAAGGCAAGAGAAGCCTTCTCCAGTATCTCTTTATATTCTTCCTTTCCTGATATGGCAACTCCTCTTCAATTCCTAAGGACTTGCTTCTCATATGTATCCTGAACTTGTGTAAACTGGATCCCCAAACTTTAAAAAGAAACAGATGTGTTTTTCTTGCAAAACCACATGGTCACTGCAGATGTAGAAGGAAGGCTTGTTCTAAAACTGGAAATAGCAATTATAGTAGTATTGTATAAGGAGATGTTCTTGTAGACAAGTCAAATGCTTGGTCCAGCCTTATGTACAACTCTTTACGCTTTAAGACCCAAGAATTCATGCAAGCCATGTAAATGGGACCCAGGATTAACAGCTTTCCTAATAGGTGAGGGCATTTTCAACCAGAAGATGGTTCCTTCTTACAGAAATAAAATCTTGGACAGCAGTGTCACCTGCTGGGGAAAAGCCTAGCACCTGGTGATGCTGTAACTGCCTCCTTGGGTGTATCCTCTTTGAGAACTTGCAGGTTTGGACACAGAAGAGCATAGCAACCATTCTCTGTAGAGCAGCTTAGACACATCAGACAAGATTTAGGTGGTTTGTCTGACAACACTCAGAGATGTACAGAGATTTTTGAAATCTTTTCCCAAATCATGAGCTATTTTGAAGGGATAACAGTGTCATTTGGTGACAGATCTGATTGACCTGTCTAATGCAAAGTTACAGAAATAAAATGTTTTTAAGTAATGCATACTAAAATGTTTCTCATTAGATTACTGCTACTGTTACACTTCCAGGGACAGTCTTACAAGTACAGTCTTGGTGAAGCCTCAGATGCATATTTTATCAGATTAGCACTCAGGATCTGGCCAAGCATTGTGTTCCTCTGTAGGTGACAGAACAAAGAACTATGCCACTAGGCTGCATCAATGCAAGAGATGACCAATGTCTTACATTTAAACGGTGTTAAAATTGTTGCAGTATTTTGATAGATGCACAGAAGTGTTCTAAATTGACTTTTGCTGGCTCTGGTGCTTGATCTTGTTGACAATGTGACTGGATATGAAATTGAGCTAGAGGCCAACCTTGGGTACACTTGTGAGAAATTCTCTTGGTTACATCAAGGGAAGTAGAAAGACTGTGACTGTGCTGGCAATTTATGGCAGCAACAGAGACCTGAGGGGAAAGGATTTTGTGTTTTACAGCTTTGCCTTCTTGTCTGGCTGAAGATTTCATCTACCAGTGGTTCTCATCGATTCATAACACACTAGCAAAGCGGCAGCATGAAGTAGCAGTTCCACAATGTGAGGAACTATATTAAAGGGTCAAAGCATTAGGAAGGTGGAGAACCACTGATCTACCCACATTTGCATCTTCCTGTGAGTTCATTAGCTGTGGCTGTCATCAGCTGGGATGTTGTCATTCTTTACTAAATGTAAAAATCCAGAAAAAAAATTTTTTTTTGGCCTTCCAACGTGGACTGAAGACCAGTGTGTTGCAGTAAATATTAAAAGGATGGCTTAACCTTTTACCAGCCTCTGAGGTCTCTCTCAGTGGACGCCGCTCTCGTGAGAAGCTGAGCACACACATTTGGTCCCCACACCACTTGGCACTCCAGGCTGCCTCTAAGAGCTCAGGTGTAGTTCACTCCACCACTCCTGTAGTTTCTGTCCCTGGTGGATACGACCGCCCCGGCTTGTTCCTTAACTCTTCAGATACCTTTCATAATTACAATCTTCTAATACTTGTAGGAGAAAATATTCTCATAGCTGGAAAATAATGGCACATGTCGCTGTGTGCTAGTATGTGGTATGAGGGTGTACTGGTGAGTCTCAGAAACATGTGATGATGGAAAGAGTCCTGGGATTTGTGTCTCATGCTTTTCTGATACACAGACACACTGATACACAGACACACCGGCATACGAACACAGCAATACACACAGTTGATAGTCTGTGAAAGTCTCCATGGAGTCAGACAACATTCTGTGAAAAAAATATGTGGCCAAAACAACAGCAAGTCTTAGCTTTTCCACTCCGGACGCGCTGTACCATAAAGGAGCACACAAGGCTGCCGTCTATATGGTGCAGCTGCTATTTTTGTGTGTGCTACGAACAATAAGTTTATCTGAATCTACACATTAAATTTAGCTATGAAGTAAGATTCTAAAGGGTGATGGTAAAATGTTATTATAGCATCATTTCAGAATTTTAAACTACTGTCTACTTTTACTTGATTTTCCTTTTCCTCATCACAGGCCACACAAAGGGACAAGTGGGTAACTTAAAAAGTCTTGAAAAGACGTTCTGATGTCCCTTAAATGACCTTTAAATCACATACATGGTGTCTCGTTTCAGGGACAGCATCAACTTCCAGCAATATGTATATAAACAATCCAGATGAGTCACAGTGAGTCTGGTACCACTGGGAGAGGTTTATAAAGAACAAGCATTATAAGAAATTTGTGCTTGATGAGAATAGCTGGAAACCAAATTAAGTGTTGACCCACTTTTAAAGAAGTCTGCAGAGCAGGTAGGAAAAAGATAAACATTGAAGTTAGATGGCAGCTGCATTTTTGACCCCAGAACCTCAGAAGGAAGAGGCAGGAAAATCTCTCCAAGTTCAAGGCCAAACAGACCCTGCCTCAAAAGAATAGAAAAAATTAATGTCTTATGTTTGCTGTTAATTTTGTCAGGCTTTTAATAGAATCAGGGCTCATCTGAGTTTCTGTTTGTTGAGAAACCCTTTCAGATGAGATCCCTCTAGCTCTAATTAAGCAGAACTACCATAGTTATGAGGTGCACTTGTGCTCTCCAGAATGTCTATTTATTGTCCTTATAATTTTTTTCAAAATATTGTAAGAGGCTTAAGAACATTAAAGATCCTGAACTCCCCTTCGAGAGTGAAAGCTCTGCACATAAATTCATGCTGATACACATAAGTGCAGGGCTGATAATTATGCACATAACTATGGAGCTGGTTTAAAAAGATGAGATGTGTCTATTGACCCTTGTAGAATACGAATGTTAGATATACCTGCTGAGGCTGGTGTCACAACCCCAATTTGTTCATAATGAGACACATTTATTACCATCTCTTATGCACATGACTGTGATTAAGGAGAATGATTAGCAGTACTTTACATTCTAAGCAACTCCATTTTGTTGTTGTTGTTGTTGTTTGCTTTGTGAAACAGGATTTCATGTAGCCCATGCTACAAGAACTGTGTATGTAGCCAAGGGTGACCCAGAACTTCTGACCTTCTGGCCTAGGCCTCCCCAACACTGAGCTTACAGGTGTCAACACTGAACTTACAGGTGTCAACACTGAGCTTACAGGTGTCAATCCATCTCATGCCTCTTTTCAAGCCCCTTCACTGTAACAACTAAGAGGACTAAACTCCAATCTCCCAGAGTCTACAATTTACAAACAGTAACAATACCTAGACAATTCATACGTTTCTATCTTCTTTCTTCTGTAGGTCTCTTAGAAAGTTTAGAGTTATAACTATAATCCATTGACCTTCTACCAAAGTAAGTAAAAGGCTACCTCCTTGACTTAGGAAGTTAATATATATAACAAGTACCCAATGAGACTAACCTTAAAGCTGCCCTTTAAAGAAAAGTGAAGAGCAAGTGCTTGTCAGAGAAAAGATGTGAATGCCCCAGGGATAAAGCAGTTTCCCAAGAGCACAAGGAATGGGGGATGTTTCCATACCAAACTCAACATTATTAAACTTTCATCTACAACATTCAAGTAAAACCAGCCTTAACACCTCTTACTTTGATTGGAAAAAGTTCTCTTTGACAGTGTTTCCCGGGCTGGTACCCCATCTCCTGATATGGAATTGAACTGACCAGATAAAGCCTCATCTTGGCTACAATGGATGAGAAAACCAAGCCAACCACAGAGGTAAAATGGTGTTGGTGATGTGTACCGAGAACACTGCTGAGAGGCAGGAGGAGGGCGCTGTTACTGTTAAGATGGAATCACCCTGTGCCAACCACTCCAAAGGGAGCTGACATGGGGGTTCTACAAAGCAGAGTCCCTTGGGCTGGGAGATGGCTCAGCTGTTAAGAGCACTGTCTCATCTTCCAGAGGACCTAAGTTTGTTTCCCAGAACCCCACATGGCAGCTCACAACCTTTTCTAACTTCAGTTCCGTGGAATTGTACTCCCTCTTCTCACACACACTGGTGCAGAGACACACATGCAGGCAAAACGCCACACACATGAAGTAAAGTAATACATTTTTTTTTTAAAGGGTGAGCTTTTAGGTGTGGTTATTTGGTGTGGAGAGGATGACTTCTCAGTCTGTCTCCCACTCGTGGTCCATTTATGATGTACTTCAGGAGACTTTAGCTTCTGTCAAACAACAGATAGCACAATATCCAAATGCAATTAAGGCTGAAGAATGAACCAGTCTGGAGATTCACACAGGGAACCTAAAACAACAGACCACAAAGAAGTAAAACCTCCCAGGAATCCCAGGATGGCAGAGGAAGAGGTTATAGAGACCCTGTGTCAAAGGAGGGACTTACAGGTGAAGAGTCCACAAACTCCTGAGCTTTTTTGGGTGAGACAAACATGAACGCCCCTTGTTTATAGACAGAGCAGAGATAAATGAGTGATACTTCTTTTTCTTTTTCTAATTTACTCAAACCAAATACATTCCTCTTACTTTACTAATTCCTGAATTAGCAAATTGGAGGTTAATGGGTCTCAATTGCCTGACAACCTTTGGGTATAGCACATCTGCCCATCTGTGGGATGGAAGACAGAACAGAAGTAGAGGTTACCTCACTGCTCCAAGTTGTAGTCAATCCTCAGCATGAGCTAGCTTCTAGTTCCCATCTGCTGTGTAGGGAGAGTATCTACAGTCAGGATGCTAGAAAAGACTTTCTGACTAGTAACCCACTGGCTCAGGACTCAGTCTCCCAATCTGACAAATGGGACTTCCTAAAAGCTACAAAGTGTCAACACATCAAAGGGAACAATCAAGGGTGAAGAGGAAGTCCCCAGACTGGGAGAGAATCTTTCCAGTTATACAGCTGAGAGAGGACTATTGTAGCTATCTTTCCCAGTGTCATGATAAAGCATGGACCACAAACAAATGGGAGAGAAAAGGTTTTAGTTATCTCACAGGTTACAGTTTTCATTGCAGTTTACTACAAAGGACCTTAATACCCTCTACACTACAGAGAAGCCCATCTCTGTGAGCTGCACTATTTCCTAAACCTCTAAGATAAACAAATCTGGAACTTGTGTACGAATGGCCTTATGCTTTTTTCTTTCTGAGTTGTAGGGCAAAGACCCCAAAGAGCCCCAGGGCTAATCTCAGCCCCTGACCCAATACTCCAATGAAAAAAAGACAAGGCTTGGTGGAAAGTAAAGACCAGTCCCTGGTTCAGTAACATGGGGAAGATGACCAGATAAAGGCAACTAGTGATGTCCAGTTTGCTTTTGATGTTCTATTAGATGCTTTTGTTCTGAATAGAAAGAACTGGAGACAGGGAGGGACATAATTAATTAAGAGTACTGTTCAACATGCCTTTCTGCCCATCATAGCTTTGGCTCAAGCTTCAGCAAGGTGATTTCTTAAGTTGTTACACATGTTAGCCACTGTCTTTGCTCAAAGATGTATCTGTTTCTTTTGAGGTGGTCTGCTTCTGAGGACAGCCTCTGCATCACAGATGAATGTTCTCATCTTGGGACCAGTTCGTCCGGCTTGAATGATCTCTCTCTAATCTCTCTCTTCTGTTCTGTTCTTGTGGACCCAACTGAGGAGTCAATGTTGGGGGGGGGGTTGGGAGAGCTCATCACATCTGGATTTCATTAGTTCCTCCTCTGCTGCTTTGTCCTCTCAAGGTGGATGACTTAATAAACTCCTTTTCTCACCCCTGCATGATGTGGTGACCCAGGCTGCCTTTCTCTTAGCTCCGGGCAAAACAAGTAGGAAAATTCCCCAGAATTAATTGAGCAGCAATACTCAATGGTTTCTCGTTTGTGTTTAAAAAGAGATGAAATATGCACCAAGTTCCTAAGTCACCTTGTCTGGAATGAGAAGTTAAAAAAAAAAAGGATAAAGATACCTTTATTCTCTGTGTTAGAAAATAGTATTTTGGATTATAGCAAGGGAGGTACCCAATATGTGTGTGTTAAGTTTGCTCCGAGGTAAATATAAAACCGGGAGAAAAATCTACATGGTCGCACAACCCCCACCCAACAAGCACACACAGAACTCAGTGAATAAACTAGATGCTTGGTTCTGTCCATGTCTCAGGAGGGACAGGTATTATGAGTTCTGCCTTTTCAGTTACAACATAACTGAATACAATACAACTGCCTATAAAACCTTTTCAAGCATTTGTTATCTGGCATGTCTAACTTTAGAGGCCTCAATCAGGTCCTCAGAAGAAATGTAGACAACAAGAGTAACAGTGAGAGAGGAAGGAGGTGAATACTGGATGTGGCCAGACCATGAAGGCATGACCTCAACCCTCTCCCTGTCTCTTTGTTGTGTTTGCTGTGAGGGAAGAGATGGAAATGTGGCCAGCTTCTCATTCCTGCTCTCATTCTAAGCCTTCTTCCCCATGGACTCTACTCCTCTGAAACGCTAAGCCCAAATAAACTCGTTCTTTGTCATGGTATTATCATAGCAACAGGTAAGTAGCTAATGGAGCTGCAGAGGAAGAGACTCATCAGTGGCATAAACCATCAGTAAGGGGGCATCCCCCTGCAACGAGGTTTTGCTTATGCTCCTGGACATATTCCCACCAAAGCACCCTGCATCACAAAAGTTAATACAACCAAACAATAACAATGAAAAGTTTAGAAAGCCCAAAAGGAGAAATGGAGCAAATTGGGAAGGGGAAAGTAGTTAGTTCAGGTGGAAAGGGACAAAGAAGGCGGGGTATGAATATACAAATATATTATATATATAAGTAAAATTGTCATAACGAGAGCCATAATTATGTGTAGTTAATGAATGATAATAACACAGCATAGCTCTGGCCTGGGAACATGTATATTGCTCAGTGTTACTAAGACCTGCTGTGACTCAATGACTATATGGCCCCAACATTGCCAATGGGTTTTCATCCTTTAGCACAATGTCTGTCCAGATTGACTTTCTCCACATCTCAGTATGAAGCTCTTCTGTCTCAGCTCAGCATACCACAAAGTTCTTAGCCTGTTTTGAGCAATTAAATACAGCGAATGCAGGTAACCAAATGATAACTGGCTCTAAAGGACAGCTGTAGAAAAAACATTGCCAGGCTCTACCGAGTTAGACTATGTTGACTTCACTCCTTGACTCTACTGAGCATAACTTAATACAGTGTCTCAGCCAGATGATGGGGGATTAACAGAGGCCAGCACAGCCAAGTACTTCTCAAAAGTTCACATGAAAGCAATGAGGGTACATCTCTAAAGTTAGCCACAGTTTTCAGTTATACAGAAAGGAAAACAAATAGTACTTTATAAAAGCAGGGTCTCATCCGAAATGATCTACCAGCTCTGACAAATAGATGTATTAATATAAGGCCTTATGTCCCCATGCCTCATACACAATGGCTCACTTTTAAGCTCTCAGTAGAATTCCCATCAAGATTAGTATGTTATTGTCCTCATGAACCTTAAATGTATATAAAAGAAACACATGACTTTCACACGAGTCTTAGAGTTTGCAACAGACTTGACTCACTTATGTCAAAGCGGTGAAGGAAATTATTTAGAAATATTTTTTTCAAGGTGGCAACCCATAATTCCATAAAATTTAGCGAGTGCCCGGTATATGAAATATTCTGCCCCATGGCTTATTACAAACATTTTATCTCAGTTGTCTTTCCCAATTGTCTTTGTGTCTAAGTAGCATACATGGGAACCAATATAAGAAAGCCTTTACCACAGGGTAATAATTTTAACCATGTACTGTGATGCTGTGGTCCCTCTCTAAATATCATCTTTTAAATATACTTTTCTAGCAACGCAATGTGATAAAAATATTCCATTCTGAGCGACTGAGACTTTTTCTGGGCTCACAGATAGCATTAATACACACTGAGGCTACTTAAGACTAGACTACTATCCTTCTGTGTACGCAGCCTGTTTGTTCAACCTGCCTCTCAGAGAACAATGTAGCAGCTAACTTTACTTGTCTCGGATTTTCCAATGTAATCAATGTATACAACCTAAGCTAATGTATCACCATAATCTTGATGCACTCTTCCATGCCCCTGATGTAGAATAATGCATGTATGTTTACATCTGTATCATTTGCAAAGAGCCAATAGGTTGAAATGAGTTCTATCCCCCACAAACATGGAATGTGACATTTGGATATCACTTGATAAACAATGATGCTTGTGGTGCTGATTTGTTGCTGTAGTCAGTTGGGATCGGCTGGAGACAGTGACTTAATCCGGTCTAAATTAATATTTATATAATGTCTCCTTCACTTCTTTTCTGTGTGACACTTCCTGGGTCGAGCAATAAAAGATTAAAGCCCTTTGCTGGAGACAGACATACTCAGACAGATGCAGAAGGACACACATAAACACAGGCAGATTCACACATAGCCTTTAGGCAGGCACAGACTCAGACTCACACAACAGACAGAGAGGGTGACAGAAGATATAAGAGAGAAAGGGAGAGAACTCAAATCTGGGCTCACTGTTGGTTAGGTGGCACCAAGGGCAGGTGCTTTGATTTCTTCCTGACCTTGGCACCGGCACACTACTAGTGGCTGTGTGACCGTTATTGGTGTGTTCAAACCAAAGGCATACTCTGATGGCATGTACATTATGTCAAAAATGACTTCAGGGAAAACCATATTATAAAGTATGGCTCCTACGTGATTGTGTTTAAATTGGGTTGTAGTAGACAATCTACCAACTAAAAAACTACCCAGCTATAGCTCCTGTATTAATGAACTTCTGAATGCTCTGCCTTGGACGGTACACAGTCTTCAGAGAATTCTCTGTCCATTAGGACTTGCCTTCTACTCCCAAGCCATTTCTGTCACTCTCTACCTAAAACTGTTCCCATTTCCAGACAGCTCTAGCATGCATCCCTGTACCTATGACCTTCGAAATAATTCAGTCCATCTTTCTATAACTGCTAATACTTCCTTTGCTTCTCTTGATTTTCTTTTAAATTAGCTTGCGTTTGTAACTTAGGATGGCAGAATGTAACATATCTTCCTTTCAACAGCAGTGGAATTCCGAGTGTCTTTATCAGCCAAGCAGGGACAGATTATGTCCAAGTAACAAAGTCTCAGATTCCACTGTGATCTACACAAACCAGCTCATGGCACAGGTCTGTCTGAGGCCAGGAAAGACCCCTTCCTCCCTCCACCCTACAACCCCATAGCACCTACTCTGTGGGGACCATGGCCAACTTCAGAGCAAGATGAGAAAGGGTATGGGAAATTCTGGCAGAGGAAAAAAAAAAACTTGGTCTTAAAACTTGGGCTCAGAAACAGCACAGATTGCTTCCACTTTACTTGGCCAGAGTAAATCATGTGGATTGAGGCTGAATTAAAAAAAAAAAAAAAAGAAATTGTTTCCCAGGGAGCAGCAGCAGCTGTTTTTAGCAATAATAAAATCATCACACTTGCCAGGAACTGGAGAGATCTGTAATAGACGGAAAAAAAACAACCATGTGGTTAATTTCTAGCCAAATTTTCCGGCCCCGGCGTTAATACCACAGTGGTGTTGGGCACTTCCTTCCTAGGGTGAGTGTGTTTCTGCTTTGCCTCACTGTGTGCTCTCGGGGCACATCCGGGTACAGGCACCCCGTGGGCACAACTGCTGCCAGCTCGAGGTCCACCCCCATGAAAATGAAAAAATATAAATCCAACTTTTCGGTGGGGCATGGACGTTCTCCAAGCTAGACCCCACTGTCACCTTCAGCCACTAACCTCACCGCTGCCCTTGGTGTCATCTGTTGCTTTGCTGAGCTGTTTCCTGTTGAACCATGACATGTCACTGTGAACCCATGCTAAGGAAGACATGTCACCCAAGCCCTGCCTCGCTCTCGTTCTTCCAAAAAGACTTACAGACTCCAAATATCCCTCAGTGAGAAAGAGCCCAAAAGACTACATTTCAGAGGCAGTGCAAACCGAAGGAGACACTTGGGAATGGAAAAAATAAATAAAAAAGCAGATGTACTGTCTGAGAATGTGAATGTTTTGGTAAAAATCATGTAGTTTTTCTTTTTTTCAGCATGAACATCGCGACTTGAGTAAAATATATAAAGCGCTTGCTCGAACAACAATATGAACTAGGAAATTAGGTAAATGAATGTAGGTGTTATTCTGAGAGGTTTTGTTTATATGCTTTTTAGTACTTGGCAACACAGTGAATAGAGGACATTGCTACCACCAAAGGTGCTGACGTTCTCGGTCTGGAAAAACAATAAGCCAAGATGTGCAATTTCTGAAACTATACACAGATAGCAACTAAATACTAATGCTCGAAAAACATAGTCTGGCATGTGACACACGACTAAGCAGTGTACGTATAACTTTAAGTGGATCAAGATATTCTATATCAGACATTTTTTTCTGTAAAGTAAAAGCTAGAATGGTGTAATTATGCATTATGCTGTTACTAGGAATATGGCTAGAGGATTTTTATCCCATATATGAATAATACAATCTAGTAATCTAATTGACACATATCTTTAGGTACTATGTTTCAGTAGTGGTGTTTCTTTTTCTAAATTCATAGCAGATGCATCCTTTGAAAATATTCTGCAAAAGGGTTGTGATAGGAAACTTTCTTTTCTGCGCAGCGAGTTCTGTACTGTGCGTGGTTTTCCATCACAACTGCTGTCTCGTGGACTATTTGGCATGCCAGGGGATGTTCTGAGAAAATGTTGAATTATCTTTCATCAGCTTCTTAAGTACTTTTCTTGTACTTTAGCTTTCTGCAATCCAGACTACATGATTACATTCTATTAGAACATCCTCTCACACGTTTTAAAGTCCTAGGTAAACATCACATGTTAATCAAGATTGTATGACTGTCCTGTTTTCTTTTACATTTTTCCTCTTTAGGAAATATTTACAAGAAGGTGACTAGAAGGAAGTCATTAGAACCCTGCATCCTCTCCTTCAAAACCCCGATTCACTGCAAATCCTCTTAGGGTTTTGCACTGTTGTCCAAAACATTGAGCATTTTGAGTAGGATAGGTCGCAGCCATGGAATGTGGAATCTGAGAACAGACATCAAAGTACAGGCAACACCCGTGTGACCAAGCAATCATCAGCCACGTTATCCCCAAGCTCGGATGATATCTGCTGGGGCATTTTAATCTGGATATTCAGATCTGAGTTTGGGGGATGCTCTCCTCGAGCTAGGCTTGCATTCAACTTTGGATCAACTGTCGGAGAGAGGCCGTGCTTTTGTTCACAGAGACACACTGCAATGTTATTGTGAGGTGAGCTTTGCTCTAAGGGCTATGAGGGCTGCATCTAGGGAGACAGTCTCCTCCTCCTCCTCCTCCTCCTCCTCCTCCTCCCCTCCTCTTCTTCCTTGCCTCCTCCTCCTCTTTCTTGCCTCCTTCTCTTCTTCTTCTTGTTTTGTTTTGTTTTGTCCTTGGAGTCCCTGGACCAGGATGCATCAGATTGTCAAGTGTCAAGTCATGTCAAGTCATGCCTTCCAACTGTCACTGAGTTGTTGTGGTCATACCTGTCCTTGTGTAGTTATGCTACCCCAAGGTTAGTGGTAGCTATGCGCTTAGAATAGTATGCGATTCTGGCAGAATGCAGGCCAAACCTGACTGACCTCTTACTTGGACAAGACTGATCTAAAAGTCAGGCAGCAATGAAATGAGAGATTGTCAACCCCAGGCGTAGGGCAAGGAAGGAGAACGTCACCAGGGACATCAGTGCCCTGGTGTGAGGTGCGGCCTGAGTACATTGCGTCCAGGCGAGCGGTGGAAGGCAGAGCCTGCAGGCTGCACGCTGTACCGAAGCTTGGCTGTGAGGACAATACCTCAGCTGAACGAACGCCATGAAACAATGGACTGCCAAAGAAGGACTCCATCCAGCTCCTCTGGTGTTCCTAATTACAGAGCGAAAGTGCTGTGTTATGGGAAACCAACACCGAACCAGCCTGCTAGGAAAGTGCCCCTCATTAATAGTAATTTTAGTTAGCATTGAAATTCCAGAATAAATTATTTATGGTCTTGTGTAGATAGAGGCCTGGGAGGTACGGAGGGGGTGTAGAGACACACAGGAATAAATGAGAACTATTCAAATGCATTGATCACTTAGATAATGATGCTTATTCCAATCTGCATAGTGTTCCTGACATACTGCTTACACTCCAGAGATACATACATACATACATACATACATACACACACACACACCAGAGACACACACACACATATACACATATATATATATACATACACACACACACACACACACACACACACACACACACACACACACACCTATACAGGACATTTCTGCATTATTATAGCTGTCTTCAACTATGACCCGTACATTCCTTAGATACCCTCTGCAGAACCACATTGCTCAATACGGTGGCTCCTCTCAGTTTACAGGTAGGAGTTAGACTCACAGAGGACCAGATGTCTTACCAGCACCCAAAGACATCCATCATGTTCCTAAGTAGGTATCTTCCCAGTGCCTAGCAGAAGAGGTTGTCACGTCTCTGGGGCTGGAGTGACAGGCCTTTGTGACCTGCTGAGATCAGACCTGACCTCTGACCCCCTGCAGAACCAGCAAGCACTCTTACCCGCTGAGGTTTCTATGATCTGTTCTTCATTTAAACTTTTGCTTTTAGTTTCTCAACTAAATTTAGAAGCAGTGATAAACAGCTCCCTGATGCTTTGTGAATTTGTTGTACTTTGGTCAGAAGACATGTCTTCATGCTAGTATCTGGGTTCACTTAGAGCTTATTTGAGTATATATTAATATACTTGTTTAATTTATTCTTTTTTTTTAATTAAACATAACACATTTCTTGCAGGTGTTCTGTGTTGGCTCAAAATGAATGAACTTCTCAGTTAAGCTACCTAACTCATGTATTAAACTTGGCAAGATGTCCACATTCTCTGATTTCTGCCAACTCTGTCTTCTTGACTGAGCACTTAATTTTTTTCTATGCAAGTTTCCAACATGTTTGTGGTTGTTGTCTGTCTGCAAATGATGCAGACAATATGTCTTTAAATTTTTCAGTCTAAATACATTTATTTTCAGACACTGTCTAATTGATTTACTGTGAATAGATTTAAATACATGTTTAATTTTCCTCAGATTTCTGGGACTTCTCAAAAACCATAGTTTTGTAAGTTTCCCTTCTCCTGTCTCTCTGACCTTGATCTCATTGCTACTTTAGTTAATCTTTCAAAGAGATTGAATACATTAAGGTTCTATACTATGTTTTATACATTTACTTACCTAGTATTTTTTTGTATATATGAAATTTTCTGAGTTATGACAAGGTAACATATAGACATTCACATATATGACATATATCTTAAGTGTACAGTTTTCAGTAGAGTATAAAATATATCCTTTCTTTCTCTTAAGCTTATATTACATTAAAGTCTCTTTTTTTTTTCCTGTGCTGGTTACTTAGGTTTTATTTACCTGTGGTCATACCTACTTGGTTTTGAACTTTTATGAATTGCCATAGTTCATCTGTATGGCCTCTCCTCCCAGATCTATCAGGAGTTGCTATCCTCTGAATGGAGTGGCTCATCCCTACGATTCCAACACCTCCAGGTCTGAGGCAGGAGGATTTGGAAACCAGCCAGTCAAAATACACAGATTGACATTGTCACAAACCAGAGAGGAGCTAATGCCCATGGAGGAGTCATGGGTTCTGGGTTCTGACGATTTGGATTTTACTTGCACCTAAAGATTTTATTTTTATTTATACGTATGTGTATATTTGAGTGTGGGTTTGTGCACATGAATGCGACACACATGGAAGCCAGGAGAAGGCTCCAGATTCGCTAGAGCTGGAGTTCGAGCCAGCGAGTGTCTGGGCATGGGCGATGAGAACTGAGTTCAGCCTGGGCAGTACATGTCCTTAACAGCTGAGCCATCTCTCCAGCCCCTTACTCAGTTTTTGAATTATATATTTATCATCGCTATCATCATCATTATTATTTGTGTCTGTTGCAGGGTAAGGTGAAGTTGCAGCCTTCAGAAGTCAGAGCTTAAGCCTGTGGCGTCTACTTCTTCCTCTCCCTTTACACGGGTACCATGAATCCAAGTCAAGTCATTAAGCTTGTGAGGCAAGCGTCTTTACTGGGCCTCTTAGTTTCATTTTCAATGTGGTTCTACAGATGTCTCCAGTTTGGGACTCATAATTGACTTGATCATTTTGTGGAGACACACGGGGGTATTGCAGAGTGACCCAGGTTGATCTTGAACTTCTAGACTTCAGGAGATCTTCCTTCTCCAGCCTCCAAAGTAGCTGGGACCTGCACACATTCTCTTGTGCCTGGCTCTATTTGTCTGCTTTCTAATTTTTGAGATAGAAAATTGCTTTGTAGCTCAGGGCGGCCCTAAACTTGCAGACTCTTTGCCTTGGCCTTCAGAGTCCTAGGACTTCAGGCATCGTTTATTTTAATATTCATGTTTCTCAGGCAGGTTGTGAAACGGGAGCCTACACTCTCCTGTAGTCAGCCTCTGAGTTTTTGTCTTCTGTTGTTTTTATTTACATGTACGAATGCACGCATGTGTGTATCGCATGGTTAGTGGCTGGGGCCAGAAGAGGCTGTCGGATCCCTGGGGCTGGAGTTACAGGTATTTGTGAGGTGCCAGGTTTGGACTGGGTTTTGATCTCCCGTAAATGCAGCAAGCACTTTTAATCACTGAGCCATCTCTCCAGCTTCTTTGGTCTAGTCTTAATCTGAAGTTTTTAGTTTCTCGACTAGATTAGAAAGGGTGATAAATGTTTTTTGTGAATTTGTTGTACTTTGGAAATATTAGTTCCTAAGTATGAGGAATAATTATTTAAGTATCGTTTTTATGTGTCTATGATAAAGCAATGTGTTTTGTCCCAAACAGACAGGCCGAACACCAATAGTTAGCAACCTTCATTCTGACTGTGGACCATTCCTCTGAGCCACAAAAACTTAGTTCTATGACATAATTTGGAGCGATGCTAACTTATTTTGACTTTACAACTACCTTTCACTTGGGCTCAGAAAATGATGGTTTGAAAATTACAATATGGAGGGGAGGAACTGCCCTGGTAGGACTGGAAAATACCTCCTACAACTGAAGGTCCAAAACCCAGTGGCTGGGCTCAGGGTAATTTACCATTAGCCACACACATGCTACCTGAGAGCTTTCTTCTGTGCTTTGAAACATGCAATATTTTTGTAACCCCAGTACACGCTACGAGTACGAGGCCTCTTTCCAGAAGCACGTGGAACACAATCCCATTAACATGTCTTCTCACAGACTGAATATAAAGTTTTAAATTGTTTAACCATTTGTGTGTGTGTGTGTGTGTGTGTGTTTTCACTTTGGTATGGAAGTCCCAGGATCCCTTGCATGGTCATCTTTTATCATGAGTCCCAGGGATTTGTCTCAGGCAGGCTGAGAGGCTTTGTAGAAAGCACCTCTACCTGCTAAGTTATCTTGCATGACTGAAATCTTGAGTATGACTTTAAGGAAGACATGAAAGTAGAAGAGACCATTAGGGAAGGGGGGGTGGAGTGGTAACCAGCAGGAAGGGAAAGGACAGTAACAGAAAAGAAGTCAGGTTAATACAATCAAACTGTAGCGTATATATTCAAGAAAATGTCACCAATTTCATTTCCTACACAGTGAGTATTAAACTGATCAAATAGCCTCATTTTGAAACTGAACGCTGCTCTCCTGGCATGCAATGTGTGATATACCTGCCCCAGGCTGCTTCATTTGTAGAAGCTTTGTTAACTGGAACACAGGAGGAGTCGCTGACAGCTGAACTGTTGATCTTGTAGCAGAAACCGCAGTCTGGATCCAGCATACACTCATTGCAGTAACTGAAACAGGAAAAGAGTTCAAGTCAGGCTGGCCCAGCCACCTGGCGCTTGGTATATACCAGTTTCAGCAGCTGCCCCCCCCCCCCACACGGCTCACAGTATTTTATTAGCTTTGGCCAGGACACGTGATGTGAGCAGGTCCAGGCGCTAGCTGGGTGGTCACGTTCATCTAACCATGCAGATGATAGCAACTTTGTAAGCTACAATATGGTAAGGGGAACACATAGCAAACCCAATAGACATGCAGTAAAAAAAAAAAAAAAAAAAAAAAAAATGCTGTCCTAAACCACTGATGTTTATTACAGACTGGCATATCTGAATCCAGCCTGGACTACTTCTGGGTTATAATAAAGCATTTAGATTTTTTTATAAGTGTCTTTCTCCTCTTCTCTTTCACGCTACATCTTTATTAAGAACTGGGAATGCTCTCGCGCACATATATGCATATGTGTTACATATTATATTATGTATCTCGAACAATGAGAGAGAGTGTCTGAAGCAAAACTTCAACAAGAATATAAACACCTCAAATCCAGCCCTTGCTAAATTCTTGGTCGACCTTTAACATTGACACTGACTTCCAACTGTGTAATAATCTTGGCTGCAAACTAATGGGTGTAGGAAGTAATGCTGATCTGTGTTAATCACGCCTATGGCCAGGTCACAGGGAAACCGTTGATTAATCACTACTCGTTTAATGGTATTACTGAACAGCAGACACGTTTGAAATGGGCAGGGTCTCCCAACCTAAGCCTAGCTGCATCGGCGTGAAGTGAGTTCTCTGGCAGTCACCCCATGTAATATGCACTTCTACAGACCTTCATGTGTGCTCCAGGTATGTGCAGTACTGGTCATATTATACATTAGTAAGTAAATGTTCTTGATTTGTGGCAGATAGAAGGCAAGGAGGAGAAACAGATGTACGAGACATTGGTCCTAACAAGGGAAGGGGCCGACTTCCTACCTGAAAGGCAGGAGAGGATTCAAGAGCTGGGAATTAGTTCAGAGGTAATGTTTAAACTGAGTCAGAAGAGAAAGTGACCAGACAGAGAAATAGGACATTACAGAGAACGGGTTATTTGGTTGTTAGAAGACCAATCAATCAGCTCAAAAGTAATATTTCTCACTGTGCCCCAGTAATTGTCCTGTGGAGTATCAGAGGAGAAACAGGCCATCAGAGAAAACTCCAAGGACATGAAGAATGGCATTTCCCAACCCTCCAGGCTTTAATTGCCCCGTGCCTCATTCAATTAAACATTGACACACTTGTATGGTTTAAAAGTTAGAGAGATGGTTCAGCGGTTAAGAGCACTGACTGCTCTTCCAGAGGTCCTGAGTTCAATTCCCAGCAACCACATGGTGGCTCACAACCATCTGTGATGGGATCTGATGCCCACTTCTGGTGTCTGAAGACAGCAACAGTGTACTCACATACATACAATAACTAAATCTTTAAAATAATGATTTTTAAAAAGTGTTAGATTCATTTTCATGTTAGCTCCCTGATGTCAAATTTCCCCTCCTTTTGAACGAGACTTTTTGAATGTCATAGACAAAGGACACAGGGGAGATCGGTAAGAACTCACTGAAGGTCTAGATTTGCTGCTGTTTGCCTTTGAGAATGGTAAGGAAAGTTTTATCATATATATATATATATATATATATATATATTTATGTGTGTGTATGTATATATATATGTATATATATATACATACGTACATAAGTGTGTGTGTGTGTGTGTGTGTGTGTATAAAATGTGGAAGCTTCCTTGCTGATACTTCATGCAGATCCCCGGAGGGCTTTTCAATGAAAGGATATCGAAGCCAAAGCCCTGGTTTCCTCTCCACCTCAGGAGCAGGCTGCTCTGTAGAATTAATATTGCCAGTCCCCACTTCGACATAGAGCTTTCAGGCCTCTGGAGGTGAAAGAGTTCTGCAGCACTCTGACATCCTTGACCTGGACTTCTCTGCTTTCCAGCCACAGACATTAGTTTATGGAAAAAAATATTCTAAATCCCACAGCATGCCTAACAGCCACTTCTGAAGTTAACAGTAAACTTGACAGACCATGGAGATCAGCTAAAGGGACTTTTACCAAAAAACATACCTCACAACTGTGCCTTTAACAAGTGTCATTAATGAAAAGGTTAGCTGGAAAAACCCTTTCTTCACTTAAAGCATCCTTCACATAAAATCGATCATTGAAACATATGATCAGTGCTTGTCGGACTTTGCCAAGCACAGGTCGGTTTTCTTTTCTTTTTTAAAAAGATGTATTTAGGGCTGGAGAGATGGCTCAGTGGTTAAGAGTACCGACTGCTCTTCCAGAGGTCCTGAGTTCAATTCCCAGCAACCACATGGTGGCTCACAACCATCTGTAATGGGATCTGATGCCCCTTCTGGTGTGTCTGAATTCAGCGACAGTGTACTCATATACATAAAATAAATAAATCTTTTTAAAAAAGTCAATTGCCAACTTATAGATTGATTTTCAAATTTGAAAAAAAAAATGTATTTATTGTACATATGTGAGTACACTGTAGCTGTTTTGACACATACCAGAAGAGGGCATCAGACCCCATTAAAGATGGTTGTGAGCCACCATGTGGTTGCTTGGAATTGAACTTAGGACCCCTGGAAGTGCAGTCAGTGCTCTTAACCGCTGAGCCATCTCTCCAGCCCCACAGGTTGGTTTTCGTGTGTAAAAGGCAGATACGGAGCCAGCTTGCTCCTCAAAAACTGTGAGCGGAAGCTCCCATTTCTAAACTTTATGTGTTGAATACCAGAGCCCAGGACCGCAAAGGATCCATGGGTAACCTAAAGAAGACAAACGCATAATTCAACTCTAAATCCCCCAGTCCTCCCGGTGCGGGAGCAGGGTACTGTTAGGTCCAAACCAGTCCCTAAGATGGTAGTGCTGTGGCCAATCTCGCAGATGAGTCTGTGCTGAGCTCAGGCTGGACTGAGTGCATCAGCAGAAGAATTGCTAACAGATAAACCAGAGCTTACGCTCAGAATTCCTCAGGAGCCCCAAGAAGTCAGTTCCTGTTTGTCAGGAATAGCCATCACTCCCCTTACCTGTCTTCTACTGGCAAAAGGCATCTACTTCCCTATGAATGCAAACAAACCTGTAACAACAGATCCAAATCTTCCTGCCAGTTCCCAGGCTGCTCTGCTCTGGACAGCAAACTCCTCCCACTACTCCAGCTGTTCCAGCTCATAGGTTCCCTCCTGACACCGCATACCCCAGGAGTTAGCCTTAGCAGTCTGAATCTCCCCAAGTTAGCCTTCCTACCCTAGGAGTGGTCCCGTTCGGTGTTCTCACGGTGTCCTCACTGCCCCTTACAGCACAGTGTCACGTAAGTATCTGCTCCAGTATTTGATCTCAGGGGCAGTTCCTATAGCTGTGACCTAACACTAAGAAATCTTAGTTTCCTTTTTCTTTAATAAAATTGTTGTCATTGTTTGCATGTGCACATAGAAAGGGATTAAAGTACAACTCTTGGGAATTGGTTTCCTCCTTCTGCTTGGGATGTGCAGATTGAACACAGGTTTGCATAAGGAACACTTTTACCCACTGTACCCTCTCACCAGGCCCAGAAATTTCGTATGTTTAAAAGAAAATGTAGTAACATGAAGTTTTGAAAAGGACTATGCTCTGTGAAAGAGTTGCCGAGTGAAAGGAATTAACAGTTCCTTCCTATTGGCATAAAGTCTTTGGAAACCTGTCCTTTGCTTTGCTCTGACTTGCCTCTGTGTGTGATGCTTTTACCAACCCGTTCACAACTGTGCAGTCTCGAGGGGTGAGAGCTTCTGTGACTTGCACAGCAGCATCTAGCCCAGTCCAGGCTGGCTTGTGAGTGTGCGTGGCAGCTTTGTTGTCCAGGCACTAGGCTAGACTTTTAGCCTTTCCTGGAGATAATTTTGGGATGTGGGTGGCTAAAGGTGAATGCCTGGATCATGCAATTAAAAAAAAAGGGGGGGGGGTGACTAGCTAACTGTCAAAGCTGCACCTTCTTTTTAGCTTGCCAGAGGCAAAAACTGTTATAAACAGACAATTAGCAATAAAACGTGGAGGAGTGGGTTAATCATCTTTATGATTCACTTTCAGAAAGAAAAACTACAAAGCTAATTTCCTTCAAGTCTATACAGCAGAATACACACACACATACACACACAGAGAGAGAGAAAGAGAGAGACAGAGAAAGAGAGAGAGAGAGAGAGAGAGAGAGAGAGAGAGAGAGAGAGAGAGAGAGAGAGAGAGAGCCTTGCTTTAAATTACAGCCTTCAAATATCACAGGACAAGGCAGCGGTCCTGTCAGCTTACGTAGGTGGCTACAGAGTATGACACAATCTGGCAGACTTGTCTTGGTCAGGGGAGATTGTGTAACATCCTAAAAGATGGGAACTGAATGCAGAGAGCACACAGGACTGTGGGAAGTGCTGGGGAGCTGGGGGCAGAACTCAGGGAAGCGAGTAAGACTAAAAGCCAGGCAGCCATGTGTTAATTCTGAGAAGCAAATGTGCTCTTCTTGGGAGCTGGAGGAAGGAGCTTTACCTTAAAAATCTCTGAGGTTTCGTTTTAAAAACGGTGTGGGGAGGGGCAAACACGGATTCATATATTTAGAACAAATCGGGTTCTGAAAAATCCAAATGTTTCCAGCTACAGAAGGGAGAAATGAAGGCCCAGTTTCATGTCAAGCCTTGGGAGGGGGTGTGATAAAAGGAAGTGTGTTGTTATTCTGTGATCCAGTGATGGCAGAGTGTAGCTCAAGGTACACCCCCAGAAAAAGAAATCTTTCAAACACCGATACAGGCTAACTTAGAACATTCTTAAAATCTACTCAGAAGTCCACGAGGTTGACTGTGTAGAAAATGGTCCAGTTTCTTCAACGTGTCTCATTAAACCATGGCCAGGCAGCACAAGTAATGCTCAGTCTTGGAATCCGCCTCCCTAACAAGATCTCAGCCCAGAAACCTGGCTGCTAGGATGCAGGCATTCGGATCCCTTGGATGAGTGGGTACAATGAGCTTGCTCAGCCCTGACCTTGACCACACAGTACAGTAATTACTCTCTCCCTCCGCCACTCCTCCAGATCTCCCTACTTTATGGCCATTTTCCTTAAATCCCAACAGCCTGGAGCAGATGACTTAGAAAATAATTTAGAAGAACCGGAAGGGAACCTGGACCTCCTGTAGGCCCTCCAGAGGACCAAGTTTAAATTCTAGAACACCAGTCTTATTTCCCAACTACAATATGCCTGCCAGGAGACTTCTTCTATCCCAACTGTGTAGAAAGGAACTTATTAGGAAAAAGAAAAGGTCTGACTTAGGAAAGCTAGGGCCACAGATACTAAGTTCCTAAAGCAAAATAGCAGACTCCACTACATTGCCCTTAGGAGATGGCCCAACAGTAAACTTGGAGTATATTTCTCTCCTCATCTTAACTTTTCATGGTATACGATTTCCCCCCAAAATCCTAAAAAATACTGTACATCTTAAAATGCTCTCTAGGACTGTTTCTAGACATGGGTTCCCTGTTTCCACACTTGTGTTGTGGTATGCTCTGCTCTCCTGCCCTCAGACTGTCCAATGTACCTTCCTATGACTGGGCCACTCCCGTTCTAATGAAAACTGGTCACAGTTTTCCCTGCCCACAGTGTAAACACCGAACTTATTACTCTGGTTGGGTTAGTCCAAGTCATCTAGTCAGTCTTCCTACTGCTCCTTCTCGGGGGGGGGGGGGGGGGGCTCTTCAGGGAGCCTGGGAACCAACTTCCAGGCTCTTGAGTTTTCCCTCAGTCTTACTCTAGATTATCACTTTGAAATGTGATCTCTAAGTGATGTAGAGTCAGAGGAACTTCATTAGGGACTTGGGGCCAGCTTATTAAGGGCTTTGGTACCCCCGTCTTCAGTAAGAAGAAGCTAATGTAGTTCAGTTGGGCAAGAGGAGGCCAGACATGGCATCCTAACGTGAGTCTGGTGTTACAGGTGTTGGGAGGACATAACTGTTTTCGGTCTGGTTTTGCCTTCAGTTCATTTTCTTCACCTCGCCTAGCCTTACCGGAACATTTCATAAAAATTCGAATTCTAGCCTTGCTGCGTTTGAGCTGCCTAGTACAGCCTCAGCATCTTGGAGTTCTCTGCACAGCCAGTGGGAGGGTTGGGTGAGGAATTGTTCTTAGGACACTCTCTTTATGCAGTAAGCTCTCTGTGGAGTCACCACAAGCAGACTCGCTGTCAAACTCACCCTCCCAATTCTTTCCAATCCCACAAAGAGTAATTGATTTGCTTGGTCCTTTAGTCCCTTAAGTAATACCTCCGCATGTCTTCCTGCCCTTTCCATAAAGGATAAACTGTACCATCAGCAGCAGAAACCAGTTCCTGATTCTTGCATAGATGATAGCATATTGTACACTGATTACATCATACCTACCTGTGATGATTACTACATTACGTCCAAATATGACACTACTTCCAAACTTATCAAGACTGATAAAACTTCTTATAAATATTTACATATTTATTTACCTGCAGGCACACATGTGGTGCAATGGCTACCTCATATTGCCACCAGAGGTTTTATGTTTATTTATGTCAGCCACACACTTGTTCTGTTTCTAGATAGACCTTTCTTCTTCCTTCCCTGATAGGGTGGGGCATTGCATTGTCTTAAAATAAAATGTACTGTAAGGAAGCATTAGAAGGCAATGTGTGGAAATTGGACCTAAGCACTAACACTATATGGTAAAAAATGCGAACCCCACCCTCATCCCTAGGGCCACTGCCCAACCACAGTGATAGCTTCCGTCTGAGGGCTGTGCTGGGGCAATAAACACTGCATGCCTGCTCCCGGCGAAGGAAGTCTGTTCTTCCTCATCAGGTATTTACTGAGCCTGGGTGTCAGTCTGAGTGGCAGTCCCTCTGAATCAGTGTGTCTTTAGCACATGCCTGAAGCAAGGTGACCGTGAAGCATTTCAGGCTGGGTCTGGAAGCCTTCTAACGAAGACCATGTTGAAACACGGTGCCCCCCCCCACCCCTCTGCACAATAGGTACATTAACAAAATGTAAAAAAAATTAAGATAAAACAAAAATAACCACCCCTCAAATAAAAAGTAGCTATGATTTCCAAATAGTAGCTAATAGTGTTGGTATAAACGTTATCCCTGAGCTGACCCTGGTCTCTGTCCTCATCTGCACACACCATTACCATGACTATTTAAATCCACAAATGCCAGTTTACAGCGGCCATTCCCCATCTGGAACTGCGTAGGCACCAGCAAACTCCAGACACACAGAATTATCCTCCCCTTCGATAAATTTACAAAACAACAAAGTTACAAAAAAAAAAAAAAAAAAGGAAAAGAAAAAAAGTTCTGAAGCCATCCACAATATCTGTTTTATAAAAGATACCCCCCTGTTTACATATATAATACAAATTAATCATTTTTACCACTGTGTCGATGAGCATTAGGACCCACTTATTATAGGAGCTCTAGGCAGAGGGACTGATCTTGTGTTAGGTGTTCATGATATTGTAAACAGGGTTTGGAAGGTTCCTATTCAAAACTGATACTCGTAATTTTACTAACGCTTAAAATTAGTTTTGCCCATTTCTTTTTTTTTTTCTTCTTTTTTATTGGAAATTCTCTGCATTTACATTTCAGATGTTATTCCCTTCCCCACAATCCCATCCCCCTCCTCCTCCCATTGCCTCTATGAAGGTGCTCCCTCTCCCAACCACCCTCTGCCACCTCAGCACCTTGGTGTTCCCCTACACTGGAAAAATGAGCCTTTGCTGGACCAGAGGCCTCTCCTCCCATTGATGTCAGAAAATGGTATCCTCTGCTGCATATGCACCTGGGGCCAAAGGTCTTTCCATGGGAACTCATTGGTTGGGGTTTTAGTCCCTGGAAGATGTGGTCGGATTGGATAGTTGGTAATTTTGTTCTTCCCATTGGATTGCAGACCCTTTCAGCTCCATCAGTCTGTTCTCTAGCTCCTTCATTGGGGTCCCCATGTTCAGTCTGATGGTTAGCTGCAAGCATCCTCCTCTGTATCAGTAAGGCTCTGGCAGAGCCTCTGAGGAGGCATCCATATCAGGTTCTTGCTAATAAGCATTACTTGGCATCAGCAATAGTGCTTGGGTTTATTGGGTGCATATGGGGTGGAGCCCAAATGAGGCAGTCTCTGGATTATCTTTTCTACAATCCGTGATCCTCTATTTGTCCCTTTATTTCCTCCCATGAGTGCTTTGTTCTCCCTTCTAAGAAAGACCGAGGTTTCCACTTTCTGGCCTTCCTTCTCTTTGAGCTTCATAGCTCTGTGGATGGTTTCTTCATACCATGAGTATTCTTCTGTGACTGGGTTATCTCACTCAGGATAATAGCTTCAAGTTCCATCCATTTGCCTGGGAATTTCATGGAGTCATTGTTTTTAATAGCTCAGTAATACTCCATGTGTATATGTACCACAATTTCTGTATCCATTCCTCTGTTGAAGGACATCTGGGTTCTTTCCATCTTCTGGCTGTTATAAATAAGGCTGCTATGAACATGGCTGAGCATGTGTCCTTGTTAGATGTTGGAGCTTCTTTTGTGTATATGTCTTGCTCATTTCTAATTACATTCTGAAATGCTAGCTACTATCAAAATCTTTCGAAAACTATGAGACTTTCCTATGGTTTCAACATGCAAGTAAAAATTAAAAAATAAACTCGGTGACTCTAATTATGTCTTGTTTTTTTTCCCCACATCTGGCAAAACTCTTGTACCTGGTCACCATCATGTAATAGGGAACAGAACAGAGCCTAGTGAATGGACAGACTTCTTAGTCAAGTCTCTGAGCACATTGACGGTGGGTGAGCGGACATTGCTAATTCCCCCCACTTTCACCAGAGCGGCATTCATCAGCAAATACCGGCTCCTTCATACGTGACTTCACTAAATGGGGACCACTCTCTCATCATATTAATCTCACCCAACTTCTTTTACTAAGTAGGTTCAAATTCTCATTCACACAATGGGAAAAATGATTTTCTCGTCCAAATGGAAACAAACAAAATCAACACAATGCCCAGAAAGCTTACGTCCCAAATGCTTCTAACAATGGATTTCAGAAAAAGAATCTCGGGTTCACTGGACAAGCAGAAACATACCATAATAGTCTTTTAAAGTATCCAACTAAATTATTTTCTCTTTCTCAAAGGCTTAATTTGTGCTGTGGGCAATGACTGATGGAACTGAGTTCTGGGCAGAGACAGGTACAGCCTGTCTTAGGACTTAGTACCTAGCGCTATGCAGAGGTAAGGCAAGTGACCTTCTAAACCCACCAGACCTCTTTGGGTCTTGGTTGGCATCCTTGGTAAAATGGAACAAATATAAGTATCTGCCTTGGTAAGAGGGGAATCCATAAAAGCCTCTGGTGGAATATCTGATGCAATGTTAATTATACTGTGAATGGGACCCAGAAGTTTCCGGACACATGCATGAACCAACTGTTATTTCTCATCTCCCATCTTGAAGCCAAAGGATGAAGCCAAAGGATGTCTGGCCGGTTGTCAAGGCAGTGGAAGTAGCAAATGAAAAGATCCCCATGACTTTTGCAAAGCTGAAGGTTAGAGATTCATTTCTTGTCACCTGCATTTTTTTTTTCTGGACTCTAATGACTATAAAGCAAACTAAATTGTGAAAGTATGTTAAGCCCTCCCTGTTACTTGTCCTTCTTGTTTTAAGCACAATCAATCATAAGTGTCCTATAAAAGTCAGGGGTTCTTGCGTTCCACTGAGGTGGCAAAGCTCTCCAAGAGCCTGTCTGCTCACCACTGCAGAATAGCAGAGCCTCGGCACCAGACACTGGTCTTAACTGAAGTCTGAAGTGTAAGCTCACTGAGGGTGCCTGATCCTGGCTTTGAACTCTACCTTCCTGGCTGCACCCACCTCTGCTCAGTGCCCGTGCTTGGTGAGTATATATATATATATATATATATATTTTTTTTTTTTTTTTCTGAGACTTCCTTACAGAGCACACGGGCAGTTAATCTTCATCCATTCCTCTTACTTCTGTCTATCTCAGGCAGGATACACCAAGTTCACCTCTCAGAAACTCAGGGTTTATATTCACTTCATTCCCATTCCCTCTGTAAACATCTTAGCCTTTTCTGGAATCTGTTCACATTTGGACATCCAGTACTTTATCCTTCCCAAGGCTTGTGGATCCTAGGGTACTGTCAGAAGTCTACCCCGACTCCATCTTGAGGGATTTCAAAGCACTCATGCTTTGGTTTTTGTAATAGTTTCTCAAAAATGCTTTTTAAGATGTTGGCAGCTTTGTTTCCTGCTTTTGTAGTATTGGGGTTTCCCCCACAAGACTTCTCAAATGCATAGAAAGTCTATTTCTGTTACTAGTCTATTTATTTCTGTTACTAGTCCATTTCTGTTACTAGTATGTGTTGCTTTATTAGTGCTGGCTATTTACATATTTACTCCAATTCTTCCATGGAAGAACTAACTTTGGGTTCCTGTATCTTTCCACATTTTCCTTGCAAACCCACAAAGCAGGAGCTGTAGAACACGCTTTTAACCTCTGTGCCCTGAAGCCTGAGGTACGAGGATGACAATTCTAGGTGAGCCTGGGCTATAGAGTGAGTCTCTGTCTCAGCAGCAACAGCAGCAGCAGCAACAATATCACCCCCAGCCATTAACCTCACTGCTGCCTTTGGTCTTGTGTCATCTGTTGCTTTGCTGAACCAGTTCTTGTTAAACCACGATTTGTCACTGTGAACATATGCTAAGGAAGATATATTATCCAAGCCCTTCTTGGCTCTCATTCTTCCAAAACAGACTTAGAGACTCCAAATCTTCCTCACTGAGAAAGAACCCATACACTACATTTTAGAGGCAGTGCAAACTGAAGAAGACACTTGAAAATGGAACAAAAAGAAAAAGAAAAAAAGTGAATGGGCTGTCTGAAAATATGAACAACAACATTTCCAACCTTAAAACAAACAAAAACTATGTAACACCAATTGTCCTCAATTTCATTTCTGTCCCTCTCTGCTTTGTCCTGGCTAATTCCAATCAACTCAGTACTAAGTTTTGGGAAGCTTCTCTAATGTCCTAAGGCTCAACAGATAACTCAGTAAGTAGTTAACAGAATAAAAGAAGAGTTATTTTAATATAGAGAGTAATGACTTTTAAAAATAGAGATTTATACTAGTTGCTGTATTTTTTTTTTCCAGTAATCTAGGTAGTCAGCAAAATAACTCAACTTCTTGAGATTAATAAAATTGACTTTTGAAAACTGAAATGCAAAGTCCTCTTGGGCTCCATCTGTAGATGAACTGAGCTATGGCACTAAATGCTTGCATGAAGGGAGGCTCATTTTGGGTCCTACTAGAATTTCAATTATAATGGAGAGGAATATTAATTCATAATGCTTAGATTCCTGAATGATTATAATAAAACATAGCAAGGCGAACACATTAATGTAATATCAAGAAAAATAGTCCAATGAATGATACTTATTAATGGTATTCATACATGCTGTAGTAGATGAATAAAAATGGCTTCCACGGGCTTATATCATTAAATGTTCTGTCATTATGGAGTGGCAGTACTTGAGAGGTATTAGGAGGTGTGACCTTGTTGGAGTAGATGTGTCCTTGTTGGGGGAAGTGTTTTAATGGGAGTGGGCTTTGGGGTTTCAAAGTCTGAGCTAGCCCCAGTGTCTCTTTCAGCTGCCCGTGGATTTAGATGTAGAATTGTTAGCTAATTCTTCCTGTGTGCCTCCATGCATCCTACCATGTCAATAATATATTAAACCGGTGAAACTGTAAGCCAGTCCCAATTAAATGCTTTCTTTTATAAGATTTGTTGTGGTCACTGTGTCTCTTCACAGCAATGAACCACTTGACTAAGACAGAAGTTGGTACTGGGGAGCTGAATATTGTTTGACAGGCCTGACCATGTTATCTGTTGGCAGAATGCAGGCTTTGGGGATGTTGGATGACAAAAGCAGTCAAATGCTTCAAGCAGAGCTTAATGGGCCATGCTAGGAGGGGTGCGAAAGACTGGTGCTGAGAGTAATATAGATTATTATGGCTTGGGTCAAGAGGTTTCAGAGCAGAATATTAGTAAGTGGCCTCAAGGCTTGTTCTAGCGACATTTTGGTGGAGAACATAGCTATCGTTTGTCTCATTAAAAAAAAAATCTGTCCGAGTCTAAGTTGAAAAATTTTGAATCAATGGCATTGACAGAGGAGATTTCAAGACAACCTAGTATTGACTCTGTTGTGTGGTTATTAGTGTCACGCTTAGGCAGATCTATAATGAGATGAAGCAAGCTGCACAAGGAAAAATATAAAATGTACACTTTAAGGAGAAAAGGAGCTTCACAAAGTATGACGGAGCTACATACAGTGCTCAAAGACATATATAATTGAAAGAAAAGCCTGTTGCCAAAAGAACTAGAGAGAGTGATGAAATTGAATAAAAGCTTAAGCAGTGGAGGAAATCATCAACAACAGAAAGCTGGTGAAAACGTAATTGAATAAGGGGTCATGTTCCAGCACCAGTAAGCAGCAGGACTTGGCAGTTTCAGCCACATAGTTATTGCTTTAGAGTCAAGGACACAATAAACGGATTGTGGAATCTTCCCCCACTGCTCAGAAGAGCTGCCAACACCAGGGGTCCTTCAGGATTGTCCTTGCATGGATGCCTAGAGAGGTCAACTTGTGTAGCTGGGAAGGCAAAGACTTGATTGTCTTGAAAATCCTAAGGAGTTAGAGATTTCAGAGTCTTGGGATACCCACCTACAAGAGCTGCTACCAGGGTGTGAAATCAGCCCAAGAGAGAGAGAGAGAGAAGTGTGTTGCAGTCAACAAGGCTGAAAGAAGTTGGAGTACCTAAGAACACACATAGACTTGACATCACACATAGAGATAACAGATGATGGAGTTTGCCCAGCTAATTTTTGGCTTTGCTTTGGTCCAGTGTTTCTTCACTGTGCTCTCTTCCATCACTTTTGAAATGGTGATGTACAATGTGTGCCATGTATGTTGGAAATGTGTGGTCTTCTTCTTTTTCTTTTTTCTTTTCTTTTCTTTTTTTTTTCTTTATAGTGGTATGCTTATGAAATTCAGAAGAACTCTGGACTTTTAAATATTGTTGACCATGATAGACTATGGGGACTTTTGAAGTTGAACTAAATGTATTTTGTATTATGATATGGCTAGAAGCCTATGGGAGTAGAATGTGGTGGTTGAATATAAAAGGCCCCCCTGTAGGCTCATATATTTGAATGCTTGGTCACTATGGAGTGTCAATACTTGAGAGGAATTAGGAGGTATGACCTTGTTGGAGCAGGTGTGGTCTTGTTGGACAAAGAGTAGACATTGGAGTTTCAAAAGCCAAGCCAGTCCCAATGTCTCTGCTGCCTGTGAATTCAGCTGTAGAATTCTCAGCTACTTCTAGCCAGTCCCAATTAACTGTTTTCTTTTTATAAGATTTGCTGTGGTCATGGTCCCTTCACAGCAGTAGAACACTGACTAAGACACACGATAACTTATTCATTGGGTATATTCCCACCATGCTACAATACAAAACGTACCAATGTGTATCATTAGAGATAATACACATTTTCATAGATGTGTCAGTTTGAAAGGTAAGATATTGGTTTTAACTTCAAAAGCTCATTAAACTTAGAAAATCAATTCCATAATACAGTGTTAACTAAAATGATAAAAGTTAAAAACTGTGAAGGGCTAAATATTTACATTCCATAAAGTAAAATGTTCATACAGACACAGGTCAGTTAAAATATATATTCTTTTTTGTTTTAGATGAGCAAACTATAAAATACTTCCCTCTTAGAAACATCCAGAGTTCCCATTTTTGTGACTAATCAGCATGGGCTGGGCATGGTGGCACACACTTATAATCCTAGTACTTGGGAAAATGAGGCTAATGGTTCTAGTGAGTTTGATGTCATCCTGTGTATATTAGAGTCTGTCTCAAGAAAGGAAGACTAGTGAATTTATTATATAAAAGATCAGAATAGTCTCAAGTAAAATCAAACAAAAGTGTACACTGTCCAAGGTACACTGTCCTCACAGTTGCCAACACAAAAACCCTTCAGATTGCTTTGTCTCACGGGGGCTGTTAGATTGCTCCCAACTCACACCCGGAGTCAGGCAGAAGCCCCTCTACAAAGCCTAAGGTATTAATGCTAATCACTGGCTGATACTGTGGAATGCCTTTCTCCTTCCCTATCCGTGTCTTCTCTTGGTGCTCAAGGCCATTCATTTTCTTCCGCCTCATCTACAGACTGGCACCTTGTTCCCTAGCAACAATACAGTCTAATCTGGCCTAATTTCCTGAAGAGAATGGATCACCCTCATACTCCTGGGCCTTCTCTGCCATGTCAGTTGGAGAAACTGCTGCTCACCTTGGAAGGATTAGATTGAGAGCTCATTGCTGTGAGCTCTGTCTTTCACATGGGGCCCATAAACTTGATTTACAAACCTCTATTTCATTAATTTTTTATTAAAACTCAGCATTTCCTTCCATTATGAATGTGGGTAATAAACTATCATCAGCCACAGTAATCTAATATCATCACGTCCCATTACAGTAAATAGAAAATCTCTGAATGCCACTGACGGTTCCCTAAGATGTTAGAACTGTGGTGCTGGAGCTGTGGCTACCTCTGGCTTTTCATATGTTAAAAATGAGGTATGAATGCTATTCTACACAGCAAGTTCATTCGAAGGAGGATTTTCAGCTGGTTGTAGAAGTACAGGCCTATAATCCAGAGTCTTAGTTAACTCCTAGTTTGAGGCCAATCTTAGCAAGAATTTACCTTGAAATAAAATTAGGGGGAAAAAGCAGGCAAGGAGGGAAGGAGGGAGGGAGAGGGGAATGCAGCCTCAGTGGCAGGGAACTTGCCTAGCATGTAGAAGTTTAGTCTGATCCCTGGAGTTGTGGCAAATATGCTTGGCATGAGATTTTAATGTGTTGGTTTCCTTTGTGATCCTGTAGAATTTTTCTGTGCATCTGAGAACACTGCCCCGTAAAGAGGTGAGCAGCCATGGTGCCTCATATGTGTTATGCTGTGATGGTTTGGGGAGGCAGGCACTATGCCTGGCCAGGCTCACCGTCAGTCTTCACCGTGAGTTTCTCATTTGTTTTAGTGAAGGCAAGGTTTTGCTTTTTAGTACTCGTGACCTACTGCAGCTCTCAAAATAAAAAAAAATTTTTTTAATGAAAAAATGAGAACTGGGCTGGAGAGATGGCTCAGAGGCTAAGAGCACTCACTGGCCGCTCTCCCAGAGGTCCTGAGTTCAGTTCCCAGCAACCACATGTTGGCTCACAACCATCTGTAATGGGACCTGATGCCCTTTTTTGGCCTGCAGGCATGCATACAGGCAGAATGCTATTTACAGAATAAATAAATAAATTTTAAGAGAGAAAGAGGAGGTAGGGAGGGAGGGAGGGAGGGAGGGAGGGAGGGAGACAGACAGACAGACAGACAGACAGACAGACACACACACACACACACACACACAGAGAGAGAGAGAGAGAGAGAGAGAGAGAGACAAAGAGAGACAGAGAGACAGAGAAAGAGACACACAGAGAGAGAACTAGAGCTCCCAGGGACTAAATCATGGTGGGCCCCCATGACTCCAGCTGCATATGTAGCAGATAATGGCCCTGTCTGGCATCAATGGGAAAAGCTCTTGGTCCTGTGAAGGTTCCATTCCCTGGTGTAGGGAAATGCCAGGGTGATAAGGTGGGAGTGGGTAGATGGGAGGAGGAACATCCTCATAGAAGCAGGGGGAGAAGGGATGGGAAACAGAGAACTGGAAAAGGGGATAACATTTGAAATGTAAATACATAAAATATCCAATAAAAATAGAAAGAAAAACACAGGGAAAAATAAGAACCCTAAATGTACATGGAATAGGCTACACTCTAATTATTTTTATAATTTCTTTACTGATACATACTTTTCCTTTAGTTAGCATCATTCACTCCTTCCCATTAAATTGATTTATTCAAACATCAAGCCTGCTTAAGCCACATGGTGGTCAAAGCTAGCTTCACTGAAGAGACATTTTAAGTGGGTTACTAAGATTTTTTTGTTTTGTTTTGGTTTTGTTTTTAAATCAACAGTATGGAGCAAAGCAGCAGTCATTTTCCGTAAGCCAGACAGACAGCACAGGAGGGTGTCCACATAGTCTACTGGAGTAGGGAGAACCACGCTTAACAGCCAGACACCTGTCTGTTGATAGGTAGGTGTTTTATCATTCGGACGACATGACTTATAAGATGGGTGATTTTCGTTTTGTTAAAACATAGAAAACAGTCTCAAATGTTGTCAGGGTTTTTATTTAGTATTATTATTTAGTGACACTTCCTGCAAGGCTGTGTTCCCATCACAGACACTTCTGCAGAGTTTGTATACCCTTTGTCCACCAATAACAGAATTTGGTTTTGTTTAAACGTTAACAGAACTCTAAGCTGGTTTTTGTTGGTTCCCTGCAATGACCAAACTTCTAGAACACTATTGTAAGTGCTAGTGCGTCCACCCCAGGTCCAGGGCGGCTCTCCGCCTGCTGTCTACAGACAAGAATGCAAACCTCTCAGCTACCAGCTACGGCGCCAGTCCCTGCTTCCCACCTCAGTGACCATGGACTGACCCTCTGAAACCTTACTCTAAGTTGCCTGGGACCAAGGTGTCACTTGCCATTACTAGAACAGTAACTAAGACATCTGGGTTACCTGAGATACCTAATTTTTTTTTTTTTTTTTTTTTTGTTTCCTTTTTACCTTCTTGCTGACGTTTGGAACTAACTGGATAAGTTGAGAAAAGTTTTCACATATATATTTTGAGTTCAAAAGGAATAAATGAGGATATAAATAAAGTAGGAATGTGAGTAACAAAAATGCTAAGTGCTGGCTGCTAGTGCCCTGTCTAGAGCTAAGTGCTGGCCTGCCAGTGCCCTGTCTAAAGTTAAGTGTTGAGCTGCTAGTACCCTGTCTAGAGCTAAGTGCTGGCCTGCCAGTGCCCTGTCTAGAGTTAAGTGTTGAGCTGCTAGTGCCCTGTCTAGAGCTAAGTGCTGGCCTGCCAGTACCCTGTGTAGAGCTGGAGGATGCAAAGAACTCAAACTCCTATCACTGAAAATGTTCCTAAGAGGTGGATGCTCTGGCCAGTTTTCTCGTCCATGTGATATAAGCTACAGCCATCTGGGATGAGGGACTCTTAACTGAGAAAATGTCTCTACCTGTTTGACGGTAGGCAAGACTGTGGGGGCATTTTCTTGATCCAGGATTGATCTGAGAGGGTGCAGTCTACTGTGTCTGATGCCAACCCTGGGTTGGTGGTCAGGGATGGTATACTACATCAGACTGAGCGAGCTGAGGAGTAAGCTAGTATGCTGTGTTCACCCATGGTCTCTTCTCCAGTTCCTGCCTCCAGGTTCCTGTACGGACTCTGACGCTGACTTCCCCCAGTGAACTGTGATGCAGAAGTATAGCTAAGGAGACCCTTCCTTCTGCAGACTGTTTGGTTATGTTACTTAACACAGCAACAGAAAAGCAAACGAATGCATCCGTCTGCATTGACACTGCAGACCAGAGGCTAAGCCCAACATTCTATAATGTGTTTGCTCTCTCTTGTCACCCAACCGACCACTCGGCCTTGTCATTACCCTTCATGTCATGCCCCACATCTGTCTCCACTGTCACCAAGATTGTATTATAATGTCCCTTTATCCCTTTGCTCTTCTCTCATTAATTCCAGCCACAGTAACATCTGAAATATGCGAACGCCATTGTGTCTTTTCCATCCTATTACCCTTGCTGTTCTCTCACATTCCAGGGGCACTAGTCACTTATGTGGGCTGGGCATGTTTGTGCCAAGCGTCGTCACGTTTCACTTATGTGGGCTAAGTATGTTTCTGTCAGCCATCATCCACTGTCACACACCTGCATCTCCACAATGCCCAGACCACATCCTGCTACAGCTCAACCTGCCCACAATGACCCATCATCATTAGTTAGCTCCTTCCATATGCACCGTGCCTTCTACCTGGCTCCCCAAGCAGACGATCCTCCAAAGACTCTGCTCTCTTTAGCCCAGCCACTTATTTTTAATTCCTATTGATTTTTTTTCTTTTGGATCTACCAAGAGTCAATCTCACTTCCTGCATCGCCAATGTTAGCACACACTGTCCAGGTCACTACCATCTCAAGCACACATCTCTGTCACAGCTGCCTTCCTAGACGGATACATGGAGCGTGTGAACCCATGCATCTAGAGAGATGGTGTAGAGTTGGAACTTTTGGACAAGGCTCTCCTCTGCTCGGAGTCTCTCTGTGCATGCATGTTCATGCTCTCAAACCAAAGAGCCAAAGCTCTGACTTTTTGGATGAGATAGCCTTTTCATAGCCTTCTCATCTTAGTCATTGGTCCATGATTAGTCTTTTCTTCTTGCTCAGTTCCTGTCTTAGTCAGGGTTTGTATTCCTGCACAAACATCATGACTAAGAAGCAACATTGGGGGGGGGGGGTGTTATTCACCTTATACTTCCACATTGCTGTTCATCACCAAAACAAGTCTGGACTGGAAATTAAGCAGGTTAAGAAGAAGGAGCTGATGCAGAGGCCATGGAGGGATGTTACTAGTTTGCTTCCCCTGGCTTGCTCATCTTGCTTTCTTATAGAACCCAGGACCACCAGCCCAGGGATGGCACCACCCACAAAGGGTCCTCCTCCCCTGAGCAGTAATTGAGAAAATGCCTTACAGCTGGATCTCATGGAGGCATTTCCTCAATGGAGGCTCCTTTCTCTGTGATAACTCCAGATTATATCAAGTTGACACAGAAAACCTGCCAGTACAAGCCTTTCTCAAAGAAAATTTGCACACATACATATATGTAATTTGCCATTCTTGATATATATATTGCTATTCTCACAAAACCAGCCAGTACAGTTCCTGCCTACTTGCATGGTCAAGGTGCCTACTGTATTCTTGATGAGCTTACTCTATTTAACTTTTCAGGGCTCAGTTCACACAAACCTTCTCACAGAGCCAGTGCTCTCTACGCCTTGTCATTCCAATCTTCACTTCTGTTATGGTTTTGCTAATTATATCAGAAGGCATAACACGGAGAACTTATACATGCAAGTGCTGTTTTAGGCATTTTCTACATGTTATTTCATCTTTACTAGAACTTCTGCCCCATAGAAATCTCACAGATACTTTCAAGTGCATCAAGAAAGAGTAAGATAAAACCATAGTTTACATGTACTCTGAGTGCCTTAGGAACAAGGAGACATCTTGTTTTGTTTCACCGTTACTTCCTCTTCCTGAGCCCCTGGAAGAGCAACCATGCTGGGAGAGCTTCCTGCCTTATTTGAAGTAAAGGGAGCTGGACATGAATTTCAGTAAGGAATGTGTGTCTGGTGAACGCCTACACCCATATAGGCCAAGTCCAATAGCGACAGAAGTTATTCACTTTGTACAGATGTTACCAGCTAGTTAGTTAGCTAGGCTGCTACATTGCTGATGAAATATTAATCCCCAATCTTAGCTTTTAGAGGTAAAACACCAATATGTCACATGCCTTGCTTTTTCTTTAGTTTTTTTTTTTTTTTTTTTTTAATATTCTGTCTTTAAAGATTATGGTTTCCATACAGATAGCTCCCGATCACTTTTCCAGTCACATCCCCTTCAGACACAAGCCTGCAAACTCAGAAATCTCCTATTCATTTACATCTTAGAAATTCTAAAGGCAACCAAAAATGACCATCATTGGACAAAGGAGAGAGTCTCACCTGTATTCCGTGCAGGTGGCATTTTGACCCGAAGGAGCCGTTGGTTTGAAAGTGACCCGTGGTGACACCTGAGCTGAGAGCAGAAATCCCAAGGCAAGAATAATAAGGGCTACTGTGGTACCTGAAAAAAACAACGATAACAACAATCATTCGCCTTTTACTGAAGAGTGTTGACAGTGCTGCTATTCAACACAGACTTGGCTTGACATCGAAGCTCTGAATAAAGCTCCCTGACTTATCTTCCCTAGATTTAATAATTCTTTACTATGTAAACATGTGGTCAGAAGAACTCCCCTGCACACACCTATTGTGCGACTCGAAGAAAGCAGAGTTTAAAGCAAATCCAGTTGTTCAGCCAGAGTAAATTGGTAATGATCTTCCGAGAAGGATACGATGAGCGGACAAAACCAGAAGAAAAACATCTAAGATTGATTATAAGTTTCAAAGAAAAAAAATCGATCAATGAAAATAACCCCCATTATCAAGTAATTAACACAACAGAAGCACAAAAGGAGAGAGAGGGAGAGAGAGACATATAGCAAAAGTTTCTGTGAGAGCCAAGAAGTTCTCCCAATGGCATTCGATCAAGTGAGGTTTGAATTAGCAGGATAAGGAACCAGTCTGATTATTGCTAAAGCAGGTGAAAAGATACTACCTATTAAAAAGGACACAGCTGTCCCAAAAGCATATGCCACGTGAGCTCATTCACCTTTCCTACGAGTCCTCTGAACTGAACATCTACTCTTCATTTTAAGAACCAGGATTCATGATCATTTCTATTGGTGGGAAGACCAAATGTCACCAGATCTCACATCATAGGATGTCCTGTGATCCTCATGCTTGGAAGGCAGAAGCAAGAGGCTCACAAACCTATGTCACCCTGTGCTATAACGCATGAGCCTGTCTCAAAAAGCCATGTGCTAGGGATGCAGTTCAGAGGTACAACACCCGACTCCCACAAGGCCCTGGACACATCCATATGTTCACACATGCATGTGCCTGCATACACTTGCGCGCGCACACGCACGCACACACACACACACACACACACACACACACACACACACACACACACCAAGCTTTCAATTTCTGTTCCAGGCACAGAATTGTAGGATATGCAGGAGTAACTGGGAGAAAGAGATTCTGTGTTTGCTGAACAACTGATCTGGGACAGTATGTTTACAGTATGGAGCTTAGGAATGGAATGTATGCGGTACTAAAGGGTTTACTGCAATGACAAGCAAGTGATTTATGATACAACCAAAAATATCATTAAAGGAGTACGTAAACGAGGAGCCTTGGAAGAGAATGTGTCAGGACAGCAGTAGTAGGGCTACGGTGGCTTCAGGTGTTGGCCAGCTCTGGCTCTGAGCGGAGCACATGGCTATCCCTGAATTCATTTTGTCTTCTTTAAATGGGTCTTAGTGAAGGGATTTTTGAATTTCACAAGCTACTACTTAATTCAAAGATCTTTTGTAACGTTATGCAATGTCAGATATGACAGTTTATGTCTAAAATCCTAAGCCTGGAGTAGTGGAGACAGGAGTATCACTGGTGTTTCCTGACAGCTACTCCAGCCAATCTGTGAGCTTTAGGTTCAGTGGGAGCCCCTGTCTGAGTGGGAGGCCCTGTCTGAGTGGGAGGCCCTGTCTGAGTGTCAAAAAGAGACATATTCAGCTTTTCCTAGCATGCATTATCTTATTCTTGCATCTTTTCTCTAGGCTAAATGCCTCTCTCTACTTCAGCAGATTTATAAATGCCCACTTTAAAACCTTCTGTCTCTCACCTGCCGTCCCTTAATTTGGGACTCCTAGGGATCACCATGAGCCCTAGACAACCCTTCATTTTTGCTACAACACTTGGAGTGAACATCTGCCCACTGGAAACAGGGCTTCCAACAATCGAGGTAAGATGGGGAGTGGAAACATCCTGCTCACCCCAGGATCAAACCCCTAGTAACTGGTTTTGGAAACCAGAATGCATTTTCCCATCAAAAACCGTGCTAAGCGCTAAAGCAGTTTTGTGAGATGTAATTTTGTTTTAAGACACAATTTTGTTTAGATAGAGTTTAGTTAATGGTACTCTAAAATTGTTGTGTTTGAGTGTAAAACACACATTTGGTTCCAAATATAAAGCTGCTGTGGGAATACAGCCAAATGTGTTTGTATCTCTGAAAAAAAATTACTTGACCTAACTATATAAAGACAATGTTAAAGGTGGGTCCCTTTACAGAGAAACAGCAGGAAACAAACAACTTTTAACACAAAAGACATTTGTGTTTCTCCCTTTTTTGTTACAATGTTGCCAAACAAGATCATAAATGACAAGCTTTTCAAGCAAGGGCTGAGAACAGGGCAGCTATGCGCTTCCCCTTTGCTTCTTAGAGCAGCTCTCTAGCTGTTGACAGAAACACATCCTCAGTCAATGTGTCCTTCACCTCCTAGTCTTGTTTCCAGCCACTTATCGCAGAACTGGTTGGAGGAGCTAGCCTTTTATTTACTTGCTTTCTGTCCATCATTCTAGGTTTGTGCTGCTCGACTCAAAAAAAAAAAAAAAAAAAAAAAAAAAAGAAAGAAAGAAAGAAAGAAAGAAAGAAAATCACTCCCAGAATCTGCTGTTATCCTTTGAGAGAATCAGGGTCACTCTTCAAAGGCATCTGAAAGCAGGATTCTACATCCAGGCACCCACCTGCCAGACTACCAATGGTAAGCTTCCTGCGACCCACTTTCTCGACGAGCCAGACTCCCACGAGTGTGAAAATGAAATTAGTGAACGCTGTAATTGAAGCCAGCCATATTGCAAGCCTGTCGTCTTCCACGCCAGACATCTGCAGGATGGTTGCGCTGTAGTACCTGCAAGCAAAAGAACAGACTGGTTGTTTTCTGGTAGTCGCTCAAGGAAACTGTCAACCCCTGAAGAAAGAGGCAGCCACCTGAAACAAATGGCTAACTCCACTAAATGCATTCCTACAAGAATTCATGCGAGCCCTTTACTGGATCTCATGGAGGAGCTATTGTTAGGCAGTTAGTCCAGAGAAAGAAGACTGAGTCCTTCCAAGATGAAATGTTCCACCCTTAATACAGTAGCAGACAACAGGCTCACTAGAGCCATCAAGGATAAGCTATAAGACGAATGCCCTGAATATAATGGGGCCATGGTGGTGGCGAAGCATGGGAAGGATCTCTGCAGAGAAGTCGAGGCAGAAGGGCGTGTCAGGATGTACAGCTGTGAATAAGAGGAGACACTGACTTATGCTCCTGAGAATGGTCTAGTGGCTTCAGGGAGAGTGTGCTCTTCTGGGAGGGTAGGACTCCAGGTCTGTCTGTCTTGTTTACTGGAATTCAACGAGGCAACAATTTTCTCACAAAATACTTTTCTGTTGGAAGAAGTCAAACTCTAAGAGCACACTCTGAACCCTGGCTTTGCCTAGCTTTGTGGCATTCTGAAATGTGACAGTGGGTGCTTGAGCAGTATGTGAAATCAAGCTGGTTATTTTCATAGCCAAAGGGGGAAAAAAAAGAAAAAGAAAGAAAAAAAAAAAAAAACAACCCCTGTAGCTTCTAGATATTTATCAATACTTACATAATATTTCAAAGATGAAAATCTGCCTGAATCTTTGATTCATTGATGGCTTGCTTACTAGATCTTAAGCTGAACAGGGATGGTTCTTATATGAAATACTAACAACATCACAGCTTGCTCATCTTGACACTGTATCTTTCTCTTTAAAAGTAGCAATCCAAATTTGCAAATTACTGTGCAACAAGGAAGAGGATCCATTTTACTGGTCACAGTAACAATTATCTTAGCACTTGGAAGATTCTGGATGATGACAGCTGGTACAGAACCACTGTTCCCCAGTGGGACAGCCCCTGTCATGAAAATGATGACTGTTTTCAGAGGATAAGGCAATAAAAAAGTAAATCTGTGAAAGTAATTCGTTCCATCAAGTGCCGCTGCGCACATGCAGGCAGAGGGCTGGACAGCAAGGGCCTTCGTGTCATCTGCAGAATCGGATGCTCAGTCTCACGAGACAGAACCGTGCGGGAGAACTCAACGAGATGCCTTGGTTCCTGCTCTGCTACTACTTGCCAGGGTCTTCCTGGTGTTCTAGCAACCAGAACGGATACACTGGAAAGAATTGTTCTATATATTTAAAAAAACAAAAACAAAAACAAAGGGAGCCATGGCGGCGGGGGTGGGGGGGAGAACGAGGCTGTTTTAATGTTTAAAATGTTTACTTAAGACTTGCAAAAAAATTACCAGACTTACTTCACAGAAATGCAAAAGAGGTCGTATTAAGTTGTTTGCATTTGTAAACAATTTTACACCTATATTACAATGTTATATAGGTGAAATATTATGGTCTTACTAGAGCTTTAGGAGCAACATGTGATCAGACACTGTCCTAGGATTCAAAATTTAAAAAAAAAATTTATTGCAGTATATTCATTTGATGAGCATTTATTTAAGGATTGTATATCGCCATCCTCAAGACAGGCTCGGTAATAAGCTGGTCCCAGGTTGGGATTAGAGGATAAAAATGGAAGCACATCATTTTATTTTACGGCGTGGCATAAAGGAAAAAACAATTTCACATAATGCGTAACATGCCTCCATGAAATTTAATGTCCATTCTGCCGTGAAGGCTCATGGGGATTTTCTAGCAGGTAATCGGAATGGCAGTGAAGAGGGAGCAATGGATACACAGAAAGGACGGAGATGTTCTATCCAGAACCCTCTTATCTCCTGTGAGTTGGATGCATGGTGAATCTAAGCATGATCCTGTCCAGTCCCCAGCACCCCTACCTGCAACAAGCAACCCCTGAAAGCAGTCACGGTTGGATTCTGTCTTACAGGCAATGCAATAATCAAATAGAAGAGAAATCTCGAAAGGACACTTGTCTATGAGCAGACTGCTCCGGGGGACTTCTGGATAGGGTGACAGGCTAGAAACCACCTTTGTCTGGTCTGTTGAAACAGAAGTATCAAGGAAGAAAGAGACTCTGTTTCAACAGAAGGAAAAAGATGAACATCAGAAATCTACAAGAATAGCAGTCAGACGATTGTAAAATCGAAACACAAGTTCCAAGAAGGAAGCCTTGCTGGGCACAGCCCTGGCTATGTGCTTATGAGGTGGAGAGGGGGACCAGACTTCTCATCTCAAGGGTTATTGGCAATGTGGACCCTCCAAAATCTGTAACCTCCCCTGCTGATTTCAAAGATGCTGAAATGGAGAGAAAGCCAGAGGAAGAGCTCAGCACTGACAAAAACAAACTATGGTCTCAAGCAAGCAGGTAAATGAGGAAATCATTTGGTACCTGAAGAGTGAGGTCAGCAAGACACTACAGGAGCAATGTAGGAAGAAGGAAAGGTTTGATCATAGATGCAGAGAAAGGGAGAATGAAATGTCATGAGAGGGACAGAGGAGAAAAGGACTGGCTGGTCATGTCCACCACAGCGGACTAGAAACCCACAAACGCCAGGAGAGGACACACTGTGAATCAAAGGGTAATCTAGCCAGCTAGTGAAAGAACTTATAAGCTTACAAAAAAAAAAAAAAAAAAAAAAAAAAAAAAAAATTAGCAGGCCTTCTCAGTTACAACTCCAATTCAAATGACCTCAGCTCAGCAGTTAAACATATGCAGACTGGCTGGCTAATTCCAAAAACAAGACTCAACTCTCCTCTGCAAGAGACATCAGCCATAATTGAAGGTTTAATATATGTAAATGCTGGTCTTTTCATGAATTATGATGTGAGCCAACTTTTAAAAGGTTGCTTTTTTATTTTCACTTGTGTGCTTTCACTGTGCACTATACTATACTGGGTCCTCTCAGGACATTCTCATGTGAGGAAGCGGTGTCCTCTGGGTAAACGGTCCCCAGGCCAAACACTGGCCTTTCTTCACCCCGCCCCATTAGTTCCTTTTGCTCTTCTGGGTCTTTCCAATTCCTTCCTGTCACATATACACACACGATTTTATCATCTGTGTATCGTGACGTGGCATACGAATCTAGGAACACAGTTGAAAGGGGACATGCACTATTTTGTTTCTAGACTGGCCTAATTTGTTTAATATGGGCATCTGTACTTACAGCCACATTCCCAAAAAACCTACGGTTTGTCCTACATATGCCCATCACTGTTTTATGCAACTGGCTTCCACCAAACTTACTACCTCCTAAATCTTTATGCAATAGTTTGAGTTTTCAAGGTGCTAAGTCTTCATTTAAAACTTAGACAAAGCCTAAGGACTCCCCACCCCCCTAGTGTAAGAACATAGGGACAGAAAAGGTATTCTCACCTAGACTTGAAGCAGGACTACTTTAGTCAGATAAAGCATCCATTGTCTTCTTCAAAAGCTCCCTGGGCAGCCCTTAGCCCTCACACACATATCTTTCCCCAAAGTAAGAGTAGCCTGGGCTGGAGAGCTGGCTCAGAGGTTAAGAGCACTGACTGCTCTTCCAGAGGTCCTGAGTTCAATTCCCAGTAACCACACGGTGGTTCACAACCATCTATAATGAGGTCTGGTGCCCTCTTCTGGTGTTCAACCATATATGCAGGCAGAACACTGTACATAATAAATAAATCTTTGAAGAAAAGAAAAGAGAAGCCATAGGGCTGCCTGAGCCCACAGAAGACTTATCCCTAACTCCTGGAAAGGTCTTACAAAGAAAAGAAGTGGGGACTGCACCTGTGCTACCATCTCAGATGGGAGGTATGCCTTCCAAACTTGAATTTCAAAAAATAGGCAAATTGCTCTAAGAAATACAGCAAATTTTAAGGAGCAAGGAAGGAGTGTGGACAAACTGTCACATTTTTAACACAAATATTTTTAATATTAAATCAACATGCTCACAAAGCATGTCTTAAGAAAGTCCAAAACTTCATTCCTTAAGCCTCTTTTTTATTCTTTCCCTTTTAAAGTGAAGGCAGATATATTAATGATTTATAAGTCACTTAGATTTATGTACCATCAACTATCAAAATAATTAAGAATTGTTATAATTTAAGAAGATAAAAGAATACCGGAATTATTATATTTTTATAATAAATACATATGAACACAAGATGACAATTAGTGAACAAAAATATCCATGAATTTGAAGGGGAGTGGGGAGGGGGCATGTGGAAGGGCTTGGAGGGGGGAGAGGGAAAGGAGAAACGTGGTGATTATATTATAATCTCAAAGATAAGATACAGAAGAAAACAGTTGGGACACTTATAACTAATAAGGATGAATGGTGAAAGGGACAAAGAAATACAGAGAAGTCTACCACACCAAGTTAGCTCTCGACACTTCAGTCGCTGAGACAGAACAGAAAATGATAGTGGTATCTTTCTTACAAAATTAAAAAGAAAATCTCCTAGCCAAAACCAAACCAAACCAAACCAAACCAACAACAACAACCAAAAAAAAAAAAACAAAACAAAACAAAAACAAAAACAAAGAACACAAGAATACTGCTGTCATACCTCAAAGGCACATGGGACATGCCCTTCCTGGCAGTGAGAGCTGTCTTAAGCCATCCAAATTTAACTGCAAACATGCTGTCACAAATACGTTAACATGGCACCCCACTTGGCTGCCCCAGTATGACAGACAGTTTCTACTAGTTGGTACTGGTGCTGGCTGGCTTCCTCAGCTGAATGGGCTCTGTTTGGGCTGGAACGTGCTCCGGGCAATGAGAAGAGTAGATCATAGAGTGGCTGATCAACTATCCGTCCTAGAAGATTCACATCCAAGTTTTACTGGGGGAGGGGCTCTTTTATTAGCTCCTAAAAGATCAGTCTGTGTTTATATGTCATGTATAAGTGAGTATGTGCTGATGACAAAGTTAACAGTAGCAGGACAATAATCTCAGCATTTGAGAACACTGGGCTACAAAAAAAAAGATGCTGTCTCAAAAACAACCCTCTCCTCCAAACAAATACATCCATAGCAACAACGAGAGAAAGCACACACACACACACACACACACACACACACACACAGGGGGAGGGGAAGGGGAGGAGGAGGGGGAAGTGGAGAAGGGGGAGAGGGTGAAAGGAGAGAGAGACTTTTTTAATTGAAAAATATTTTCCTGTTGAAATAAAGTAGAAAGTACATCTATGTAAAATAAACCAACAGCTTTAAGAAGAAAAATGTTTTAATCAAGATATTAAAAGTAGTATTTAGACTTTCAAAGACATTTAGTGTATCTTTGCTATCTGTGCTATAACACAGATGCATGATACAGAGACAAAGATAAAAGTTAGAAAACTAGAAATTAAGATTGTACCTATATCAGATCAGGCCTGAGTTCTGAGTTAACATACCAGTGATCATGCTAACCTGTAATCGAGTCATAATCCAAAAATCACATCAACCGTTGAATCAAGTAATTCATAGTCATATTTGATACCTTACAAGAAGTTTCAAAGTTTAAATATTCTATTGGTCTTCAGGCTAAACCAAGAAAAAAAATATGACAATGTTGAGAGACCTTGTACAGTTCTCTGATGTGGCAAACAGGAAGTCCTTCTTGCTTAGCAGCTCCTATTGACACTTCTCTGTAGACCACAGGAAAAGGAAGACCAAGAAGAAGACCTTCCTCACCAGCTGGATCCTTCTTTACCTCTAACTAATAATGCAGATGCTCTCTAATATGACCTTCAGTTCACCGATGTGATAGAATAATCTAGAATAGTTTATTCCCTGTTTTCCGTAAAGCATTCTTGCATCGGACGCTGGAAACTGGACATTTGGGACTCCACTTGGGCTCACACCTCCCATCTGTCAAACTGTGTGAATATGGCTAAGGGTGACTGCTCAAAATCCATTTGTATGGTACTGTAATTACATGATTTAACTATAAATCAATAAAATACTGTACTGGCTGGTTTTCTGTCAACTTGACACAAGCTGGAGTTATCAGAGAGAAATCCTCAATTGAGAAGCAAGCCGGTAAGTAACATCCCTCCATGGCTTCTGCATCAGCTCCTGCTTCCTGACCTGCTTTAGTTCCAATTCTGACTTCCTTTGGTGATGAACAGCAATGTGGAAGTGTAAGCTGAATAAACCCTTTCCTCTTCAACTTGCTTCTTGGTCATGATGTTTGTAAAGGAATAGAAACCCTAACTAAGGCAAATTGGTACCAGAAGTGAGGTATTCTTGTGACAACCTGACCATGTTTTGGGGAGGACTGTAGAAGGACTGTAGAACTTTGAGCTAGAAGAGCCATTGCGATATTAAGGTTTCTGTGGAGTGTTCTGTGGGTGCTTGGGAGATAATGTTAAGAACAGTACAGAAGCTGGAGGCCTGGCTTGTGAAATTTCAGAGGGAAGATTAAAGACTCTTATTAGGGCTGTTACTATTTTGATTGTGAAGATTTTGTGGTTTTGGTTAGCTGGGGTTGAAGAATCAGCTGTGATGAACAAGATGCCAGAACTATTAAGGCAAAACCTTTGCATTACTGGGACTATTGATGCTGGTCAGCTGGAGTTAAGAAATTAGTGGTGATTAAGAAGAGACTAGCATCACTGAGGTGAAATCTTCTGGGAAGTGTTTTCTGAGAGGACAAAGAGGATATGTTTTAGAGATAGCCAAGGTTGTACCTCATGCTATGGCTGGACTTGGTAATGTGTAAGAGTCACCCAGGTGGTACTTATTTTGAAGGAATGAAGAGATCATGAAGAGCAGCTGAGACCCTGCACTGTGAGAGGCCATGGAAGGCCATTGGTGAAGGTGCAGCCTCAGTTGCAATTAGTGCCCTAGGACTACAGTAGTGTTTTGGAGATGCCAGTACCATGACATGACTACCATGAACTACAGTGTCACTGGAGAACAGGCAGCTGGAGCCTAGAAGACAAGGTGTGTGCTACAAAGGGCAGAGCTGGAAAAGTGACCCAAGCCCTTGGAGGAGCCCAGAAGTTCGTAAGTGGATTCTCAGACATTGGATGGTTAGAGATTGATTTTGCTTTTGATTATGACTGTGCCCTGCTATTTTTCCCTCTTGAAAGAAGTGGAGCCCATAGTTAAGACTTTGAATTATAAAAATACTTTGATTTTTAAAAGAGACTGAATATTTTTAAGGTATTGCAATTTTAATATGTAAGAATTTGTAAAGACTGTGGGACTCTTAAGGTTATTTAGATCTTGGAGATGAACGAGAAAGTAAGAGTTGAGGTGTAATAGTGATGTGTGTGTCAAGTTGACAAGGGGTCAATTGTACTGGCTGGTTTTGTGTCAACTTGACACAAGCTGGAGTTATCACAGAGAAAGCCTCAGTTAAGAAAATGCCTTCATGAGATGCATCTGTAAGGCATTTTCTTAACTAGTGATCAAGGGGAGGGGGCCTGGCCCATTGTGGGTGGAGCCATCCCTGGCCCAGCCCATTGTGGGTGGAGCCATCCCTGGCCCAGCCCATTGTGGGTGGTGCCATCCCTGGGCTGGTAGACCTGGGTTCTATAATAAAGCAGGCTGAGCAAGCCAGGGGAAGCAAGCCAGTAAGTAACATCCCTCCATGGCCTCTGCATCAGCTCCTGCTTCCTGACCTGCTTGAGTTCCAGTCCTGACTTCCTTTGGTGATAAACAGCAATGTGGAAGTGTGAGCTGAATAAACCCTTTCCTCCCCGACTTGCTTCTGGGTCATGATGTTTTGTGCAGGAATAGAAACCCTGACTAGGACAAATAAAGTGAGTTGTACTAAGAACAGATGGGGATTCTTTGGAGAGGCAAGAGGCATGAAGGGGAGACAATTCTGTGGGACATTGTAACAATTTAGAGGGAAACAAGGAGAAGCAGGGATACTTTTGTCCTGGCTTTCTTCTCAGGTATATCCCAGTCCTTGCTCACTTGGAAAGAAACTAATGCCTGAAATTCACATATAATATGGGTGTTGATTTACTCAATAAAACCAACGAGGTTGTTACTAACAGTGAGCATGCTTTTAAGGGGTGATGGGAGACAGTATGTCCAGGATATGATTATGGCATGTCCATGGGACTGTCCCACAACATGGTTACAGAGTGTCCATGTAACTCTTCCAGTAAACTGAAACAGATGGGTCCTAATTATGTCAGATTAGAGGGCATGCCCATTGCCTATCAAGTTTCAGTTTCCCATGTAGCCTAACAACTTGCTGGATATTAATTCTCTCAGGACACCCAGGAGGCTAGGCTGATTTCCTTCCCTTACTATATTCCTCAGAGCCTATATTAAGGTGGTGGAGCATAAACCAAGAGGAAGGACACCATATTGCTTCCTTCCCCCACTTGACCCTCTGTTTACCCTCTGGTCATTTATTTGTGACCTCACAGATTTTTTTTTTCACTCCTTGTCTGATTCTCAGAGAGTCATACACATAATAGCTAATGATTAGATGTCCCCAAGCCAAAGCCACCCCATCAGATCAGCACCGGAATCTCCAGCCACACAGTTGTTTACTCTTCAAACTCCTCTGTAAACCTACTCGCTACAGTTGTCACTACCTGTAAGTCCTGTTCAGGCACCGTAAGTTCTCAATCATGGTGTGTTGCAGAAGAGCCTGTTCACCTGCCCGACCTGCTGCCTCCATCTCTTGATTGGTTCATTCAAGGTTTGGGATCCAGTAATGCCTATTTCCAGCAAGTTTTCAAAGGGGGCTGAAGATGCTCTGAAAACGATGTCACCCTCCCATCTCAATGATGGCTTCTGTTTCACTTTCTTCATCTTTGTTGTTGTCTTTGTCACGTGTGTTCATGTCCCTGTGACATTAGCCCTTGTCACAAACTACAGCCACTTGCATCCAGTTAATCAACTATGTACTTCCAGCTAGCAGCTAAAGGGTGGTTCAGAAAAAAATAAAATGTAGTTGAAAGTCCCCAAGATGAGGAGTTTCTCACTCACCGAAGAGTAATTTCATGGTACTCACTCGGACTTTGACCACTAGTCCTCTCAATTCATGAACTCGAGGCAGCACTGGAATCCCTCATATGAACTCATTAATATTTGCAGCTGATTAATATTAGACATCTCTCCTGCATTTGTTGCTCAAGAAATTCATTTGTATCTCTGATAACGCACATCACTTTTCTCTGACGTTATGGTTTCTTAAATAGATATGTTCACTTCTCGAACTACACAAACACTCCTGAAGGGAAAGTTTACATGTGGTTCATTTTGCGGCTATCACAGGCTGCTGAATGTTTGTGGGCATTTACTAAATGTTTAGGCAAAGTGTAACACGACCGAAAACTCCTTTCTCCCTATGTTTATCTTTATAGACACGTGATACATGAATGATAAAACTTTACCCCTCTAAAGTGCATAATGGAATGTTTTTTAAACTAAATTCCAATCTAAAAGTAATTATCATAACATTGATTTTAAAGTAGCTCAACCACACTCGACGGTGTTGCAGGAATTGGAAAACCTCGGGGAACAGATGAGATGGAAGAGTTGGGGTGTCCTGAAGGCCTTAGCTTCTCTACCCACTGTTCTATACTCAATTCAGCCACAGCACTTTCTGTCTCACTGGCCAGCCTGTGTTCCTGGCATCCTCCTGGTCCGAGAACAAGACTTCTCTTTGTGTTTCATGTTATGTGAGTGTTCATGTGGGTGTGTGACATGTGTGGATAGTTCGAGAAAACAAGTTGATGCCAGATGACTTGTTCAGTTACGTTCCACCTTATTTATCCGGTGTTCTCTCTGATCCCAAAGCTCACTTTTAACCTAGGCCGACTAGTCAACTCCAAGATTTGCTCATCTCCATCCATAGCCCAATGGTGGGATTGCATCCCTCGCTCTGGCTTCCTCATTGTATCAGAATTTTTAACACAGACACCGGGGACCAGACACCAGTCTTCATGTTTTCAGGGTCAGCACTTTACTGAGATGTCTCCCCAGCTCCCAAAACAGGACTTTAAAATGACTACAAAGAGCTTATGAGATTTTAACCCTAACAGTTACAGAAACTATATTTTCCTTCGCCATGTTCTGTGTCTCTTGCTTCAAGTTGTGTCTGTCTAACGCCTCATTAGAGCAGACAAGAGGGATAAAGGTGACAGACTATTTAAAATTCCTCTCAGGAGTCTTAGGAGTTTGAGAAAAGGGCAGGTCTTGACATTTGCTTCGGCGAAAGCCTTGCTCAGAGCAAGAGGGGATAAGAAAAAATATTTTAAACCGTGATGGCCTCCAGAGTTCACAAGAATTTTTTTTTTTTAATTCTGTATAAAAGTAACATTTCAGGAACCTGTTCACAAAAATATGATTATGCAAAATTATATATGTTAATATATACTACTCATGACTCAAATTCTCCAGGGACTCACAAAATGAGAGAACAGATTAAGGATATGCAGAAGGTGGTGGCAAAAAGGAAAAAAAAAATAGTTGAGCTCATCTATTCAAAAAGGAAGAACAACAACCAAAATGGTTAGCATTCAGCTTCTACTTAGGCATGCCCTCTTTATTTTTATTTGGTTTATTTCTTTCAGTTTCTAATCTCCTATAATGGGGTACGTATTGCTTACTTTCCCCCTATGGAATAGAAAAGTTCCATACATTAGAACATGCCACATATTTGGGCACCATCCGCCTCCAGCGAGGACCTAAATCCACTCTGATTTTACGTACAGCAAACATGAAATAAACACGAGGGACTGACACGTGTATGTTTGTCTTTGGGCAAGCTGAGTATTTCTGAAGTGTGAAATGGCAACTGAGGGGCAGATGTACTAATGATCATACAAGTGTATTTTAATGTAAACACAGTAATAGCAAATGTTTCAACCTGATGTTATTAAAATGCACTTTCAGGGTCTAATAGGCACCCGATACAATGGAAGGTAAAAAGATAGGAGGGACCACTATAGATTGTCCTGTAGCTTGTATTTTGATGTTAATTTCACTTCTGCTAGAAGGACTGCCTAGTCATGTACCTTCCCATTTTAATTAGTAAAATAAAGGCGAGAGCTGGTGATTGGGCAGGGTAAAGGAGGTAGAGAGGGGGTCAGAGGACAGAGGACAGGGGAGGAGAGAGAAGTTCCATGTTGGATGTCAGGAAGGATGAATTAGATCCAGGTGGGCTTAATTGTTGTTAAGTAGCTACAAACATTTTAAGAATTTTATACGTCACATTTCTCATATAGAAGGGCAGTTTGTAGCTTTGTCTATTTGAGGTAATCTTACTGTGTAGAGGGTTTGTGGATTGAGAACTGAATATATAAACCTGTATGAAAAGCTATCTGGCTTTAGAGTTGTGTTTGTGTTGGGATTTGGGGTAAAGAAACACCCCGGGATGGGAGGCAGTAGGGCAGGCAGAGTAAACCGCCAGGGAAGGGAGTCACTCGGTCCGAGTGAGACCACGGGGGCGGCTTGGACTGAGCGACAGAGTCTGTGAGCACGGGTCTGTACTAGAAGCAGCGCCTGTGGAGTGAGACGGCGGGGCTGATATAGAGCTAAGCTCCCTTTTAATATTTACTGCAACAGACCACCAGGCTTCCCAAGCTACAAGCCAAAAGAGAAGGCAGAGTGGTATTCGTACAAGAAGACAATGTTTAACCCTCTCACCATCTGAGCACATAATTGGTGATACCAGTTAACCAGCATGGTCCTTGCTGGGACGCTAAGGGCAACATTGTTAACCAGCTCTGTCTGCTCTGTCTTTTCTGCACCCATCCAAGAAGCACTTGAGGCCAACTCATCACCCACTTTGACTCATTCCCCAATTCCCCAGACTTTATCCTCCTCCATTACCTTTCTATATACTTAAGCACTCTGAAGTTTTGTTTGAAATGAGGAAAGTTTAAAATAAATGAAAACTTATGAACTGCTAAGGATAAATTTTATTTCTCTTTTTTTCCAAATATCAAGAGAAAGAAAGCAGATGAATTTTTAATGGTCTGGGAACTAGCTGAGTTGGAACAGCCCCGCTCCCAGGGGATGGATGGGGGGGGGGGGGGGACTGCAAAGAGAAACCTGGCATGTCCATGCATTATTAAACAGTGAATTAGGCAGCCTGTTTCATGTGGGCATGTGAACAGTGCTGTGTTCTTTGATGTTTTGATGTTTAAATGGAAAAGCGCTAGAACTGTACTTGATTCTCACTCAACACAGATATATACACACAGAGCCATATAGACACATAGACATATATACCCACATACACACACAAACACACAGACACACACATGCACACACACAGACACACACACAGACACACACACACAGGCAAACACATGGGCACATACACACACAGATACCTAGATACACACAGACCCCAGGCACACACAAAACCCCCCAACACAAACACACAGAGAGACACACATAGACACATACACACACACACACACACACACACACACACATAGATGCATGCACACACACACACACATTTCTACATGCTCTGTATTAACCTCTTTGTTATCTGTATGAAAAGTATTTTCATTTTCAATTTCTACTTCTAGAGGATTAAAGCCAAGGAAACCCACATTCCGCTGAGAATCTAGTGTCAGGCAAAACACACCTGGAACAGGCTTTATTTACCCTGAGGGTCCTTTCAGAGACATTGAGTAGAGAAGGAAGGAGAGTCCTCTACAACCCCCGCCCCCCATTATTACCACAATTAATGGTATACTGAGAAATTAGTATATGCTGAGCAGGAGTTTTCCCTTTTTTGTTTGCTTACTGCTTCTTTGTTTAGTTAGAACTGCTTTTTTTTTTTTTTTTTTTTTGAGATAAGACTTTCACTCTGTGGTCTAGGCTGACTTTGAATTAATGTAGTTCACAAATGGCCTTGAATTATGCAACTGTCCTCACTGGCCTCAGCTTCCTGAGCTGGAAGGACATGTGTGTTCCAGCACGCTCACCCCAAATGACTTCCAACCCAAGGTTACTTAGTTATTTACTCATTTTGACTCAGTCGCACTGACACTTGCGACCCGGAGCTCAGGCATAGCATGGCTGGCCTAGAATGTGCACTAAATCCTGCTGCCTCAGCCTCTCCAGTGTTGAGAATATAGACATATACCAATAGAACTGGCACTGAGTAGGAGCTTTTTTTAAGGCCCAGTATGCTTTTCCTTGTAGCTACTTCTATTTTGATAGCCTTCTAAAGCCTGAGATGGTTATTATAATTCCGTGAGAAAGTCACGCGGCTCTGTTGTGAAGGTCACTGTTTGTATTTTTTTGAAATCCTTTTAAAAATAATCTCTCTTGTTGTTCTTGTCACAATGGCAGGGAAATGTCAGCCTTGCTTGGGGGGAGAAGAAAGAGCTGAGACCTGGAGTAAAGAAACAGTCCCTGACTCTTGCCACTGCTTGAGACGCTCTGCTGGCTTTGTTTGTGACAAGCACGGTGTAGGATTGGGTGGGGTGGCAGGTTTCACACAGCAGTGATCGGCTACCCCCTTTCTTTTAATTTTAGGGTCCCTAAGGTCAGCTTGCTCCTGCTTCTTCCTCACAACCCTACCCTCTCCTAACCTAGAGCAGTACAATGCCTGGAAATGCCATGGGCTCATCTAGCAGGTGAGAACAAAACCAGAACAAAACCATAACAAAAAGCTTGGCTGTACCGGCTAAGCCGTAAGCCGTAAGCCGTGGAGAATGATTAGGTTATGCAGGAAGCCGCGACACCTGGACCGGCTGCAGTCAATGCCTAAGGCTCCCTAGCTCCTCCAGCTCAGGAGAGACACCGGTCCACCATGTTATCAAGACAATTTAGGGAGGTCTTTACAATTAGTAACTAGGTGCAAGGTTTTGTGGTCTGTAAAAGTAACTCAGAAACAAGTTATTAAGTCATTCTAAGTCAAATAGTTATTCGAGATATTGTAGATTTACATTGAGGTGATACATGATTAGACAGGAGAGAGGTGGAGAAAGGTCGAGGAGCAGAAGTGGAGGCAGGAGGTAGAGAGGAGATTGGAGGGGAATCAAGATGGAGCTGGAGAAGGAGGCTCTAGATCCAGGTGAACTTCATTGGCGTTAGGTAGATATGAATATTTTTAAGGGTTTCTATAGGTCTTTTTTTAATCTCATATAGAAGGGTAGCTCGTATCTTTGTCCATTGGATGCAATCTTACTGTGTAGAGGGTTTGTGGATTAAGAATTTAACATATAAACCTGCTTGATAAGTTAATGAATGTGGAGTCATGTTTGTACCAGGTAGTGGAATAAAGGAACACTCTGGGGTGGTCATATCCACCCGAGACAGAAACAACAGGGGAACTCAGGGCAGTGGAATGAAGCGTGCCTGAGTTCTTAGAGGCAGCCTGGAGCACCAAGTGGTGTGGGGACCAAACGGGTATGCTCTGCTCAGCACTAGAGCAGCGCCTGCGGAGTGAGAACGTGGGGGGTGATAAAAGGTTAAGCCATCCGTTTAATAATTACCACAACAAGATATAGAAAACCTGAAGTTATATGTGATGAATAAATGGAGGAATATATATTTCAAGTTACAGAAAAAAACAGCTGGCCATCTGTTTAACTTAAAGAAGTAGAGATGTAATGACAAGACTGATGGGAAAGGAAAATCATGGGAGCATTGCCATTGTTACGGTGCTGTTCATAGGACGTCAGCAACAAAACACAGTGTTCCAGGTACCATATTGGTTTGCCCCAAGTTTCCATGTCCCCATTACCAAATATAATGGTAAAAAATAATAATAATGTTTTAGACAGAGTCAAGGCTGCAAACCAGACAACGGTACGGCGTTGAGATAGATTGGCCTAAATTACCCAGGAAGGCCTAATGAGATCACAGGTTTGTCTCATAGTCAAGGGGAAGACAGAAGGTGATCAGAGGGCATGTGGCTCTGAAGACAGGGTAGGCACGAGCCCATTGAGGTAAAGAAATGGATTCTCCCCGTCTCCAAGCTGGGATGCAATGCTGCCATGGTAATAAAGTTTTGCTTAGCGACACCTTTCGGGTTGCTGATGCGCAGGTCTCTAGGTAAGAAATCAGTGGGGACTGGAGAGATGGCTCAGCAGCTAGGGCTGGTCTTCCAAGCTACCCGGGTTCAAGCTACTTGGCAGCTTATGACTATCTTGAAGTTCCAGTTTGGGGGGGCGGGCAGGGGTGACACTCTCACAGAGGTGTACACTAAGGCAGAACACCAATACACATAAGAGTTAATAATGAAAAAGATTGATGGAATTTTATAGCAACAATTTAAAAAATATGAATCTGCTGATAAACCCGCATCACAGGTCTGGTCACACAAATTATGGCTGACCACATGAAGGTACTACATAGTAAATAGACATTCTCTGACAGAATGATGTTATGTGACTTTAATGCTGCGAGTCAAAGTACATATACCTATGTAAAAATAAAATCCCATTTATCAGAAGTGGGATTACAGGCATCTCAAAATTATATAAAAGTTTTCATATTTTAACACTATACAAGTTCCCAAGTTATTAAGAATTCTCAAAAGTTCAAACATACTTTTTAAAAGTATACCTAACTTTGGATACATCTAGATGGTTCTGGCTGAGAATTCACCCCATTGTGTGCTATTAATGATATAAGTTAAAGGGGACTCGGTGGTTAAGAGCACTGACTGCTCTTCCAGAGGTTCTGAGTTCAACTCCCAGCAACCACATGGTGGCTCACAACCATCTGTAATGGGATCCGCTGCCCTCTTCTGCTGAGTCTGAAGACAGTTACAGTACAGTTATTTATAATAAATAAATAAATCTCTTCTAAAAAATTAAAGGGGCCTGAGCTGAAAGCACTGTGGTCACAACCCTGACTCCTTCTGCAAGGAGACAAGGCTAACTCTGTTCTCTTGTAACATGTTCCATCCCAGAAACATGAGCGGTATTACTGCCCCCAAGGACTGCCAGGTCATCCAAGTGTTGTGAAACAAGGCGTTATAGGCCTGTAATTTTAGAACAAAGAAGGTGGAGGCAGGAGAGTTACAAGTTTGTGGCTAGCCTCAACCAAACAGTGAGACTTGCCTCAGAAAACCAAGGGGGTGGGAAAGAAAAGAAATAATTAAGGAAGGACATTGCAACAGAGAGGGGTGGGTGATTTTTCTCCAAAATGAGGGAGTTAACCAAAGATGAGCAGCAAGGAGTTATACTAAGCAGACACGTTTCATGGTTGTCTTTTTACAAACCAAAGCTGCAGGCAACATTCCCATGGGGGAAATGAGCAGAGGAACGCAAATCCTGGCATCCCACAAACACAGGATGAGAAGGAAAAGTAAAAATTTAAGTAGATTCTAATTTTGTCATTCATTTAAAGTTACTCTAAAACCAACTAACACACCTCTCTTGTTATTGTAGTAAACATAGCACAGTAAATGGAGGTTTTACATAGTTTCTGTTGGGAAAGACAGCCCATCAAGGAGGCAGAGCCAGCGTAATATCAAAACTTAGGACAAATTAGTCATTCAAAAGTGCTTAGTGAGGCTCAAAGTAGAAGATGAGGGGGGTCTGCAAAATTAAACATTTTTAATATAAATGTACAGCAGCTGTATATATCTACCTTATGCTAGTCCCCCCCCCCAAAAAAAAAAAAACACACAGAGAAATTAAAATGTATTGAAAACTGCATTATTTATTCATCTGACTCTTTGAGCTACAAGTATTTTTTCATGATCCCCCCCCCCCGTCTCTCTGTCTCTCTGTCTCTCTGTCTCTCTGTCTCTCTCTCTCTCTCTCTCTCTCTCTCTCACACACACACACACACACTGGTAAGATACCCTTATTTATTTATTTTTTTATTAAATATTTTTATTTATTTACATTCCAAAAGTTGTCCCCCTTCCCAGGTTCTTCATTCCATCTGCCCTCCCCCTTCCCTGCCTCTGAGAGGGTGCTTCCCCACCCATCACCTCCCACCTCACCCTCACCAGCATCCCTCTTCCCAGGGGCATGGAGTTTCCACAGGATTAAGTTCATCCTCTCCCCTTGAGGCCAGACAAGGCAGTCCTCTGCTACATTTGTGCCTGGGGCCACAAACCAGTCCATGTTTGCTCTTTGGTTTTTGGCTTAGTCTCTGGGAGCTCTGAGGGGTCAGGGTTAGTTAACACAATTGTTCTTCTTATGGGGTGTAATCCCCTTCAGCTCCTTCAGTCCTTCTTCTAACTTTTCCATATTGGTCCCCAACCTCAATCCAGTGGTTGGTTGTAAGTATCTGCATTTGTCTCAAGTCAGTTGCTGATAGAGCCTCTCAGAGGACAGTCATGCCAGGCTCCTGTCTGCATGCAAAATATGGTCTCAGTAATAGTGTCTGGATTTGGTGTGTGCACATGGAATGGATCCCAAGTTGGGCCAGTCACTGAGAGGCCTTTCTTTCAGTCTCTGCTCCATCTTTGTCCCTGCATTTCCATTAGACAGGAACAGTTCTGGGTTTACAATTTTTCAAAAAAAATTGAATATGGGTAGGTGACCCCCTGCCTCAACGGGGGACCATGTCTATCTACTGGGGATGGTCTCTTCCAGTTTCATGTCTACACTGTTAGGCACTTCTACTAATTCCATTCCCATTGAGTCCTGGTAGCCTCTCACATCCTAGGTATCTGAGATTTTCTAGAGCTTCACCTTGCCCCCAACCCCCACTGCTGCATATTTAGAATCATTCCCCTGGCTCTCTGAGAATCCCTCCTGTCTCTCCCCATACCTGATCCTGCCTCTCCTTTCCCACCCCCCCTCCCCTCTCCCACCGAGTTTCCTCCCTCCCTCTACCTCTTGCAAAGAACTCTATCAATAAGACAAAAAGGCGACCTACAGTTTGGGAAAAGATCTTTGCTAACCCTACATCAGATAAAGGGCTAATATCCAAAGTATACAAAGAACTCAAGAAGTTAGAATCCAAGAAAAAGCTAAATAACCTAATTTAAAAATGGGGTACAGAGCTAAACAGAGAATTCTCAACGGTGGAATCTCGAAGGGCTGAGAAGCACTTAAAGAACTGTTCAACATCCTTAGTCATGAGGAAAATGTAAATCAAAATAGCCCTGAGAGTCCACCATACTCCAATAAGAATGGCTAAGATAAAAAACTCCAGCAACAGTACATGCTGGTGAGATGTGGAGAAAGAGGAATACTTCTCCATTGTTGGTGGGACTGCAAGATGGTACAACCACTCTGGAAGTCAGTCTGGCAGTTTCTCAGAATATTGGACACAGTACTACCTGAAGACCCAGCTATACCACTCCTGGGCATATACCTGAAAGATGCTCTAATATATAACAAGGACATGTTCTTTACTATGTTCATAGCAGCTTTATTTATAATAGCCAGAGGCTGGAAACAAACCAGATGTCCCTCAACTGAAGAATGGATACAGAAAATGTGACTCATTTACACAATGTAATTCTATTTAGCTATTAAAAACAAGAAAATCATGAATGTTGCAGGCTAATGGATGGGACTTGAAGACATCATCCTGAGTGAGGTAACCAAGACCCAAAAGGACATTTTCTTCAGGAACATGTCCTATTTTATGTCTTGTCCCTGAAGTTTGAGGAGTGGTAATCTGTATCTCCCATTGCTGTCACAGATCTCTTCCACATAAATTCATGGCTGTGTCACCCACATATGACTTTGATTTTCCTATGTGGCCTTCTGGCTCTATATATTTAAGCCTTTTTATACTTTGTTTTTACCTGGAATAAGGTTCCAGCTTCTTGAAATTGGATATCTATCTCCCAAAGAGGCCATTCTGGAGGCCATGCATCTGTATAGGTTATGGCTACAGCTACTCCTGTACCAACCTTCCCTTCAGTTTTAATATTACTTATAAACACCAGTAGTTTTTATGGCCCTCCACTACCTATAAAAGTTTGCCAAAGTATTTGGATTTTGGCTTCTCTCTCTCTCCATTTTGTTTTCCTATTGAAGTGGTTTTGACTTTGATATCTAGGCTTTTAATATCTTCCCCCTCCCCTTTATTGAATATTCTCTGTATCTACATTTCAAATGTTAAGCCCTTTCAAATGTTAATTCCCATCCCCTCCCTTTGCCTCCATGAAGGTGTGCCCTCTCCCAACCACCCTCTCCCACCTCAGCACCTTGGCATTCCCTTACATTGGGAAAATGAGCCTTCACTGGACCATAGGCCTCTCCTCCCATTGACGTCAGACAATCCTACCCTCTGTTACATATGCAATTGGAGCCATGAGTCTCTCCATGTATACTCATTGGTTGGTGTTTTAGTCTCTGGGAACTCTGGAGGGTTTGGTTGGTCGATAATGTTGTTCTTCCCATGGGGTTGCAAACCCTTCAGCTACTCAGTCCTTTCTCTAGCTCCTTCATTGGGGTCCCCTAGTTCAGTCTGATGGTTAGAGGCAAGCATCCTCATCTGTATCAGTACGGGTCTGGCAGAGCCTCTGAGGAGGCATCCATATCAGGCTCCTGGCAGTAAGCACGACTTGGCATCAGCAATAGTTCATGGGTTTAGTGGCTGCATATGGGATGGATCCCCAGGTGAGGCAGTCTCTGGATGAACTTTTCTTCAATCTCTGCTCCTCTATTTGTCCCTTTATTTTCTCCCATGAGTGTTTTGTTTTTCCTTCTAAGAAGGCCCGAGGCACCCACATTCTGGCCTTCCTTCTCTTTGAGCTTCATAAGGTCTGTGAACTGTTTCTTGGGTATTACGGGCTTTTTGGAACCAGTATCTGCTTATAAGTGAGTACATACCATGAGTGTTCTTTTGAGACTGGGTTACCTCACTCAGGATAAAAGCTTCTAACTCCATCCATTTGCCTAAGAATTTCATGAAGTTATTGTTTTCAATAGCTGAGTAGTACTCCATTTTGTAAATGTACCACAATTTCTGTATCCATTCCTCTTTTGAAGGACTCCTGTTTTTTTCCAGCTTCTGGCTATTATAAATAAGGCTGTTATGAACATAGTGGAGCATGTGTCCTTGTTATATATTGGAGCGTCTTTGGGGTATATGCCCAGGAGTGGTATAGCTGAGTCCTCAGATAGTACTGTGTCCAATATTCTGAGGAACTGTCAGACCGATTTCCAGAGTGGTTGCAATACCACCAACAATGAAGGAATATTCCTCTTTCTCCGCATCCTCTCCAGCATCTGCTGTCACCTGAGATTTTGATCTTAGCCATTCTAACTAGTGTGAGGTAGAATCTCAGGGTTGTTTTGATTTGCATTACCCTGATGACTAGGGATGTTGAGCATTTCTTTAGGTGTTTCTCAGCCATTCGATATTTCTCACTTGAGAATTCTTTGTTTACTTCTGTACAATATTTTTAATAGGATTATTTGATTCTCTTGAATAACTTCTTGAGTTCTTTGTATATATTGGATGTCAGCTCTCTATCAGATGTAGGATTGGTAAAGATCTTTGCCCAGTCTGTTGGTTGTGATTTTGTCCTTTTGACAGTGTCCTTTACCTTACAGAAGCTTTGAAATTTCATGAGGTCCTATTTGTAGATTCTTGTTCTTAGAGCATAAGTGTTCTGTTCAGGAAATTTTCCCCTCTGCCTGTGTTCTAAGCTCTTCCCCACTTTCTGTTCTATTAGTTTCAATGTACCTGGTTTTATGTGGAGGTCTTTGGTCCACTTGGACTTGAGCTTTGTACAAGGAGATAAAAATGGATCAATTTGCATTCTTCTGCATGCTGACTGCCAGTTGAACCAGCACCATTTGTTGAAGAGGCTGTCCTTTATCCACTGAATGTTTTTAGCTTTCTTGTCAAATATCAAGTGACCATAGGTGTGTGGGTTCATTTCTGAGTATTCAATTCTATTCCACTGATCTACCTGTACCAATATGATGCCATTTTAATCACAAATGTTCTGTATACAGCTTGAAGTCAGGAATTCAATTCCCCTGGAAGTTCTTTTATTGAGAACAGTTTTCGATATTCTGGACTTTTGCTATTCCAAATGAATTTGCAAATTGCTCTTTATAAGCCTAGGAAGAATTTAGTTGGAACTTTGATGGGGGGTTGCATTGAACCTGTACATTGCTTTTGGCATAATTTTTACTATGTTGATCCTTCAAGTCCATGAGCATGGGAGATCTTTCTGTCTTCTGAGATCTTCTTTAATTTTCTTCTTCAGGGACTTGCAGTTCTTGTCATACAGATCTTTTACTTGCTTGGTTAAAATCACATCAAGGTATTTTATATTATTTGTGACTATTTTGAAGGGTGTCGATTTCCTAATTTCTTTCTCAGTCTGTTTATCTTTTGAGTTGAGGTAGGCTACTTATTTATTAAAGTTAATTTTATATCCAGTCACTTTGCTGAAATTCTTTATCAGCTGTAGGTGTTCTCTGGTGGAATTTTTGGGGACACTTAAGTATACTATCATATCATCTGCAAATAGTAACATTTTGACTTCTTCTTTTCTGATTTATATCTCTTTGATCTCCTTTTGCTGTCTAATTGCTCTGGCTATGACTTCCTGTACTATGTTGCATAGGTAGGGGGAGAGTGAGAAGCCTTGTCTAGTCCCTGATTTTAGTGGGATTTCTTCAATTTTCTTACCATTTAGTTTGATGTTGGCTACTGGTTTGCTGTATGTTGCTTTTAAAGGCTTTGGATTCCTGCTCTTTCCAAGTCTTTTAACATGAAGGGGTGTTGAATTTTGTCAAATGCTTCCTTAGCATCTAATGGTTTGTTTATATAGTAAATTACATTGATGGATTTCCATATATTGAACCATCCCTGCATCCGTGAGATGAAGCCTACTTGATCATGGTGAATGATTGTTTTGATGTGTTCTTGGATTTGGTTTCCAAGAATTTTATTAAGTATTTTTGCATCGATGTTTGTGAGGGATATTGGTCTGAGGTTCTCTTTCTTTGTAGGGTCTTTCTGTGGCTTAGGTATTGGTCTGAGGTTCTCTTTCTTTGTAGGGTCTTTCTGTGGCTTAGGTATGAGCATAATTGTGGCTTTGAAGAATAAGTTGGGTAGTGTTCCATCTGACTCTATTTTGTGGAATATTTTGGGAGTATTGGTATTAAGTCTTCTATGAAGGTCTGATTAAATTCTGTACTGAACCCATCTGGTCTTGGTCTTTTTTTTTGTTTTTTTGTTTTTTTTTTTTTTTTTTTTTTTTTTTTGTTTTGTTTTGTTTTTTGTTTGGGAGGCTTTTGATGACTGCTTCTATTTCTTTAGGTGTTATGGGATTGTTTAGATGTTTTATCTGATCCTGATTTGACTTTGGTACCTGGTATCTGTCTAGAAAGTTGTCCATTTCCTCTAGATTTTCCAGTGTTGTTGAGTATAGGATTTTGTAGTAGGATCTGACAATTTCTTGAATTTCCTCAGTTTTTGTTGTCATGTCTCCACTTTCATTTCTGATTTTGTTAATTTTGATACTCTTTCTGTGCCCTCCAGTTCATCTTGCTAAGGGTTTATTAATTTTGTTGATTTTCTCAAAGAACCAGCTCCTGGTTTTGTTGATTCTTTGTATAGTTCTTTTTTCTTTCTTCTTGGTTGGTTTCAGCTCTGAGTTTGATTATTTTCTGCTGTGTACTCCTCTTTGGTATATCTGCTTCTTTTTTTCCCTAGAGTTTTCAGGTGTGCTGTCCAGTTCCTTTTTGGAGGCTCTCAGAGCTATGCGTTTTCCTCTTAGTACTGCTTTCATTAATCCCATAAGTCTGGGTATGTTTGTGCCTTCATTTTCATTAAATTCTATAAAGTCTTTGATTTCTTTCTTTATTTCTTTCTTGACTAAGTTATCATTGAGTAGAGCATTGTTCAGTTTCCATGTGTTTGTGGGCTTTTTGTCAGTTTTGTTTTTATTGAAGAGCATCCTTATTCCATGGTGATCTGATAGGATGCATGGGAGTATTTCGATCTTCTTGTGTCTGTTTAGGCCTGTTTTGTGACTGATTATATAGTCAGATTTGGAGAAGGTACTGTGAGTTTTTTGTCTTGGGATGAAATGTTCTAAAGATGTCGGTTAAATCCGTTTGGTTCATAACCTCTGTTCAGTTTCTGCTTCCATGATTTGTCCATTGATGACAGTGAGGTGTTGAAGTCTCCCACAATTATTGTGTATGGTGCAATATATGCTTTGAACTTTACTACGGTTTCTTTTATGAATGCGGGTGCTCTTGTATTTGGTGCATAGATGTTCAGTATTGAGAGTTTGTCTTGATAGATTTTTCCTTTGATGAGTAAAATGTGAGAGACAGAGCTAGGAAGGTTTCTTTTATAATTTTATTGAAGATATTTAGTGGGCCTTTTAGTTGGGGGTTTTTGCTGTCTTCTATACATATTAACCTTAGGTTTGGTCTTCTCATTTGCTTTGGGTTAGGAGCTTTTTGATTTTTGCATTTTCTCTGACTGTTTTGTCCATGTTTTCTATGGTATTTTCTGCCCCTGAGATTCTCTCTTCTATCTCTTGTATTCTGTTGGTGATGCTTGTATCTATGACTCCTGATATCTTTCCTAGGTTTTCTATATCCAGGGTTGTCTCCTTTTGTGATTTCTTTATTGTTTCTATTTCCATTTTCCAATTACTTTATCTGTTTGGTTGTGTCTTCCTGTAGATTTTTAAGTAAGTTTTGTTTCCTCTCTAAGGGCTTCTACTTGTTTACCTGTGTTCTCCTGTATTTTTTTAAGGGAGTTATTCATGTGCTTCTCAAAGCCCTCCATCATCAGCATGAGGTATGATTTTAAGTCCAAGTCTTATTTTTATGGTGTGTTGGCATATCCAATACTTACTGTGGTGGAAGAACTGTGTTCTGATATTGCCAGGTTTTCTTGGTTTCTGTTGCTTAACTTCTTGTGCTTGCCTCTTGCTATCCTGTTTTCTGTGACGCTAGTTGATCTTGTTGTCTCTGACTGGAGCTTGTCTCTCCTGTGGGTCTGTGGGCCCGTGGGCTCAGGAGGGAGATTGCTGCTGGGTGTTCAGCTCTCTGTGGGTAGGCCGTGTGTCCTGATGGCAGTGGGTCAGCTCTGGCTCTGTGCACAGATGGAGTCCAGCACAGTCTTTTCCCAGGCAGTACCAAATTATCTGTGCCCCAAGAGTTCCTGGGGGTCTCTCCCAGGACAGTCAGTGGAGAGAAAGTGGGGACTCACCTATGGGCTCAGGAGGGAGAGCACTCCTGAGGCTCCTCTGGGCGCTCAGCTCTCTGCGGGCAGGCTCTGAGTCCTCATGGCACTGGGCTGGCTCTGGATCTTTAACGTCTTTTTTATTTAATTTTTCTGCAGTTGAGTATTTCTGCTGTAGCCCAGAATTGGCTGATTTGAATTTGATTTGGTGTCGGGGCATGCAAGAGGCCCCCGGGAGATTTTTGATAATGAATTATCCCATTGATCTGTTGTTGACTTACATCCATTACTCCCATGTCAGCCTTTGCCACATCTCTTGCACGTACCAGAGGGCATAGGCTTTCTTGTGGACTCAACTTATTTTTCTTTCTCATTTCTTTTGATTTGACTTTGTTCAGCACAGTTTGGACATTTGTGAGGTTTGCTTCTCTTATGACCCCTAGAGATGGCGTCTCCTAGTAAGGATATCTCGGGAGAATGAGATGTAACACCAACCACATTCGTAATCTATTCATCAGTACGTAATGATCTTGCCCTCGATGGTCTGATCACTTTTTGCATTCAACATTAGCAATTTAGAAAGCCAATTTAGTGCCTTTTGAACTAATGGGTCTGATGTCTTTCTGTCTATAGCTGAAGTTAATCTTTGCTAAAAGCCAATGCATATTTCTTTGGGGTCTGAGTAGATGGCTCAAGTCTTTTTCTTGTTTCTTCAATATTGTCCCAGACATTTATTGCTGCTGTGAAACATAATGTCAAGATTTCTTTGTCTATATCAGCAGGTATCTGTAAATAATGTTTCATTCATGTCTTCTATTTTATAGAAAATAAGTTGTTTATAATTTCAGCTCTTTTTCAATAAAGCCCGCGTTTAATTTAGTACTAAGAAGGATTAACTAGAAAATCTGATTATTTTTGTATAATAAAGATTACATGTCTTTTTATGGGGTGTGTGTGGTATAGTTTTCAGTTTTTATTTTCAAATTACAAATTATATTTTATACATTGAGTTTAAGCCCATCAAACTCTATCTTCAAGTTCTGTCAGTAACTGAAAATATTACATTTTAATTCTGAATGGAATTAAAAGAACTACAAAAAGAAATGCATTGTCTTCCTGAATGGTAAACTGTTACAAGTGACCAACACATTAGTTCCATAAATATGGAAAAAAATAGATATAAACCTCACAGTAAAATTGGCTACTTTAGAGCATTTTGGTGCGTTTGGTAGGGAGTTAGAACATCATTGTAAATGCTTAATGTGTCCCCTTTACAAACATTCACGGACTATGAAAATCCAAGTCTTCCGTTAAAGTATCATGACACTCAGGCTGTGCACACCAAAATAGCAAACTGAGCACAGATTTGAAAGCATTCAAACTGCCAATTAAGAACATGCCCACCTTAAGATGTCTCTCCCTTTTGTGCCTAAGTCTAATTCACTACTGTTTTCCCATGAGATGAATCCAATCCCCAGCCCACTCAGCAACAGGACAAGTAAACGCCTACATCAGTATTTTCCTTCATTCCTCTTCATGATCCCTCCCCTGAAACCGTGAAGGTAAAGTTACCTGATACCAGGAGAGAATATTAAAACAGGAGTTAAAGTTCACCTATGAAAATACTCTGTGCTCTGGCTGCATTAATACTGCTTGAGTTTTGGCATATTAAAAGCAGTTCAAATATACAAGATGGTAAAAATTCCAACCGTGAATTTAGAAGGAAAACCAAAGCAAACCCACCCCTCATGAGTGTTTGCAACACGCATCCCTGATCCCTAGAGCAGCATCTGCAAGCCTCAGCTCGGCACTGGCTTTTGCCGGGCTGCCACAAAAGCTTAGCTCCTCACGTAGTGTCTGAGATAAACTAAGCTTTGTAAATATTGTGAACTAAGCAGGGAGAAGGAAGAAGTAGAACAAGGGAGCAGAAAATAGGAAGGAAAGGGAGGGAAGAGGGAAAAAAACCGAAATGAAGATGAGAATATGGTATACTCATGTCTTAGAGCAAGAGGTGCCCTGTGGTGATGCTGAAGAACACTCAGACCTCAAACAGCTGAAGCCACAGCCAGTGCAGCAGAGCTCTGGCAGCCGGTGGCTCTACTACTGCCGGGTGACTTTGGGATGGGACTAAACTGTGCCAGCATGTCCCCAAGAGAAATATAATGTCTACAAGAAAATAACAGTGTTCCGTGGGCTTAAGGAGCATTCTGGTTATACCCTGATGCTGGTGACACTTGACTTTAATTCGTCGGGAGAAAGAGGCAGGTGGATCTCTGAGTTCGAGGCCAGCCTGGTCTACATGGTGAATTTTAGGACAGCCAGTGCTACACAGAGAAACCCTGTCTCAGGAAAGGAAATAAGGAAGGAAGGAAGGAAGGAAGGAAGGAAGGAAGGAAGGAAAGAAGGAAGGAAGGAATCACTCTAGCTTTTGATTATGGGGAGACCTCTGGAACAAGAGACATACTATGATGTTTGGCCTATCCTTCTGGGACTTTGATCTTCCTCATTATTTAAAAAGATGAGCTGGTACTCTAAGGCTGTTGGTCAGTCAGTCAGTTGCTTTACAAGAATGTGGGGGAGCTCCTGTCAGCCTGAACAGATGGTTTAGCAGTTCGGCTCAAATAACTCCTCAATTCCAGTCTTGTTCTCCTCGCTTAACAGTGTTCAGGCAAGTCCCACTGCCTGCCTCACGCACGGAAGAAAGGGATGTGCGTTCTAAGCAGACATTTGATGAAGGTGTTGAGTGTCTCTACAGGGAACTGATGAGGATCACAAACTCAGCAAATACGGCAAAGAGCTGTGCAACAGGGCTCCCCAGGCAGACGGAAATTTTCTGTCTGCTCTGACCGATCTGGCAGGAACCCAGCACATGCAAATCCTGAGATCTAGAACTGTGGCTAAGATCTTTATTAAATCCGACTTTCATTCGTTGTCATTAAAACTGCGACATGTGGCAGATTGATCATAGCTAGAGAATTCATAATTAACTGACCAAATAGTAGCCTCAGTTTGCAGAAGTGAAAACTACAAGACATTTATAAAACATTTTCTTCCCTCAGCTATAATATTACTGATATTTTGACACATTGTAGAATTTTTCTAGTGACTGTATATATATGCCACAAACTACATGAATACATATTAGAATACATATACATAAAATGTATATTGACATTTTGGGGTAACGTACAAATCCAACTGTTTTGTGTAATTCTATAATGATATAAGTCTGGCAGGCATTGGGTGTGATTAATTACAGTAAGCGTTAATAGTGACTAGGCTGTAGAACACTGTTATCTTTTTTTATTGGATATTCTCTGTATTTACAGGATGGGTTGAATGCTTCTTTTACAAACTGTGGATGCATATCATCAAACTAGTAACCAGAAAGAACCCATGAGAAACTGGCATTGTTTTGAAAAATCTTAGAGGCGCTTTGCCAACATCTATGTTAAAATCTTCAGGGAGGAGACGGTGGTGAGGATGCATAGTTACCAATGGGGCATTAAGTTTAAAAATACCACAGTCAGCCTGGAAAGCGTCTCTGATTTACCATGAGCAGCAATGAACACAGTCTGAGTGCTCATTTGGAGGGTACCACACAGCTCCCCAGTAGCCAGCTTCTTTCCTCATCTCCGCACATTGACACCAGCCAAATGACTGCCTTGTCTTGGGAGCCATTCGATTGGGCACACCACCGGTTTTTTAAGTCGAGGAACCCTGCTCAAAGCAGCATGACACTCAAACCGCGAGGAGGAGACACAGACAGAACTGGGCCTTCGTGGGAAAGCACAGTTTGCGATTCCCATCTCTCCACTGCTCAGTCTGGGGTGTGTGCTCCTGGAAGGGAACCAAAGCCACCCACATGGCCACTTCTCTCTCAGCAGGAACAGATTTTAATGTAAAAAACAGGGAGCTGTTATGCATTTAGGTTATTCAGATATTGAATATGTCCCTTATCCATGCAGGGTGAAACAAAGGATGGAGGGACGAGAAGGAGGGGGAGGAGAATGAGAGAGAGTGTATATATGAAGGAAAGAGCTATTTTTAGCTCCCCTCAAATGTCCTTTTATTTATCACATTACAGTGTGCCGCTTGTAACGAGGTAGCTGGTGCTGTGCCTGTTACACTCCATGGAAGGTGTTAGGGTGTTCTTATGCTCTGCCAAGTGTGTTTAAAATTCAAACACAGTTACACAACCACAATGAAATCTAGGGGGGAAGTGTCTAAAATGGATCTAATCTTTCTGAGGTAGTAACTTTTCATTAGCCTTACAGCTCCCATATGCCAAACACGACATCCTCATTTACCTCAACCAAGAAACAGAAAAATAGTGACTTTAGGTATACACAGTATGTGCCAATTTAGCTGCAGTGGAATGAAGTCAACGGCGCAGGGAATTTTCATTCCACTCAGAGAATTCTGAGATCAGTCGCTTACAGACTGCATCGTATTTCCCTCCGAGTGGCATTAAAAAGCTTAGTCTTATATGTGGCCATAGAAAAGGTTATTTCATTTCCTCTCCGCAACGTGAACAGAGCTCCATTATCATACCTGAGGAACATGTAATAAGAGAAAGAGACAGAAGGAAAGGCCGTAGGAATAACTTCAATCCAATTAGGGGAGTAAGGTCAAAATCTAAGTTGACTTAACAGGAATTGTCTCGATTGCTTATAAAAAATTCTGCCAAGTTTTATGAACTGGGTCACATTCATTTTGTACAGGATTTAACGAAAATACAAGAAGAGGATTTCAGAAGCAGGCTTTAAAAATATGGCTCTTAAACCAAAAGGTTGCACTGGACATTGGCTACTTCTGTGTACATGTTTTCTCAAGTCCCACAGATATTGATGACCAGCGGATAGACTTTATCAGGCGTGCCAGTGATTCCTAAGTGGCGCCCAGTCAGGTCGGCACTGGCTGGGGTTTGGGTCTTCCAGGATCTCCCCACTCCACCCCTTGGAAATGCCTTCCGGATACTGATTGTTTGGTAGAGATGGGGGCACTCATGGAAGATCCCCCAAGGACTCTCCGTGTCACTCAGAGTGTGCACACGGAGGAGGGCAAACTCAAAAGCTCCACACTTCAATGCTGACCTTTCCCTGTTGGAGAAAAAGGTGTGAGCTTGAAGCATGTGGAGCTATTATTATAACAAGAACACACACATTCGTCTGTGCACATACAGGGACACACAGGCACAGGCACATGCACACCACCCCAATCACCTGGAAAGAAGCAAAACAGAAATAAAACATCATGTGAGCTGTTGGTGGAACCGAGGCAAGAGCTTTACACGCATTCAATTATAAGACACTACAAATTAGCACTTATCTTGAGCTTTCTCTTAGCTCATGAGTAGGAAGAGCACAGGAAAGGCACAGAAGCTTGAATTCCTGTTCAGCTGGACCAGTGAAAGACAAGGTACCTTTAAGCACCAATCCTCCTGCTTTGACCTTTCAGGTTAAAGCCAAGATTTTGTCAGTGTTAGGACTCCCAGGGCACAAAGTCTCACTAACTCTCCAGAAAGGGTCACAAGGGCCAGGAATAATTTTCTATGATGTTGACTTACAGGAAACGACACAGGACAGAAACGTGACACCTGTGAAATAGTGCCCACTAGGCAAGTACCCAGAATATTCAGCGCATGCTTGGGATGTAATTGAAAGACAGGCAGCCAAGCTGCCCAATGACTACTGTGTACCCGACCCCAGACTTCTGGAGCGAAAGCAGATGTTCCACATACATGATAATGCTCCTGCAGTTTGGTCCCAGTGAGTTGCTCCTGTCTCGTATCGGGAAGATCTACAGCAACATCTGTTCCTGTTCAAGCTGATCAGTGTTTACTCTTCCCATCCAAACCCCAGCCAACCTTCAGCCCAGTAAGCGCTGAGCTGTAACTCCATCCTGCTAACTTTCTCCACTGAAATTTTTCAAGGCTTTAGGCAAGTGTCACTTATGTACCATGGACTTACTGTGTGAACAACTATATGGAGATTTTTCTTGACCTTGATCTTAGAGAAGATGTGTTGTGACCCCCCCATGCTGCCATTCCATTGGAGCTGCTCTTTTGAATGTGTGTGACATAGAATAACTTATATATGTGTGTGTGTGTGTATGTATGTGTATATATATGTATGTGTGTGAAAGAGACATAGAATGACATATATATGACATATGTATGTGTGACACAGAATGACTTCTCTATATATATATATGTGTGTGTGTGACAGAATAACTTTAATATATATGTGTGTGAGAGAGACATAGAATGACCATATATATGTGTGTTAGTGTGTGTGAGACATAGAGTGACTTTAATATATATATATGTGTATGTGTGACATAGAATAACTTTAATATGTATATATGTGTGTGAGAGAGATACAGAATGACATATATATGTGTGTTAGTGTGTATGTGTGAGACATAGAATGACTTCAATATATATATATGTGTGTGTGTATGTGTGTGTGTGAGACATATAATGACTTCAATATATATATGTGTGTGTGAGAATGACTTTAATATATATTAACATATACATGTATATATATATGTATGTACATATATGTGTACTTTTCTGTATGTTCATCTGCATACAGACAGAATTAGACAGTTGTGAGCTGCCTTTTGGTTGCTGAGAATTGGACTCAGGACCTTTGGAGAGCAGCCAATTCTCTTAACCACTGAGCCATCTCTTCAGTCCCAAGGATGATGTTTTTTCCACAGCATTTCAAACCATATACACTGGGCAAGTGTTTTACTACCAACCACCATTGGTAGTACTTGAGGTTTTTTGGGTTTTCTTTCTTTCTTTCTTTCTTTTTTTTTTTTTTTTTTTTTTGTAATTCACTTTACATCCAGCTCTCTGCTCCCCCTCCTGATTCCCCCTCCCACTAAAGACTGAGTTGTATCACATATCTCAGAGAACATCCTTTCTCTGACTGTGAAGGGCTGGAAGGGCTGGAATTATAGGCCCGCACCACAGTGTCTGACAGGAGTGATAGTTTCTGACAGACACACATGTGGATGACCCACGTGGTCATAGAATGGCTGCTTCGGCTCTCAAGCTAAAACTTGCTTTTTTCCTTTAACAACAAACCACTAAGGTATCCTGGAAGCAAGGACGTTTTCGGAGAATTTAGCGCTGTCTTAAAAGCAGACTGCCTCGCTGGCGTTTTGGGAAGTAGAAATGGCCATAGAATGGTTTTGTTCTCTGTACAACTGACCATACTGGAGTGCTCCCCGGAACTGCTGCTTCCATAATCTTTGCCGTGTGGCTTTGGCCACGTGCCACAGTCCCCAGCTGCACTGCACACAGCCACAGCCCATGATGCGGCTCATCCAAGCTGCTCAGTGCGCTGGGAGCCTGGCAGCTTCCCTCTGGAACGCATGGCTGCAGATCAAACTTAACCCCAGGCTGAATGTATCATCTGGCTTCTAATCGGTTTTCAGATGAGTGGCTGCACCCGGTGTTTCCCCCTCACCTCGGCCCCATCGCTTTTACAAACATGGTCTAAGAACTTGACCTTTAGGTAAGAACATGGTCTTGATACTTTGGAATAAAAAGTATGTGGACGCGTGTGACATTTTCAATATCATTAGTCCCACAGAAGCTGCTGAGTCTAATGTATGGTGGTACTATTCTTCAGAGAAGCCTATGAATATGGATATTCTAAGACACACTGAACATACAGAAATCTCAGGAAACAATTATGAGTATCCTTTAGCCGAAAGGAGCAAGACTTGTTTCTTACATTCAAGCGGCGATTGGCACGGTACCAGGCCTATATATTAAAATGTTCATAAGAACCTTCTCCCAAGGATACCCAGTCCCCTCACAGTCATACTGAGTTCCATGTTGAATTTTTTTTTTTTTTTTTTACTTAACATCCTGTTTTGATTAATAATTTCCTTTAGGTAAAACCGTGTCTGGTACAAACAGAAGCTCATAGGAGTTTGATGAAGATGAAATATGAGATGAAATGACCATTTTTATCAAAAGAGCAGTTTTATAGTCTGCAGAACACCCTAAAACCTACAACTACCACCGTGTTAATTGAACAAATTTGTGGCAAAAAAAAAAAAAAAAGGACCAATGATGGTCCATTTCTCAATCTTACCCATAAAGAGCTTTGCCCAAGACTACCTCTGCACAGCTTCTGGTCAGAGTCATACTCCCATTATTCACAGCAGACCTTCGGCTGCCATGTTTATTTCCTGTCTGTAAGAAAGAACTGGGGTTTGAGTAAACTGAGACCCCAATGCCTACTCAGCCACACCATGAGGTCTGTCATGTGAAGGTGGCCAGCTGAAATACAGATGACCTGCTTCACCAACTGTGCCAGGCAGCAGGTAACTTCCCAAAGCCTCTATCTTAACTGGGAGAAATAGCTTCATTTCATCAGTGTCTATGATAGTTTTTTTTTTTTTTTTTTGGCCTGCTGGAACTTTGTTGCTAGGCAACCAAGAGGAGAAGAATAAAAGGGAGGCCGAAAGTCTCAGTTGTATTATTCAGGCCAAGCAACCATTAAATCAGTTACTAAAATTTGCATAAGGTGAGCAGTGTTCCAAAGCACAGGGTTCAGATGTCTTCTGGGATTATTTAAAATTAAAGGTCTATAGAGCAGAGACAATGAGTTCTTCTTCGCCTCTTTTCAGATGGGAAACTAGACACAACAGTTATGGTGGACAGCAAGGTAGCTCATTTAAAAGTGGCTTCACAGTACCCATTAGAAAATAAAAATAAATATTTACCTTATATATTATATATAAATTATTATATATATTATATATATTGTATATTGTATATTGTATATTGTATATTATATATTACATGTTATATATTACATATGTGTATACACACACATATAATTTAAATTGTTATTGTTTGTTGTTTTGGCTCTTTTGAGAACAGGTTCCACTTTCTAGCCCAGGTTCTCCGTGAGTTCCTCCAAGCCCCCCGGATAAGTGTAGGATTACAAGTGTGAACCACATTCAGGGGTGAATTTAAGTTTTTGTTATCTTAGATTTCTCCTTTTGTATATAATAAGTTATTCCATAGAAAAAGGTTAGGCAAATCAAAACATAAATCAGATTTATGTATGTCTGTGTATATTTATATGGCTTCATAAAAATGCTTAATTGGTTGTGGCTATTAACTACATTTTAATAATCTTTTGGAATTTTTTTCATATTTTGCACAATACATAAATAAGTCTTTGAGATAAGTAAACCACCCAGCCTTACAGCTTTTACAGGGAGAGACATGTATTTAGCCTGTCGACTGTTTACGAATTCATGAAGGCGTTCTCACCTACTCAAAGATCCCAGTCAGGACTCCCCCCACTGATAGACTTTGATCAAAGAAGAGGAAGGATACAAAAGCAGGATTTGCTCTTCAGGCTGGAAAAGGAAAAAAAAATCAAAAGCAGAAGGGGAAGGAGGGGGCTTCTAGGGGGCAATGCAGAAGTTCATGGCTGGTGACAGCCTCAACAGCTGTGAGCAGGAAACTAATCAGACCTGGGCTCATCCAAGTGAGATGTAAAACGATGGACGACATTCAATACTGAGGGAGTAAAGGTAACTTACACTCTGTATAGAACAACTAATATTTACATGTCTTCCACAAATGGAAACCTCTGTGACAGAGAATAAGGAAGAAACTACTTAATTCCCATTTTCACAGAGAGATGGAAGGCTTTTAAAAAAAATCCCTTTCTTGTGCGCACGGCTGTGGGGCCTGAATGCATGCTGTCTCCCAGTCGCACAAATTCTGCTGTGAATCATTTCTCTTTGTTTCTAAATTCTATCTTATGGAGGCTTCCTCTTCTGAGATAGGCTGATTGGACCAAAAAAATGGCATTTATGCTCATACTAACAAAAATCACTCCTTCAGTAAATATGCCTTTTATTTCTCAGCAATATAGTAAGAAAAGTAACTGCCTTCTAATTTCCTTGAACTTGAAGCTCTTTGTTTTGGCTGCCGTATTGCAGAACATGATTATGCTTAATTTAGTGCTACAATATCACTAGATAAGCAGGTTGTCCATGCATATTAGATATAAATATGTCCAAGAAATTAAACCAAAGCACAATACTTACTCTACAATTATTCATGTAGGAAGATTTTGGAGACAGAAATATACTGAATCTGAAATACATCAGCTGTGAGGTCAGAGTAGTCTAGGCCAACAGGTCTGGAATTCAACCTCATCTTTAGCTGTAGTATGGTAGAAATGTTTTCATCTCTCTTACACAGTTTCTCATGATGTGAATACAGTTCCTCATGTGGTGGTGTCCCCCAACCATAAAGCCATTTCACTGCTGGTTCGTAACTGTAGTTTTGCTGCTGTTATGATTTATAACATAAATATCTGTGTTTCCCAATGGTCTTGGGTGACAAGAGAGGAAGGAGAGAAGGAGAAGAACAAGATAGCTTGGAAGAAAGGGAGGCATAGCAGCCACGTAGCAGCTGGGAGAGCGTGGCCCAGGCTGCTCAACTAGGTCCTGCGCAGCCAAGGTAAAATATAGAATGTACTAATTGGTAAGGCAGGATTATCGGCGGGAGGTGGATTAACTGTGTGGAGGTTAGGAAGTGGCCCAGCTATTATGCTGATTAGGATATATTAAAATATAAAGGTGTTGTGTGCCTTTCATTCAGGACATTAAGTATTGGGCCAGGTAGCTGGAACACGCTGCCAGAACTTATATATAAAATAATTCAACACCTCCTCCTCCACTACTTTCCCTCCACTCTATCCTTTCTCCTCAACTACCTCTCTTCTTCCACTAACTCTCTCCCCCTCCTCCTTCACACTTCCTCCTCCCCCTCCTCCTCCTCCTCAGCCATTACCATTCCTCTTTCTCTCCACTTCTTCTACACTTGGTAGAGGATTGAATGTCACGTTCTAATCATGTATGTAGTAGTTAGTACTTAAACGGACATGTGTGTGTGTGTGGGGGGGGGACTTTGTACATCATGTTTTGATCATATTCGACCTCCCTTCTCCAACTCTTCCCAGATTCACTCTACTTCCTTACCCACCCAAACTCGTGTCCTGTCTTGTCTTGCCCTACCAAGGCCCATTTTTAGTACACAAGCAGTTTTGGATTCATGACTTTCCATTGTAATTTAGTCAACTAATCATGGGCATCAATATCGAACTGACCATCCTCCTCCTAGTAGTGAACAATCGCCAACAGCTCTTCAGCTAGGTTTCAGACTGCCCAACTCACCTCCCCATACCGGGATTTGGTCTGACATGGGCTATGATTCTGTCCCAATGGTTAGAAGTCCATATGTGCAGCTGCTGTGTATAATGCATTGTTTCCTTGTAGTTACCCACTGCCTTTGGCCCTTACACTCTTTATACATCTTCTTCTGTGATGACCCCAAGCCTCTGGAGGAAAGGGTATGCCTACTCTATAGTCTTTTCTTCTCATCATCTTGGCAGACTGTGGTATTCTGTATTGATCATCATCTATGGCAAATGGAAGTCTCTCTGGTGACTATAATGATGGGTCATTAGGAGTTGGTTTAATACTGTCTCCATTTAGCAGAACAATAGTAGTAGATTCTCTCCTAGGGCCTATTGTCTTTCTAGTCATAGATTGTTGACCCAAAATCATACCAGGTGTGGGTTTCATCTTGTGGAGTGTTGTTGCAATAAATATTAAAAGATGGATTGCTTATCTCTTTATCGGCTCCCAGATATCATTCCGTGGGTGCCTCTTCTGGTATAGAGCTGAGCACACAGACTCAGTCCACAAGCCGTATTCTCTGCATGGTTCCCTTCTCTGGTGGTTCATTCTGTCTGCCGTACTGCCTCCGTCCTGGGTGGAATTACCACTCCAGCATGCTTCTTTAGCCAATGTCCAACACAAACAGGACTCTAAGGCCTGATAGCTTTTTATACAGGTTTATATATCAAACTCTCAATCCACAAACCCTCTCCAAAACATTACATCAAATGGACAAAGATATAAACTGCCCTTCGATATGAGATCAAAGGCTTATAAAATCCTTAAGATACTCATAATTACCTATTGCCAATTAAGTTCACCTGGGTCCAGATCACCCTTCTCCAGCTCCATCTTGATCTCCCTCTCTCCTCCTCTTCCGATTTCCTCCCTTTTCTCCGCCTACTTCTCCCTGTCCAATCATGTAACACCTTAACATAAATCTACAGAGTGTGACTTAAATCCAAAAAGGAAGTGGTTGGTTACTCCCATGACATTCATACCATATTGTACTAATAGGCGTGCCTTGCCAGCTCAGACATTCATGGAGCTTACAGGTTTTGCAGTTGGGTAAGACCGACGCTAACATTTCTCCTCTGGTATGATGTTGAGCACCCTCAAGCATTGTGAAGGTAGCCGGTAGCTTCCAGGTCAGCACCAGCTTGATTACCTCAGGATTCAAATTTATAGAGTCTTTAGCATTAGAGTCTTACTGTCAAGTTCTGTAAGGTAACCAAGAGCATCAGACATGTCTTGTAATGCTTCTAGGTCAGTGGAACTTCGCTGGTAAACAATTCCAGGGGTAGTAACCCATTCCTAGAGCTGGGATTTTAATGTGTTAGCCTGTTGAGCCTAGTAGGTACACTGTTGCCCTGTTATAGGTAACATCATTTTAACTCTTTTTACTAGATGTACCGAAACAGTTTATGAAGCTTCTACAGTAGTAGGTTTCCATCTGATTTTTTTCAAAAGGATGTAGTGTTTCACTTTCAAGACTCCTGTGTGTTCCAGGTGATGCTGTGATACACAATAAGATATACTTTGGAATATTTGGACAGAACATTGCTTTTGAATATGAATGTGCCCGCCTTCCATTAAGTGGCTATTCTTCTCCGTTCTCTTGCACACCATATGTCAGAACCGAGGAAATCAACAACCCCGGGAAACCACAGAACACATCTGACAGCTGCAGGGCTGGCTGATTCACCGATGGTGACAGGAAAACATTCGCCACCACTGGGGGTACAAAGCGTGTGGACTTTAATGAGCCTGGCTGCAGGGGGAGAAAAAACACATCCGACATTTTCTATTTTAATTGGAAGTGTCATCCCATAGAGCTTCCGTGAGTCTCACACTGTACTCTGCTGTGTGTTCCTCATAAACACAGCGCATGGAAGAATACGCAAGCAAATGCTGGCCTTGGCAAGAATTCAGATCGAAATAACAATGACATTTTGTATTTTTCAAAAACGGATACTGGCTTGTTACCTAACTGGGGAACATTTGGTACATCACTGCTATCCTGATAACTCTCTTCCATTTATAAGGACTACTAAGTTTAACTATTCTGTTGTTGGTCATTAGATATGAATGTGATTTCAGTTCAGTAATTATGGGTCCCTTATTTATTATATGTACATATGTGCATGCATATGCCTATGTGAATTTATGAGCATCATATGTATGCAGGACTTTTGGAGATCAGATGGCTTGTAACTGGAGTTACAGGTAGTTGTGAGAGTCTTTTGGAGGGTGATAAGAACCAAACTTGGCTGTTCTGCTTAACTTCTGAGCCATTTCTCCTGCTTTTAGTCTTGACTTCATCTTGTTTTCTGATTTGTGATAATTATATCCAATGAAAACCAGTAAACAAAGAACAACTACAAGGGAGATTTCTTCTTGACTTTTCTTATATCTTAATATATACATATAAAACATTATATAATTAATATATTAATATTTGATATTGTATATATGTTATATAAATTATATAATCATATATAATAATTATACATTGTACACACATATACACACATATATATGGATAGATAGATAGGTAGGTAGGTAGATAGATAGATAGATAGATAGATAGATAGATAGATAGATAGATTGTGGTACAACATGAATACAGATTTCAGAGAAATGTCAGGTAAGCTATGAAGTCTCACCAAGGTGACTGCCCAAATAAGACCTGAACAAGGATAACACTAATCAACTTGCTAACATGGAAGGAGAAAGTTCAGGAGGCCTCAACTCTAGACTAAGAACTATAGGTATGCAGAGAATGCTGACATCAGGAGAAACAGGCTTCCCTAGGGAAAAGCACATCAATTGCTATTATAAATATAAATATATATATTTATACACACACACACACACACACACACACACACACACACACACCAATTAAAGAAAATGTGACTTTGAATTCGAGAGCAAACAAAGGGCAGGGGTACATGGGAGAGTATTATAACTCAAAAATGTAAACACCATGAAAGAATAAAGCAGATGAGACTGGCTATTTGAAGGTTGTTTAATATTTTCCTGGGGACCTGTATGGAGTGGCAGTTGTCAGTGCGAGCATCGGGCTGAAGTCACAAAGTTTTTCCTATGACATGACCTCAAGTTCTCACAGACAGCCAACTTGCTGATTAACACATCAAACGGGGGGCAGGAAAAACCTAACAAAGCCGAACACCGGTTTCTACTGTGTGTGCAATCAGAGCAGGGATACATTGGCAGATACAAACCTCAGAAGACATCCCATCCCAGCACAAGGTCAGGGGTCAACTGCATAGATAGGTGCCTCCGAAAAAGAAACTCGGATGAAGAGTTTGCAAACCTAGCACAGCAATTTCCTAAGGCCATGTTTCACAGGGAAGTATAGACTGGACAGTGATGGACTTTTGAGTGTTAGGCAAACGTTGCCAAATTTGAAAAGTATCAAAACAAAGTTATTTCATCAAACTGACAACCAGGGCCATTGCTAACTCAAAAAAAAAAAAAAAACCAATAACAAAAACAAAACAAAAAAAAAAACCACAAAACAAACCAACAAACAAAAAAACCCTGTGAATTAGCAAATTCCAGGACTCCAACACTCTAAGGAAACTTTGAAACTTGCAGATTGCACGTGACCGAACAAGCTCCATCCTACATTCTGAGTCACAGCACATTTTTGATGAAAAGGATTTAAGATTTGACTACTTACCTTAAATCAAAAGACAAAGAATGCTCATTATGCCCAGATGAATTTAGTCACCAACGGAGGAAGAGCTACTATTACTGAGGACCCTTGAAGCATCCTACCTTGAGAGCTAGAGAGAGCTAGAAACAATCTTAAACCAGAACTATCACAATATCGTAGGTGGAAAGAGAAATCTTACTTATTGAGGGAACATTATCTGATAGTATCTCCTTCTGACTCTCTGTAAACTATTCCCTGTTTTATTTTTCTCTCCCTCATTTATTATACTATAAAGCAAGTTGGTCGTTCTCTATCTCTACTACAACTTAACCTTCAGCAAGAAAAATCATCACCAGAAAGAGAGACTACATGATGTATACCAGGTACTGAGCATGAGAGGACCTTGAACATTAAACTCAGTTCTACCCATGTGGGCACACATGTCCACATTCCTAATTATATCTAAGCAAGATGCAGTTATTATAGCTTTTTGGTAAAGTGAGAATAGAACACTAAGACTCTTTTAATGGTACTAAACTAATGTTTGGAATCTGTGCTCTGAGATATTATGTTTTGAAACTTTTCCTGGGGAAACCTGAGCAAACCTCTACTTGTTCAAGATAAGGCACCCCCAACGAACCAAAGTAATGATTCAACTGAAGTCCAACTTGGCAGATCAATAAACTTACCAGACTCAGTTACTGGAGAACAAATAATGGATTAGTTCTAGCAGTGTCTATGACTCATAGGCAGCTGCATCATCAAAAAGCACTCTCCCACAGCATAGGTGACCACTCACCAAAGGCAAACCTGGACTTCCATGCATGACATATAGGTAGCTCGGGTGATTGGAGTCTCCTATTCCCAGAAATTGTTACTACTTACATAATCATAGGGAAAATTGAATCCTGTATGTTTCTGGTACTTCCTGAGTTTGTTTACTTAATGAGTTTTAGGGAACTTCCCTGTAGAAATAAAAGTTTCATTTCTGATGGAATTGCTACACAGCAATCCACCTCATTCTATATGACAACTCCATGATGTTCCCTAAGCCATGGAATGGATGATATAACTATCTAATTATTTTCCCCCATCTATGGCCAAGTATCTGGGCAACTATGCCATAGAGATAGCAACTTAGACTAAGGGAACTTGGCTAGCCACAGGCCTCTGTAGTATAAGACCCGTTGTGAAGCAAAGGTCCCTTCCATGACTGAGGCTAGGATCAACAGGGATGCCTAAGCACAAATGTCCAGAAGACAACTCAACAAGCAGATCACATTCATTTATTAAAACAACAGCGCCCGAAAGCCTATGAGCTCTCCAGTCTTGACCTTTTCCACTGGATTACAGTACGAGATCTCAGTTCCTCTCCCAGAACAGGCCATTAATCTAGTTAGAAAACAGTTGCTAGAACCCATAACAGTTTGGGCACCATCAGACCAGTGGGCCTGTCTTACCAAGCATGTTTCTAGTATAGTATGTGGAGTCTGTTGGTGGGAGCTGTGCAGGAAAGACTATGGAAAGCACGTTGCCTGAAGATGGTCTACCATTCTTTAATGGCTGCAATGTGAGCACTCTGAAGAGGCATGAAATCTCAGGGACATTGTCCCAGGATTGATTCTTACTGATGATGTGTCTTTCCTGTCACTGCTGTATCCTTCATATATCTGACATAGTCTATTGTTTCCTGTTTTTTTTTTTTTTTTTCTTTAATTACCCACTCTGTTGGTCAGGTTTCCTGCAGAATCAATATGAAGATGTAGTTTCATGTAATAATACTGTTTAGACAAATTGATGATTTCATAATTCCTGATAATTTTTATAGAACTCCCCATTTGATTCAAGTAATTTTAAGCCCCCTGCAGAACAAAAAAGATAGAATTATGTTAACCTTCATGTGCCACAAGCTAATTGCACTAGGAAAGGAAGTCAGCTTGGAACAAATTTGCGATAAAAGAGAACAACTCCTTTTAGGTTATGAATGAGGCTACTTATCTCAGTAACTAAGGTCTTAAACTAGGAGAGTGCTGTTTATTATGGGTGCCAGAACAAAAAAATGAATGATTAGTTTATCTATACAAGAGTTCAAACAATAAAGACACAAGATAGATGGCTTGTCTCTCGATCGAAATCTTGGTAACCTATGACATAAAACGATTGCTTTAAACTTATAATGAATTTGTAAAGATATAAAAAATAGATAAGGAATGTTTATTTGAGTATGAGTCTTAATGGGAAGACATGGAAAATCAATTTAAAGTCTATGATGGTTTGTATATACTTGACCCAGGGAGTAGGACTGAACCTCTGAACCTGTAAGCCAGCCCCAATTAAATGTCATCCTTATAAGAGTTGCCTTGGGGATGTTGATATTCACAGCAAAAAAACAAAACAACACAAAACAAAAACAAACAACAAAACAAAAAACAAAAACACATCCCCCCAAGAAACCAAAATAAAACAAAAAAAAAAAACAAAAAACAAAACAAACAAACAAAAAAAACCCACAAAACCAAACCCTACCTAAGACAAAGTCTTAATAGAAAAACAATTTTTCAGTAACTCCTTAAATCTTTTCAACCTATGACATGAACTATTACTTTAAGCTTATTATGACATTATCCTTCTATAACAATTCTACCAGTTTTTGTGATAATTGCTTTTATGGCTATGAGGTAATTTCTTTCTGAGGAGGTATGAAAACTGAAGATAAAAATTAAAGGTTGTTGGAGCCCCTTTCTCCTTCAGTCAGTGTGTGTGTGTGTGTGTGTGTGTGTGTGTGTATGTGTATATGATTTTCTGTCTTTCTTTTTCTTTCTCCCTGATCACAGAGAAAGCGTGGCCCAAGTAAGTAAGTAACTGATTTTCCTTTTTTAGTCCCCCTTACATTCCTCCCCCCTGCTGCTATCAGCAGGAGTCAAGTGCCAGAAGCTGTGGCCCTGGAAGAGCAAAAGAAAGCTGAATGGCCAGGAGCTACCAGCTTTTGGTCCCTGCTGACTCTATGCCCCACCTCAGTTTACCCCTTGTGTTGTTAAAGTTGGTCTTCAATGGTCTGTAGCTGAGCAGGACTGAGGGTAACAATTCTGGCTCCCAAAGTCTAAGCACTGCCTCCTACTATGAAAGCCAGTGAGTAAGGAGGGAGATATTCCCTGATTTCTCCATGGGACATAGCCAAAGTATGTGTTATTATTTATCTTCAGTAACAGGGGAGCTAAAGAAATACTAAAACAGGAATATTAGCAAGGCCCAGTAAACCTAGTAAGATCTTATCACTTCTGTAAGATTCTTCTTGGAAGAGCAATGCTGAAGGCAGTGACATGGATGGAAGACACTACCCCATCTATTTCTCAACAATCCACAGACATTTTCCCATGAGCCATCAGGCTTCCTCATGCTGGCATGTTACTGTAGCCATAAGGCTAGTATGAGTCTCCTCTGCCCTAGTGATCTTGCTGGGGATGGCTTGGGGAGTTAGGCTTGGCTAGGGCTGAGGGTCCTTTTTTAGCCTGCTGTGCTTGGATGTGACAGGCTCCAAGCCAGTATATGGCCTTGGCCTACTGGACACATGCGGTTGATAAAAGGGCCCTAGACTGGGTGAACAATCTCTTGCCTCAGTATAATTTCTAACAGGTCTATCAGTCAGTCTGTCTGTCTTTCTCACTGCATAGCATTTGGCTTTGTGATAGGACTTTACCTAGAAACCATGATAGCTTACCACAAATATTGCTACATTTTTCCCCTGAGTAGCCTAGAGAGATCACTTTGTCTGTTTTTCCCCTTTCTCGTTCCCTCTTGATTTTGTAGCTTCGTTTGTTAGTCAAAACCATTTAAGATGCAGTGTTTGAGTAGGTTTATCCCTATCAGCTCACATGTTTGAATGCATGGCCTATGGGAAGTGGCACTTTTAGGAGGTTTGGCCTTGTTGGAAAAAGTGTGTCACTGTGGGGGTGGACTTTGAGGTCTCTATGCTCAAGCTCTGCCCAGTGTGGAGTCAGAGCCTCCTCTAACAGCTTTCTTCTTGCTGCTGCCTGAGGATATAGGATTCTCAGCTCCCCAAGCACCAAGTCTGCCTGCATACTGCCCCACTTCCCACCATGATGATAATGGACTGAACCTCTGAACCTGTAAGCCAGCCCCAGTTAAGTGTTTTTGGTTTTCGTTGTTTTTTGGGTTTTTTTTTTTTCCTTTATAGGAGTTGCCTTGGTGTCTCCTCACATCAATAAAACCCTAACTAAGACATAGTCTAAACCAATATATTTCTGACTGCGAGTCTCACAACTGATAGACCACAACACCATAGGGCTCGGCAAAGCCAACAAAGCTTTCTGCTAGCCATGAGGTCAAAGACTGCTTCTTTCTTGCTCAGTTGTCTTACTAAGATAATGTCTCTCTACTACCTTCAATCAGTCCCTGATATCCATGAGGGCCTCAGCTGGCGATGACCAAATGCCTCTAATGGCTTATAATGAACAAGCCTCCCAAACTGATGGCTATTAAATTGCCCGAGTTTATACAGACCGTCTCAAGGAGGTTTGGGTAGTTTCTCTGCTTCTGAGTCAGTTCAACCAATCTCGTCCCCTCCTGTGTCCTGTAGCTTTAAGAGTCAGACTGTGATTGACTCCTTCATTATTTAAAATTTCTATCCAATGAGTTCAGGTCATTGCTATACCAGGATTATCATAGTTTTTATACTAAGGTATCATCAAGACCTGTGGTGGTTATATTAATTGTCCACAAGGTAAGACTCTCCGTTGGGGAACTGCCTAGATCTGATGGCCTGTGGATTTGTCTGCAGGAGATTAGCTCGATTAGTGACTGACCTCTCAAGTATGTTCACCTGCTTACTTAGACGGCACACCTTCCTAGGTAGAGGATGCTGGTCTGTATCACTGGAAGAATTCAGAACACAGTTATGCACACATTCATTCCATCTAACCTGTGGATGTGAATGACTATTCAATGTTCCTGCCACCTTGACCTTTGAGCAATGATGAAGTTATGAGGGAAATAAATCACATCCCATAACCTGCGTTTGTCAAAGCGTTTTTATCACAGGAACAGGAAAACACAACTGAGAGAAAGCCCTTGTCTGCAAGCTAAATTGTGGATTTCTCACTTCCTCTCTACTGCAGGCCAGACCTGGGCACTGTCACTTTTGCTCTGCTCTGTTCTACCTCATTATCTGACTCCTCTCAGAATTCCCACGTTTTTGGTCCAGGAAGGCTTGTTGCTGGCTTTTTTTGGTTTTGCATTTAGTATATATTAAACGTATGCTCTCTTACTCTTTTGTCCTTTCTGCTGTAAGAAAAGCTCTTCAACAGCTCTCTGTCATCTAGTTTACCCAATCAGAAGATAGCATGGAGGAAGACAGACCCACAGCTCTTTCCTGTTATTAATTCCATCCTTAAACGTTCCCCTTGAAAGGCCAACCGAGCTCCAGTTACACTCTCACCGAACCTCAGTGGCCGCTGCGGAGCGACAGTCTTGTTCCATGAACACTACTCTCAGGATGTACAACACACATTTTCAGGATGTCTCCATACACATATGGTGGACTCCACTCACAAAGGTAGCATAGCACATCTTTTTACACAGAAGGCCATGGCCACCTTTAGATTAATCCATAAACACTCCACCTTTAGGCATCCCATCCTCAGCTACATGACTTACTACTCATGGCAAGGACTGTGCAGCTGTGGCCATGACAAGAAGTCACACCATTACACACCATGTTCAAAAAGATGGCCATGTTGGCATTGATCTGCAGATGCTGAGCCCTCAGGCAGTCCGGCTTCTGCTGCATGTTTCTTTCAAGGGGCTGTGAAACCACTCACTTCCAGCTCATCTTGGTTTTTAATCTGTCACTGTTTAGATGCCAATTATGTTGTATAGAAACTTTTTTGGGGAGGTGAACAAATGTCTACTTATACCACAGAGGGCACTAATGTGTGACATGGAGAACCAGTAAGCTGTTGGGCTTACATACTGGGGTTATTTATAGAAGTATGCATAACCCAACAACAGCTGAACTACCAAAAATCCTACCCCATAGGTGTCAAATCACAAAAGCTGCATCTTCAAAGCTTTGCATACCTTGTAGGTCGCTCAGCTGGATAGAATCTACATTTCCCCAGAAACTGTTGCTGCTTATGGAGAATCCTTGTGAATCCTGTAAGTTTTAGGTACTTCCTAGGGGTAAGTTTATGTCCTGAACCTTGTTTCATACATTTCAGAATTTTAAGAGCTTCCCTCCAGGAAAGAATGTCTCAATTTGGAGGAAGTTGCTTCACAACACATTTTATAATATTGGTTACTAGGGTTTTATTTCATAAAATTCTTTAATGGCTTGGAATAGTTTCCAGATTAATGGGGATTTTATTTGCACATCATAATATATAAGACAAAAATCTTAATTCAAAAAATAATGAAAATAAACATATGTGCTATAAAATTGGGACATGCAAATATCATACAAATGTAAGTACATTATTATTTCCATGAACATGCTACTTTTCATGTCTCCATTAACATTGGGTCAGTTCTATTTTTCTTGAAAAATGTCTCATCTAAAATTCCAAAGTTACTTTCACTGTCAGCCTTTCATGGTAGATAGCAAAAATGAATAGAATGACAAAATATTATGCTTATAGCCCTATTGTACATTTATAAACATGCCAGGACTATATAAACTTCTTTGTACATGTGTAGGGGAGGAACATGAGTTCATAAATATTGGTGCAGACACTCATGTGAAAGTCAGAGGTTATCCTTAGTTACTGTTCTTCAGGAGCCTTTTGTTTTGTTTTGCTTCATTTTGTTTTGTTTTGTTTGAGTTGGGATCTCCCTTTTAGACTCAAGGGTTGCTGATTAGTCTAGATAGGCTAGCCACTGACACAAGGAGTCACTTGTCCCCACCTCTCTGGCACTGGAATTACAAGAATGCCCTACTGTGTCTGTCTTTCACAGGAGCTCTGAGAATGGTTCCTGGGTCCTCAGTAAGACAAATTATCTCCCCAAATGCCAAACTATACACTCCTAGGCAAGTTAGGCAAATACAAAGAGTTCCACAAAATACTGCATGAAAGAAAACTAACAGCATTGTCAAAAACAAAATTATAAACTTTGTGTAAACAATTACCATTCCCAGACACATGCGTAAGAGAACTGGGTTGTTTCTTCACGTGAAGAAGCTCAGTTTTCATCTAGCAAGTAAACAGTGTTTGGAGCTGGTTGTCTAATGGCTTCCTCCAAGATTGAAACATTCCATAGTTTCACGAAGTTCCTAAAATTTACCACATTCACTTGGTTCCTCCTTGCCAGAGTATGCATGAAAGATAAGAATCATCCTCAGACATGAGATCTGAACTGCAAAGAAGACTCCAGAGAAGTCAAGATACAAAGAAGACTCCAAGACCAGACCAGCTACCTTGAAGCAGAAATCAGCTGAGGTGCCAGAGAGAAGTTTGGCCAACTGAGGTCCTTGGAAAGGACACTTTACACCCTGCTAAGCTGCCTGCAGGCTGTGCAGTGGACACATGACTCACAGCTTTTGTGAGCCGTCACCCATGCTGAGGACAGCTTTGATGATACACCCATGGTGATGAGGGCTATATATGAGTCATTTCCTCTCTTGCAAATAACCCCTTACCCATAATTCATGTAAAACTCATTGGTTCGCCAAGCTGGACTTTGGTGTAATCTGTGCTTTGGTCTGTCATAGCTTCTTCATCTGGGGTCTGTAGACAAATGTTGTATCTCCTCAGCAAAAGTTTTATCACACAACAGAGCAAGAGGACCAGGAAGTATCTTCCAGATATGACATAGAAGCTACACCCATAAAAATCCCAAAAGATATGGCTGCTTAAATAAGACCTGAAAAATAATAATAATACCAGGTGACATGGTTAGGTAGATGGGGGAAATCTCCTAAGTCACCATCCCTAGAGCTGAAGGCCTAAGGATAATTAATGGCTGAAGAGAGGGATGGGGATTAGCTTTCCCCAGGGAGGAGCCCCTTAAATTGTATGTAAATGCATGGGGGGAGGGGAAGGCACACAGCTGCAAAAGCACATTCTGCAGGAGGACCTAACTGAGGACTGCCTGAGAGACCAAGGATTGCTGATGGAGACAATGCCAGCCAATCAGGAACTACTGTTTAGAAAAAATGCCTTCTTGGGACCAATGGGGCGTGGTTGGAGGATATTAAAGGAGCTTGCAGCAGCATTCAGAGAGCTCACTGCTGCATTTATCTGTTTCTTAAGTCTGTCTTTGATTCTGCACCACCTCACCTCCAGCTCCCTAGGGTCAGGCAGCAAGTAGACTGGGGCACAGGCAACACTAAATGATTACCCAACACCAAGTGGTTAGCTGTAACACTATGCACATATACGTCACACCAGACAGACGCAGACAGTTGCATTTATATATTTAGTCAAGCACACAGACGTGTAGGTATGGACATGTGTGTATGCATTTGTTTGTAAAAAATGATTGAGAAAAACGGGGCCATAAAATTTCCTCCAAACATAAACACTGTTTTTATGAAGAGAAGATCTTAAGATAAAGGAGCAAATGAATAAAAGGGATCTGGGATATACGCACCAAAGCCATGGCAGCTCTTATGAAGAACATTTTGACTGGGGCTGGCTTACAGTTCAGAGGTTTAGTCCATTATCATCATGGCAGAAAGCATGGCAGCACGCAGGCAGACACGGTGCTGGAGAAGATGCTGAGAGTTTTAAATATGGATACACAGGTAGAGAACCGGCTTGAGCTTCTGAGACCTCAAAGCCTGCTTCCTAGTGACACACTTCCTTCCACAATGCTCCACCTCCTAAAACAAGGCCACATCTAACAGCGCCACTTGCTGCAGACCAAACATTCAAACAGAGGTCTATGGGGAGCCATTTCTATTCAAACCACCACACTGATCAAGCCTTAAATCTCTGTGACTGTCTAAAGCCCTAAAGTCCACTCATCAAGAATATGTGTGTTGCCAGATGTGATAATGCACACCTGTTAATCCCAGAACTCCAGAGGCAGAGGCAGGAGGATCTCTGTGAGTTCAACCACAGCCCAGTCTACAAAGTGAGTTCTAGGATAAACAGGGCTATATATATAAGGTGAAACCCTGTCTCGGGAAGGGGGTGAGTGGAGTATTTGTGTGTTTACCTTCAAGGGCATTTCTGTTTTATTGCCATGGGTCTGACAGTCTCCCCACAGGTCAGTCTAGACTCTCCTTACCATGTCACTGACCTGAATTGTTTCATTAGGGCCATGTTCATTTTTCTTAAATTGCTTCTTTTCAAAACAGCATGAGCCCAGGGATGTCCTGACATGGGCTTCATGGAATGTAGACATTGTTGCTCAGTCTGCAAAGCACATGCCTTGAAAATGTAAGGATGATCTGAGTTCAGGTCCAGAGCATGCCAGTCAGTGTGTGTCTGTCTGTCTCTCTCTGTGTGTGTGTGTGTGTGTGTGTGTGTTGACAGAATTCCACAGTAGAGAGTTAGAGGTAGGTGTGTTCTTGAGGTCTATACCTTGTGAACTTAACTAAATGACTAGTTCCTGGTTCACTGAGAGATCTTATCCCTGTATACAGGATATGAAATGGTTAAGGAAAACCTTGACCTTGAACATGACCTTAACATGCACCTGAACATATGTGCACACACATCTCTAACTGTAAGCATACATTCGCACACCTGCATAAACACACATAGGTAATAATTTTTAAGGACATATTTAGGAATATTTTTTCCTAACTTGGTCTTCTAATAGTGATCTTGAGAAATCGAACTGAGAGTATCTATTTCCCAATGGGTTTATGACCAAAAGTGCTTCGACTTCCAGTCAGATTTGATAATAATCTACATAGATTTTATAGATGCATTTTCAGATAAAAATTCAAAATGATACTAAACCTGAATTTCTTGAGTTTCAAGGGAAGGCTTGAAATGTTTTGGACTTTGGCGCACTGTGGATTTGGGTATTTACCATAGTGCAGATGGCCACCTGACCTGCCTCATTCTCCTCTTCCAAGGTCCTGTTTCTTGATCTTCCTCTAATCCCCTGAAGCCCTTCCCCCTTTCCACACACCTTAGAATGCTCCTAAGATCTTCAATCTAACTCTGTGTCCTACACGGTCATGCTCCTGTGCTTTGGGCCATTTTGTTTTGTTCTACTTTGTTTTGTTCTGCATATTGAAAAGAGCTGAATTCTCACCAAACTTTTCTCATGGATGGAGGTTTCCAGGATTAGTAAATTTCAAATATACGTTTCTTTTCCTTATAACTGAACTGAACACTTGTCTCAAGGACTGAAAACTCAGTCGTCAACAACAACAACAACAGAAACCATTCAATACCTTTCAGTGTATACTATTTAAAAACAAAACAGCATTTTCGTTGTATGTAAATTAAACAGATTATCTCCTTGACTCCACTGTTTGGATATCTGATGTAGATATTCCCTCATTAGTGAGAGAAAATCCAAATAAAGATGATGAGGCAAGACCAAAAGGAGGAACATGGAGTCTTCCAAGCTTTATTCAGAGACAAAAAATTAGTCCACCTAAACTATCTTAGCACAGAGGAAGCCTGGGATACCCAGGCCCTCTCAGCCCCACCCTCTTGTTGCATTCCTGCAATCACCACGCAAAGGTACCCCCCCAACCCTCACCCCCACTGAGCTTCTCTGCTTTATCCTTGTTGTGGATCACTTCCTCCCCAGGAAACACCTTCTGTTGCTACCTTGCCTCACTCGTCTGTCTAAATGTTTGTTCCGGGACACAGAAACCCGGAAACCCTGGCAGAAAGGAATCAAGCCTGTCACCTACCAAAGTCAGGAAAATGCATCTTGGGGCAGGACTTGATTTGGCTACTAAAGCAAAAGTCATTTGGAAGAGATCTGGATGGCGTTCAGCACATTCAATCAGTGAGAAATGTCCTTCAGAGTACTAGAGCCGCCTTTTGAAAACAGTGATTCTCCATATTTAATAATTCTACTTGAAGACAGGCAATATTTTGTAAAAAGTGACTGGCAGCTAGGTATTACAGCCAATGAATTTTCCTTCAGTTAGTTTTCTTTTAGCAAACAACATCTACAAGAACCTCAGGCTTAGAAAGCACAGAAAGAAAGAAAGCGTATGCAATAAGGTCTTCTATTTTAAAGCGTTAATATTCAAACAGAATATATGACTAACATTTACAACACGGCAGACCAGACTTCGGACACTTATGATATGGATTAGTGTTTTGACTATTGGTCTTTGGCATTTGGTTAGCTTTCCACGGGTATTTTAATTCTCTTGTAAGCATTGACAGAGATAAGAAAACCATCTTTGTTCGCCAAAGCAAACAGAATTCTAGTTTTTAAAGGCGAACAGCTTCTTAGGAGGTTTAAGTCATGCAGGACAAGGTCTCCCTGGTGCCATTGGTTTGGAAAAAGATGGTTGATGGTACTATCTCCCAGGTGAGCCTTGCATAACTTACACCGTGCCTTTAGAGGCACTGAGTTTGTTCAGGAATGAAGTGGTAACCGACCCTGAGCTAGGCATTTCATACCGATAAGATTCTATTCAAGCCAAAAGTGCACACAGTTCAGGTTCCTCAACCCGTTGCCACTGAATTCACCACCACCAGTGTCGGGATTCTGTAAACCCTACCCTTCAGTTACCTGGCAATTGCCAGGGCTCTGCCCCAGTTACCTGACACTAAAAGGGGCTGCTTGCCCCCCCCCCACCACCCTTACCTCTCCCCTCCCCCTTCCCTTCCCTCCTCTCTCTCCATGTGTTCATGGCTGGCCTCTTCTCCTCTACTTCAGTCTCGATTCCTCTCTTCTCTCTTCCTCTACAACCCTCTTAACTCCCTTATGACCTGAATAAACTCTATTCTGCACTATACTGTCTTATGGCTGGTACCTCAGGGGAAAGGGATCCCAACATGCCCCCCCCCCAGAGGCATTCCCCTTGCCCACAGGCCTCGCTGTACCTCCATGGGCCATATCCCCCCCACCCCCCACTCTCTTCATCCTTTTCCTAACATTGGTGCTGAAACCCGGGACGTCATCTTTTAACAACAACCAGCTCCTTCCCATTTTACTCATGAAATGTTTTTACTGCATTTTATTGAGTGTTTTCAAACCTTAAACATTATTTCTAACTTGGACTCTCACCACTATAATTGTTTGCAGAATTTAAGGTTTCCTTCTTTCCTTCTACATACACAGTAATGAGCACATTTCAAAGTCAAGAAAATAGAACTTAATGAGTTACAGAAACAAAAAAGTTTTCTGCAAATAGTATGGCATTAATTAAAGTAGGTCCTTGATATTTCTTTCCCAAATCATTTAAGATAGAAACTTAACAACAATGTAAGCTAACTAAGGATTTTAGGACCCATTAAAGTTTATAAGATATTACTTCAAACAGCATTTTATATGTTACCTAAATTAGACTAGAAATTAAATTTCTTAACACTGAAATATTAAACAAGAATATTTCATGTACACATACAAAACCGCTTTTTACAACTAAGTTTCTGTTCGATGCTATATTAATTTGATTAAGCCTAGTTTCTAAATAGTAAAAAAAGTTCATAGGTCTTTCCTTCTTATTTTACAGGTATGAGTGTTTTGTTTGCACTTTTAGACTGAGCCTCTTGGGCATACAGTTCCGTAGATGCCAGAAGAAGGTGTCAGCATTCTTGGAGCTGGATTTGGATTTACACGTGGTTGTGAGCGACCAAGTGGGTGTTAGAAATGAACATGGTTTCTCTGGAAGAGCAGCCAGTGTTCTTAACCCCTGAGCCATCTCCAGTCATTGAGTATCTTCTTTTTTTTTTTTTAATGTGACATGAGGAGTTTCTTTTCCATTTCTATTTGTTTTTTTTCAGTTTTAAGGGGCACTTACAAATGTGTAAGAATAATTTTTGAATGTTTTGAATAATTTTACAAATTTTTTAAGCTTGAAAGTAGTAGGCCAGATATAAAAAAAGCATTTCTATTTCTGGTGCTGAGGTTTCTGGAGTATAAAGAACCAAATTAGCAAGCTTTAAGTTAAATGGGTACATAAATGTTGGGTAGAAATTAAATAATATGAATAATCATAAATTTCATAATAAATATTCATGTTATAAAAATAAATTAAGTTTCCATGAAGAGTATGAGGAGTTTGATATGTTTTTAAAATTTCATTGCTTATTACGTAGAATCTTTATTATATCAACATTATACCAAAAATAGAAAAAAAAGATTTTGTCAGAATTACATCTTATAATAAATAATAACAGTAATAATTTACTTATACCGTGGTCCAATTCTAGCTTATAGATTAAATGGTTAAATGGAGCCATGATACAGCATTCTCTACAGAACAGATAGTTACAAAAATCAAAAGCTCCCAGATACCAATGTAGAACTTCTGAGATTCAAAATGTCCAGTTAAAATCAGCAGTTTTATATATTCCCTGTCACTAAGAGAGCTGACCAAATTTGGACAGTCATTCAGAAAGCCTAGGACAATAGGTGGTCATTGGCTTAGCCCAGCAGAACTAAACCCAGCTCAAACAAAGGCACCAACATGGAACAGGATGACTTGTGTGCTAGACTTTAGAAAGGCTCAGGACTAGGAGGTCCCCAGATATGGACACTGTGAAACAGGCACTTCAAAGCTATGTTGCCAAACAACAACAACAACAAATAATAGTTCTTCACACAGACCACAAGACAGCTTAATGCAGGATATGCAAGATAGAAGGCCTGGCACCCCAGTGCCTTTACTCTGTCTCAAGTCTCCTTACCTCTGCAGGAGGGCATGTTGGCATGTTAATCACTCAAGGAGTGTCTTGCTATAAATATTTATCCCCTCTGAGACTGAAAGCACTGAAAACAAAGTCACAGTCCTAAGCCTGAAATCACCTTGCATTCCAGTGAGGGCAAAGTTTGTAGAACACACAAACTGCCCCTCAGATGAGATTAATTACCTGTGAGGGTGAGGCTGCATTCTGAAACAAAAACAAAATCAGCTCCTTAGGATCACATTGATTTATTCATATCCTAGCTGGGCCTGCTAACTGTGTATATACTTTGTTTCTTTGTGCCTATCCATCCTCTGTTGAAACCTAAAGCTCCTCTCAGTACTCCAAAGACAGCCCTTTAATTTATTCTCTCTAGTGTGGCCATAGTAGGTAAATCTGCCCGTTTACTGATGCTCATCTTCTTAACTGGAGTCCTGAGCACAGGAAGCTGAGCTGCGTAGTGCCTGACCTTTGGATGTGCTGAGCCTAGTATTTTACCTCAATAACTCTGTTCACGAGAATATCTCACCAATAGATTCTTGAAAGATTCTGTATAATATTTACCAGTCTCTAAGGCTACTAATATCCCTTCCCACATCCAGAGAAGACACAGATTTCCTATGTACATATTTAAAGACCAAGATTATAGGCTCATATGATAAAATCAGAACACATTATAAAAAAATGACATTTTATGACACAGAAACTTCTGAGAGACACAAAATATCATTTTTCACCAGGCGCCCAGTACTGAATAAAGATTTTCAGGGTCTGTAACTATTTTTTTAAAGATTTATTTATTTATTTTATGCGAGTATTTCATAGCTGTCTTCAGACACACCAGCAGAGAGCATCTGATTTCATGACAGATGGTTATGAGCCATCATGTGGTTGCTGGGATTTGAACTCAGGACCTCTGGAAGAGCAGTCAGAGCTCCTAACCACCGAGCCATTTCTCCAGCCTTGTCTATAACTATTCTTATTTCCTATTGAGTTGGTGACAAGAAACTATTAAAAAAACTTAAAACCACCAAAAAGATAAACATGAAGAAGGAAAAGGAGAAATCATCATCCAGCCAGCAGGGGACCTAGCAGGAAGGTATCAACAGAATTCTCACAATGGTCACAGGGAAAGAAGGACTCATCACAGCAGACAGTAGGAGAGATGGACACAGAAGAATGGCCTCCAGGCAAGGGGAAGGGATAACCTGGCATCCTATGGGCAGCCTCCTAAAGTTTTCCACTCAGCTTCTCCTTAGGCTGAACCTCAGAGAAGGCTGTAGGCTGAGCAGGGCATGGCAGGAATTAGCGAGAGGCATGCCCGGTATTGAGAAAATTTCAGGATGTGGTGATTCTACAGGAGAGCAAAAGATGTCCAAAGAATCTTCCAGCAGCTGACAGGCCAGTTTGAGGGACAGGACGGAGTGTGATGGGGAGGTGAGAAGGGTACATGGGCTTCCAAGAGCAGGAGAGCAGACACTGGGCACCTGGTGAACCATTGAACACAGATGTTCAGTTAAGCAATCATCCTATAACCACAGTGATAAGGAAAGTCACCACCAGCAGCCCCTACAGCCGCTTTATATAACTTTAGGAGGGTCAGAAAACATGTCAAGTAGAGGTGTTTAAAGTCTGTGATCTATGACTGAAAATATAGAATTTCAAAAGTAGAGAAGGACCTAACTATAAATGTTACTTATTTAACAAATAAAGATATTGGTACTTGTACTGGCTGATTTTGTGTCAACTTGACACAAGCTGGAATTATCACAGGGAAAGGAGCCTCCATTGAGGAAACGCCTCCATGAGATCTAGCTGTAAGGCATTTTCTCAACTGGTGATCAAGTGGGGAGGGCCCAGCCCACTGTAGACCTGAGTTTTATAAGAAATCAAGCTGAGTAAGCCAGGGGAAGCAAGCCAGTAAGCAACATCCCTCCATGGCCTCTGCATCAGCTCCTGCTTCCTGACCTGCTTGGGTTCCAGTCCTGACTTCCTTTGGTGATGAACAGCAGTGTGGAAGTGTAAGCTGAATAAACCTCTTCCACCCCAACTTGCTTCTTGGTCATGATGTTTATGCAGGAATAGAAACCCTGACTAAGACAATAGTGAAAGAAATGTCAATTAAGAAATAAAAGCAAATGTCCCATGAAAATCAGAACATGAATTCGAGGCAAACATTTGAAATGAAGACGCAGGGTCTCTGCTTTCAAGAAGAAAATCACAGTCACTTGACTTGTATGACTAATAAAACAAAAACATAGTCATAAAACCAACATGTAATTACACACACACACACACACACACATAGGAAAACTTGCCTCCTTACATCTTGGTAGATAAATCCTCATGTCCCCAACTCATCTGATTCACACTCTAACATCAAAACAAGTAGCTAGCCTCGCCTAACCTGAGCTGGTAACAGAACTATAATAAAGGATGGCTCATAAGTTGGCCTTCTAGCTAGTGAGTGTTAAGAGACTCTGCATTGTTTTTATATTCTATATGGGCCATCCTGGGAAACACTAGTTACATCATCATTTCTGATTTAGGAATTACCTGAGTTTTGAGATATATTTACACCATAGGCAATCACTTATGCATTGTTGTAGAGCAGTTTTCTCCAAAATTAGAACCTTCCATCTTGGAGAGATAAACCTTAAAACACAGGGTGTAAAAAAGAGGTTAAACCAGCAGGGTGTTCTAGTATCTTGTTCAGCATAGCTGGTTCTTCAGCCCCAGCTAACCAAAACCAAGCTTCTTAAATGTAGCAGGTCCATGGAACTGACCAAAATCACTAGGGTTCTTCTCCACAAGTAGATAAGCAGTAAAGAGTGCAGGAAAAAAAATCACTTCCTGGTAATTTGAGATGTCTAGAAAAAAACTTCAGACAAGCTGAGCAGCCTGGGAAAAAAAAGCAGAGACCAGATGAGCAGCCTGGGAGAGGCTCCAACCTACTCAGTCACCTGAAAAGGATGTTAGCTATGTCAACCCTTTGATCTACCTGCAGACTGCGCAACGCACTCCCTGTTCCCAGCATTCCTGAGCTGCCACCTCCGCTGAGGTAGGCTTTTGTGAGAGCTGACACCATTTCTGTTCTTATAACACCTCTCCCACATTTCTATTAGTAACCCCAAAAGAACTCATTGGTTCAGTGGATGGAGCCTTTGGTGGAATCTCTCCTTCAGTCTGTCATCGTCTTCTCATCTGAGTAGATATTTGTTCACGTCTCCTCAGAAATAATGTCACACAACATATACAGAGGATTACGAGGAGATGAACAGGAGCAATTCTCTGCTATCATAACTACTTTAAGCAGCATCTTCTCCTTTCCCTACCAAGAGCTAATGACCACGTATCACCAGGGTTCTCATTACTATAACAAACTATGCTTGCTGGCATCACTGCTGGCACCAGCCCTTTCAATAATGTCCACTTACTCATGGCTTGGGTCTGGTACACATCTTCCTGTACCTATGAGTTTCCTGAGCACTATGTTCTCTAATCTTTCTTTCATATGCAACCTATACTAAGGAATTCTGGCATTAGAAGAGAATGCAGTTTGAATGTTCTATCTTTAAAGTTGTCCTATAAAATCTTAAGAGAGCCATGTGACTCTTATTGGAAAACGGCTCTCAATTTCCAACTAGATTTTTAAACCCAGTTCTTTAAGTCCATTACAAAATCGCCAATTATTATGTTAGGAACAGACTCTAAAAACTAGGGTAAGATATTTTCCCAAATCGTCAACCAATGGGTTAAGAGCAGGCTCGATAAAAATTAGGTTAAGATAAATACTCTCCCACACAATTTCCAGAATAGCCACAATTTTAAATACTTATATGTTTTTATTGGTTTGGGTTTTATACCAATTACTAAAACATTATGGGAGATTAACTTTATTATACATAAAACATATCCATTCTACTGAGTTCTATAGATCCAAACCTTGTTTTGTTACTTACGTAGCTAGCCTATGTGATCTTTACCGACTGTGACAAAGTCGCATTTTCTTATAAATGAAAAACAGACCCTGTACAATGTAATTCAGCAATCTCCTTCACTGGCTTTCTGAATAAAACAAAAGAACCGACCAAGAGGCAATTGCCACCCATTCTTCCAGCTTGCTTTCGATTTAATAGTTTAGTACAATCAATAGTACACAAGAGTGATATGGATTTTCCCTTGTAGTCTTCAGTAGAGAAGGCATTTACCTCAGTTGTAAATTTACTGAGGACTTGATAAAGTCAGGCAGTTAAGTAAAGGGATACTGCAGTATGTTTACACATCCTTAAACACCCGAAACAATTTGAAAAATAACAGAAGCAGTATTTAAAATGGCCTCCCAAACACTTCAGTTCCCAACCAAAAAAGTCTGCACAATCTTACTATACATAAAAAGAAAACAAAATCAGCAATGGGAGGTGGCCAAAGATATCTGCTTACAGGAAACAAGGAAGGAAGCTGAGCTGGCCACACTGGTGCTTCCTGACCATCCACAGTGTGTGGGAGACATGGGCTATCCTGGCTGTCCACAATGTGTGGACAGAGAGCAGCAGTTTGGATGAAAAGTTCTGCTCTGACGACTGAACATATTAACAAACAAGGTCAAAACCAGTGAGGTAGCAACATTTCATTCCAGGCATTAAGGATACACCCTTTTCTCACCTGGATATTTCTTAGCCTGTCCCACCCACCAAATGCCTGCATGGTTTCTGCCTCCTCTCCTGTCTCCTCTAGCTGGCTGGTGTCTAGATGTTTTCTCTTTTCTGTAAGTATCACTAGGCGCAGCGAAATAAGATGGTCTCTTTAAAATGTCAAGAAGAACATAGCCCACTATTACAAACTTTAAATCAGCCCAACACTGTGCTGTGCACAGAATCAATCCTTGCCCCCCATTTCCCACACACCCTGCGCTCACTGTGATCACCCTTAAGGGTTCACCTTTTCTCCTCCAACCTTGAATTCTTCACTATTGTTCTTCCTGCCTGGAAAGACTGACTACTTTGTCAGTGGTTGTAGTAGGTTCCCTCTTCCTTTCTGTCCAGAAGTAAATGTTCTACAAACACTGGCACATAAACTGAGTTTTAAGAGTGGACAAGACATCTTCTCCAGGTGTGTAACTCACAGCAAAGAAGATGAGTTTTGACCCTGCCCAGGTCTCTCTGATGCCACATGAGATCACAGCATAGCTAGTAATATTCTAGGACGTGTCACACTAGGGTACATTAAACACGCCTCAGGTTAGCTACAACATGCTTGCTTTTAGCTCTGCAAGTGGTTACAAACTGGGTGTGCCGAAGCAATATTCTGAGAATGTCTCTTACATTCTAAAAGACTGCAACATTTACTCACAATAAATAAATAAATAAATAAATAAATAAATAAAATAATGCAGCTTGAGATATAATATCTAAGACTACTGTAGTGTTGTGTACCTTACACTGTTTAACCTGCCAATAAGAAAACAATCAACCTTACTTGCCTTAGACTTCCCATGTAATCAACCTTTATACCCTACTCCAAAATATTGCTGTAATGTTACATTATTTTCTTTGCCATGCCTGACCCAGGAAACAACATGTGTCATTTACTAAAAGTAGCAAATAGAGACATTGAAAGCAATGCTTAAAAATTAATATCCACTTTAAACTTGGAATTCAACACTGGATACCGAAAAACAATGTCGGTGATCTGGATCCGCTGGGGTTGGTTGGGGGTCAGTAGTTATTTCCTTAGACAGCTCTGTTGAGATTCCTCTAAAGTATCCCTCCTTCTTTCCATGGGTGACATCTGGACTATTCAGTCAAGGAGAGAGCAAAGCTCTTTGTGCAGACACACACAGTTACACAACGGACACACAGTCACAGAGACAGACAGATACAAGAACACATTCCTAAGAGAGCATCCAAGTGTTAGTTCTCAAACCCAGGACCAATAGCCTATTGACATATCAAAGTCGGGGCTGACCACCAGGTTCTCCCAGGATCCCTCAGTCCCTGCCTATTATTGAGTCCTGAATGGCACACCTGACTCCCTACCCTAAACTTCTCCAGCCCAGGGGTTTGGTTTCCCCTCCTCCAATGGTTTCTCTTCCCTATATAATCCAGCCATTTTGGCTATGGGCTTTTCCCTTTTGGCCTCTCAGTCTCCTGGCTCTTCCCTCTCCCTTCCCTGCTTCTCCTCACATGGGCTGGGTCAGTGTGCTGCTCATGACTACTCTGGACTTTTGCGGATGTCTCTGCCTGTGGCTGTGCTCTCCCTCCTATCTACCATAAACTTTCTTCTTCACCATACCTAGGAACAGTCTTGTCTTCCTTTTTATTTCTTTTCATTTCTTCCTTGCTTCCTATCTTCCTTCCTTTTCTTCTTGTTCTTCTTCCACTTCCTCCTCCTTTTGCTCTTCTTTGATTTATTGGGCAAGTACAGATTCTGACTCACACAACACACACAGGACAAGAGACACTGAGCACAAGGAAGGGAATTTAAATCTTGGCTTCCTCTTCATTAAATGACACCAAAAAGTGTGTCTTAATTTTTTCCCCTTAATGTGGCAGTGACACATTATCGGTGGGTTGGAGTTTATCATTAGTGCACTGAAACCAACAAATAAGCTGGTTATATATCTTACACATGGAATACCAACACTAAGGGGCTTAAGGCAGGAGACTTTCCATGAGTTCTTGGCCATACTGGGCTATAGGGTGATATCCCAAGGCAAAGAGCAAAGAGTGTTTCAGAAGAGTTGACAGATGACAGCCTCATTTTAAATGAAGGGATGGTGCTGAGTGGGAAAAGATAATTATGTATGTCCACAGCTACTGTCATTAGAACTATTCCCAATCCTAAAGTTGGAGTTATCTGTCGATGCTTACCTCACGCCAGATGTCAACAGAACATCTAGAAAGTTCTACGTAGAATATTCACTGCAAGATGATTCCTCAGGACAGTGGCACAAAATGGAAGGACAAAGGGAAACAGGCCATGAACAGCGGCAGGGATCATGGAGATATGAAGGGAAACATACCAGCTCCAAAACATAGAGCTCACTCTTGGAATCTGAACACTGAACTCTAGAGGAAAACATGCCTACAGGCCAAATTCTATCCTCGAAACAGCCTTCAATAACTGGTTATATTCCTTAAGCTTGCTCTGAACAGGAGTGGAAGGACAGCCTTAAACAGGGGGTGTGGTAGGGGCTATGGTCTGCCAAGGAATCTAGAGGAGAAAGTAATTAATCCCATGCAAGAAGCTAAAGTTAAAACTGCATATTTAATAGACTATAAGATTTCTAGTCTTCTGGCACTTGGGATTTCTCAATAAATAGAAATTGAATTCCATTACATTTACTTCTCTATATTTTAATGCACCCGTGGAACTACAAATTCACCAAAATGAATGAGAGCATTCTAGCAAGAGTCCCAACTTCACTTCCTGCTGTGGATGATGCCATGTGATTAGACCATGTTTCTCCATGCTTCTCCGTGAAGAACAGCTTAATAACATTCAGAATCCTGAGATTCTATCAGCACTGGAAACATAATCACAGGCCTGGAGGACTCACCAACACAACTGTTTGGAAGTCCTGAGAAAGAAGGAACCAAGAGGTGTAACTTAAGGAATACTTAAACAAAAGGGAGCTGCAATATAACTCCTGGACCCTAGGCTCAGGAAGACTGGGGAAGAGGGAAGAGAAGATTGTAAAAGCCAGAGGAGCAAGGAGCTAACTGTGAGATTGTGTCTCCTAGGAATGTCAGAGGCTACACCCATGAAGTTTCACCAACCTGACTAGACAGAAGCCCAAACCTTCCATAGACAAGGACAACAGGAACAGACATGCTACCATGAAGGTGAGTGGTGAGTCTGGGAGGCCTCAAACCTATACAAAGAGCTACCAGCAATTAACCATTGCTGAGAGCAGGAGAAATAATCTTCCCCAGGGAAAAGTACCAACTGGGTATGCAGTACCAAATAGTCTGTCCTGAAAACACACATACAATTAATGTCATACATACTCAGCAAGATGTACTTATGTATTTAGGTGTGTATGTGTATGTGTAAAACATCATTTAATGAAAACACCATATATTTGAAAAAGAGCCAGAGGGGTTTGGAGACAAGAAAAGGAAGGGGAGAATTACATAATTACAATTGAATCACAAAATATAAAATAATTGCTTTTTAAGCCAACTCAATTTAAGGGTCAATATCCCTGAGAGAGAATTTTCGAGAGTTAGATGGCTGTCAGAGAGCCAGTCTATTGTAGAGGCTCTAAGAACATCTCCAATGGCTCTCTCATAACAATGCATGCGCACTGCCATGAAAGCCAGGGCACTACATCATTGGACCCAGGGGCGGGGCAAGCACCTCTCTGGCTTCCGTTTCCACTTTTCCCCAAACCAGTTGCATTTCCTGCCTTTGTCCTAGTCTAAGTGGCTGAGTATTTTTTTAGATAGAACTGGCCAGAGCCTGAACAAGTATGCACATAGGCACAGGAAACAGGAAGTGATGGGAACACTTTGGTGGTCACACAGTGAAGTCCTTGTGTTGTGAGCCACTGGCCTTGTACCATTCCTCACAACAACAGGCATGCTGAAGAAAACTCAAGAGCCTCATGAGTCGGTCTCACAAACCTGGGATAAAGAGACCTTATCAGCCATCACACCAGGAATGATGCTCATGTCCTTGGCTGTTAGCATTAGAGCGCTATTTGGAGACAGGGGTTCCTGCTACTGCTTCTTCCCATTCACCCTGCCTGCCAGGAACAGCAGAGAGAAGCTCACCCCATTTCAAACCAGCAACCTGGGATGTAGAAATGTTCTTTTAAAAAATTATTATATATTTTGTTTATTTACATTTCAGATATTATCCCCGTTCCCGGTTTCCCTTCTGGAAACCCTGTATCCCTTCCTCCCTTCTCCTGCTTCTATGAGGGTGTTCCCCCACCCACACAGCCACCCACTCCTGCCTCCCCACCCTGGCATTCCCCCACACTGGGGCATCGAGCCTTCCCAGGACTAAGGGCCTGTTTTCCAATTGATGCTCAACAATGCCATCCTCTGCTACATATGTGGCTGGAGCCATGGTTCCCTCCATGTGTACTCATTGGTTGGGGGTTTAGTCCTTGGGAGCTCTGGGGGGTCTGGTTGGTTGATATTGTTGTTCTTTGCTGCAAACCCCTTCAGCTCCTTCAAATGTTCTTTTTTCCTTTCCTTTAGTTTTTTGACTTTGACTACTATCTGGCTGTGCTTCTTTGGCCATCTTTCTTGACTGTGTAGCATTATTTTTAAAATACTAGGAGAGCTTGCTGACAATAAATCAAAGCTGGTACAGATCCAGAAATACTTCACTGAATTAAATTAATTAGATGTGATTAACACATATAAATGACTCATTCGAACAACAAGCTGCCTTGGCTCCCCTCTAGATCAGGTTATAAAGCAAAGACCTCAGTCTTGACAATGTCTTTGAAAATTTAAGAATTTTATGTCTGCAATGATACTCGAGATGCATGCAGTGTTTTACTACTGGTTGAATATTCTTCCAACCTCAAACATTTGAAATTTGATACACCAAGAAACCCAAAACTTTTTGGGCACCAACTTGCCCCCACAAATGGAAAATTTCTAGATGTCGCTAAACATGTTATTGTCAGAACATAATTACTACTATCTCAAAAAAATTAGTGTGGGCTGTGTTTAAAGTATGTACAAAATATGAAGTTCATGTTTAGATTTGGGTCCTATCCCTAAGACAATATATTTTATATATGTGAACACACCCAAAATTCAAATGTAAATAAAAATAAGAACATTGGGTCCCAGGCAGCTTGAATGAGAGCTACTGTATGTGTAGGTATTTGTCAAGTTAATACACACTGGAGTATTATCTGGTAACTGATACTTAAAGTGCTTTCTGTTAATTCTTGTGTTATCACAGACTGTTCTAAAGGCCTCAATCAGCTCTTGGAAATACAAAGAAGATGACTTTCTTCCAGATGCAGATAGGACAGCTAAGGAGGCAACCAAAATCTGCTCACACAGAGGGGCCACTCACTCCAGCCCCTTGTGTTCTCTTGCTAGAGAAAGGAAAAGCAAGGGGAGGAGATGGAGTTGTGAAGTATGAATGACTTACATATAGAAGATGGGGGCTACATAGATGGTTCAGTGGGCACTACACAAACGTGGAGACTTGGGCTCCTAACACCAGAACCACACGATAAGAAGCTGGGCGCTTTATCATTCGTTTGTAGCCTTACCTATGGAAGATGGAGGCAGGTGGGCTCTGGAGACACACCATTTGCCAGTAGAGCTGAAACAGCTCCAGGTTCACTGAGGCACTGTCTCAAAGCCTAAGATGTGAGCAAGCAACACACTCAACAGTCGCTGACTCATAAAGAAAAGTGCATCCCTCCACACACATACACACATCATATACACACACGAACACATGTGTGTGAATACACACATATTTGGATAATACAAAGTATCCAAGTAAGTTTCCCACAAAGGACTTTTTTTTTTCCTCGTAGCAAATTCAAAGGTTAAAATTTTGGATTGAGCAATTTTCTGTCTTCTCAAGGAGAAGAAAAAAAAAATCAATCACTCCCATCTTCCACTGTCTGAGATGGCCCAGTTCTCTGTTTATATAAGCACATCAAAATGTAGATTGTAATTCTTTAGAAGAATCAAGCTATTAAAAAACCCATGCAGAACACGGTGTACCTCTCTACCATCTGTCTTCTTCCTCAAGGGCCAACACATTCATACAAAAACACATGTGTCTCTGCAGTAGGAGTGGCTCATTTCCTGATTGTCATAAATAAAAATCTCTAAGGTGAAAACCACCAGTATCATAACTAGCATTTAGCATAAATTATACTGTTGTGCAATGAAGCATTCGTGAACCCCAAAAGACCACTGAGGAACCCATTCCAATGCAATCCCATTGGGGTTCTTTATTACAAGCTAGAGCTTGGGCTGTAACTCCACCATTTCTGATGCAGCAGAAAAGCAGCAGCCCTAAGCTTAGTTTCAGGCAGGCATTTATAGAGACAAGAAGGGAGTATCTAGGCTGGCACACATCTGATTGGGAGGCCATTAATTACAGCCTTTAACACAATTGGCTGGTGCTGGCAGCCAAACCATAAACTTCACTTCTGCTTTCCTCCTGATTGGTGGTTGTTAGGAAGTGACATGTCAGGGGAGGGCTTGTAATCTGGAGGTGCAGATCTGTTAGGAAATAACCTGGGAACTAGTTTTGATGCAGGTCTTGGTGGGTAACCTGAAAATGGGTGCTAGGTACAGGATTGCTAGTTAACTTGAGTTCAACCTTAGGTCAGGTTCTCTAAGATGGAGTCTGAACCCAAAAGATCTGGTCTTTCAACACAGTGGTTCTGTTATATTTTGTTACTCCAGTCACTTTCTGCATTGTGTTCTTTTAGTTTCTGAGACATACAAAACAGCTCACTGGCTTTTGAGATGGAGCCCATGGCTCTGTTATTGTGGGAAAGCCAGGACTCTATTCCTGTTGTTCCCTGTTTTTTTTTTTTTTTTTTTTTTTTTTTTTTTTTTTTTTTTTTTTTCTGTGAATTATTATTCTACATGCACTTTTGAGTGTGCCCGCTTGAAACTATTACATAATCAGGTGATATTAGAAAACTGGTTCTTGCCAAAGGTAAACCATCAGGCCTATAGTTTAGAGAAACAAGAAGTCTTCTGTTCAAGAGAGTTAAAGGTGAGAAAATACGCTCTGTGGTAAAATCAAGCAACTTATCACATAAGTCAGATGTTCTGACCAACACAGATGTGTACAAACACCAGGAATAAAAGACTGTTTCAAGAAGAAAATTTATTTCCAGGAGTGAGGTAGGATAATTAACACATGAAGGTGTAAACATAATGTGTTACTAACATTATGTCTGAAAGGGAAGGAAGAACTTTCTGTATTCAACCCCCATTGGGTTTCTGTGAACCTTTCTTGGTTAGAAAGGAAATATTTCAAATCTTAAATTCACACAGACTTCAAGGTGAAGTTAAAACTTGTAAAAAGAAATGTCAACTTCTATATTTTATTAAGTTTGTGCTCAAATGCTGAAGCACGATGCCTTGTTTTCTTCTCACGTGGAAGAAAGAAACCAGAGGGGAAAATAATAATGAAATATCCATGAAACAAAACCTTGAATTAATAAAAAATTTCATTTAAGACAACAGGGAATATAGTTAATATTTCTAGCTAAATCTCACAAAACTTAATTATTGAGCTATATTTCAGAGATCATTTTACCCTGGAAATAAAGTTTATGAAATATACTGAATCTTAAGAATACTGTGAAAAAATTCACATATACACATGCACACACACAGAGGCACATACACTCCACACACCCACATGCACACCTTTATGCATAAACACAGGCACACATACATTTATGCATACATACTACACACACATGCATGCACAGACATATACACACATGCACACATACATGTGCATATGTATATGCATGTAAATGCACACACACATGTATTCACACAGGTATATAGACACACACATCATGCACACAGGCATACACACAGGTACATACACATACAGGCACACACACTCACGCACAAACACACACAAACACTATATACACAGATACACACAAACACATACACTGAGGTTAGAAAGGACAGACACACACACACAGAGTTTAGAAAGCATATACACACAGAGAGATGCACACATACACACACACACACACACACATACTGAGATTAGAAAGCACCCACACACACATACACACACTCACACCGAGGTTAGAAAGCATACACACACAGAGGTATACACACACACTGAGGTTAGAAAGCATACACACAGAGGTATACACACATACACACACACAGGTTAGAAAGCATACACACACAGAGGTGCACACACACACACTGAGTTTAGAAAGCATACACACACAGAGGCATACACACACACACACACACACACACACACACACACACACACACACACACATTCACACCGAGGTTAGAAAGCATAGGAGAAAACACACAGCACGAAAGTTCCTGACTCATCATTGAGGACCCGCCGCACTATCGTCATCCCAACGCTGACTTACGAGTGTCATGAGCTCCAGATGGAAGTGTCGGAGGGTAAAGAGAAGCATCAGTTGTTGTCTCTAAGGTACTGTTTCCATGTCCTAATCTCTAGCTGCTAGACAGTGACATCCTATAACATCTTCAAGAAGCTGAGTAGCTGCTTCAAACACAGTGGACACAGTGTATGTTCAACCATCATTCAAAATGCTTTAAACCACTGTTTAAAATCATCTTAAAATATCGCTAGTTTTCAGGATTAAGGATCAACTGCGTTCTGTGGCCTATTATAGCTTTGACCCCGTAGAGTTAATGGCGAGCCAATGGCATCACAACTGCTAATGGCACACATACGTCACAGGGAGTACCAGGACAGCGCCAGCCCTTCACCTCTAAGAAAAGACAAAGAATTTAGAAAAACGCATGTTTGATTGAAGACTGGAAACCACAGTCAGCACAATTTACACTGGATATTGCAAGTGGGTGAAGACAGTCATGTCGCCAGCGTTTGGAGGCACACTGGCACAAGCCGCAACCCATCCATTAGAAGTGGCTCTGTGATTCCTACTCAAAAGAACTACAAAAAAGAATGGAACACGTACCCTTGTTTTCTATGCGGTTAAACTTGTCAAGATTAAAAAAACAAATGGATATTTATAGGTAGAGGATTAAATGTGGATGGAAGCACATGGGATGTTCATACATGTTCCTGCCTCTCCGTTGTTTGAAAGCTTGGTGTTTGTTTTGTTACAGCCCTATATCACTACCACGTGGGAAGAAAGGTATGTCTCCGCATGACAGCAGGCTGGAGAAGTAAAATCAGAACAAACCCAGACATGAGGCTCTGCATGGTCCTTCAGAGAGGATCAAAAAGGCCAGGAAAGAAATGAAAGTAATGTTGGCAGAAGGAAATACTGAAATCATAGGAAGGGAGTTGCAGCCTGACGGGTGTGGACAATTAATGTCAAACTCACAAAGAATGGGGTTGCAATCTACCAGGACCCTGGGTCCTAATCTTCATTTTATTTTTATTTTTTAAATTAAAAAGTGTTTGTGTATCTTGGCTGGGCACAAACACGCCGAGGTGTACATTGTGGGTGTGGACAACTCAGTGGAATTGGTTGTTTTCCTTCTTCCTACAGGTTCCTCTATTTACTGAGCCATCCTGCTAGCCCCGCTAATCTTTGCTACTAATAACGATTTCAACCACTACATTCTTCTCAAATTCTTCCTAAATCCTTGAGCATGTTAAATAACCATAAAGGATCATATCATCAGTCTCAAACAGAAATCCTCTGATTAAATTTTTACTGTACAGAATTTTACTGGTCCCCCCCACCCCAGACTAACTTTTAAGTAGCTGGAAGAAAAGCTTCCAGGATCTGTAAAAACTCTTCAAGATCTGTAGCCCAGAAAACACGACTGTATTTGTTGTCTACCAGATTGCTCTCTGATGACGTGGTGAGGGCCTTTATATTTAAATGTGAGTGTGTTTCACATGTATTTACACTGGCCTTTCAGCTCATCAGCGCCAAAACAGTTCTTTATTCCTACTTAGAAGTTTTTCTATCATACAATATACCTTGGGCATGTTTCCCCTCCTCTAATTATTCCCAGATCCTTCCCAACTTCTTCCCAACCAAACTTCATGAGCTTTTTCCTCCCTCTTCACCGCCCCCCCCCCCAAATAAAACAAAAACAAAAAAAATAGATTGAAAACAAAAATACCAAATAAAAATGAAACAACACACACACACACACACACACACACACACACACACACACACACGGTATTTCAGAGCTATGGCTCATTGTGTTGGAACATGGAAATGGATGTGTTTCTAGATGTACCAGAATTAAATCACTACAAAATAAAGTTTAAGCAGATCTAAAAGTAACAAACTGGAGAATAAGAAAAGTCTCCCAACTAAAATAAGTCAAAATCCAACCAGACCTATATAGGATAATTGGAAGCAATGCCACAAAAGCTATTTATTTTTTGACATAGGAAGGAAAAGAACATCCTAACCACTTCTACAAAGCCAATATTACCCACATACCAAATCCGGAATAAGGCACGACAGAAAAGAAAAGAAAATTACAGAACAATTGTTCTGATTTATAGAGATTCAAAAATAACCAATACAATACTTATTCAAATACGCATCAAAAACTTCATCACAATCAAGTCAGTATCATTTCAGCAATACACATTTATGTAAATAGATGACGAATCACACAAATGGACCCAAGGATGGAAATCTATGTTCATTTCTCTGTAAGCTGCTAGCGGAAAAAATAAATATGGGGAAAACTTGCAGTATCTGCACAGGCAGGCACTTTGTGGGGACTGGTTGCTCTAAAAGTAAGACATGCAATAGAGAAATGAGGCCTGATGGTGTTGAAAGCTTCTACACAGGAGAGGAAGCAGTTAGGTGCAGAGAGAACGAACAGAATCAGAGAAGAGCTTTTCTAGTTATCTGAGAAAGGACTGGCATCTCACATATACAACAAACTAAGGAAGCAGAAGAAGGAGGAGAAGGAGAAAAACAGCAGCAGCAGCAGCAGTAACAACAACAACAGAACAAGCAATTACAAATGGGATGGTGAAACGAAAAGAACAGTTCAAAAGGTGAAAAACAAAAGGCCAACACATATGAAGAGAGTCTCAACTTCACTAGCTAGAGGAATGCATTTTTTTGATGTCACAATTGGAATTACAATCACCTAGAAAGCAAACAATAACCAAAAAAAAAAAAAAAAAAAAAAAAAATGCTTGCATACAGCTGGGAGTAATGTCGGCTACACCAGCCACCATGATAGAAGTCAGCACCAAGGTTCTTCTGAAACCTACAATAGGACCCAGTTATACCACTGTCCCAGAGCTGCAAGTCAACACGTCACAGAGAAACCTTACCACAATGTCTACAGGATCACACTGTGTCCAACAGCTAAGCTATGGGACCATCAGGGATGCTCATGGACAGATACCATTTATTTGCACAATGGAATTTGTTCAGCCATAAGAATAATGAGATTATATTGTTCGCAGGAAAATGGATACAACCAGAGATTATCATATTAAGTGAATTAACGGAGTCTCAGAAAGACAAATATCACATTATTTTCCCATTTGTGAATCCCAAATTTTATATAGGTCCATGAAATCAAATATATTCAGATGAAATGAGAGCAGACGCAAAGCTGTCTGGAAAGCCAGGGAATGTGGTCAAGAAAGGAATGTAGTGGGTCTGAGGAAAGAACATGCCCCCAAATCATTGCACAATTGCATAAAATGGGCTGCCACTCTGTATAATAAACAAAGTTTCAAATTTTAGCTTGGACTCTTTAAAAAGTACCAGGTTGAATAGTTACAAATTAAGGGAAACATATAGTAACAGTAAAATACCAAACATAAAACTACCTCTGGATTCCACATGCTGGGTTTTTTAATAGTGGTCAAACAAACTCAAAGAAGAAACCTCTGCATTTATCGAGAAAGCACCAACAGAGATCTCTTTTCCTTCCCTTGGAAGTACTCCCTTCATGGTCTTTTCAAGAGGAAGCCAACAGGAATACGTACATGATGGTGTTGATGCCCGAGAGCTGCTGGAACATCTGTAAACCACATCCCACAACTAACGCTCGGCGAGTTGGGGGGTAACTCAGCATTCTGCAGATTATAGGTCCAGCTGTTTTTTTACAAAAGAGAGAGAGAAAGACACAGCCATTACTTTTAGCTCTCATAGAAAAATCTCTGTGAAATTAATACCACTGGACATTTTGAAATACAACGTTTACAGGAAAAAAAAAGATGGGAACAATGTATTCCTTCAGAAGCCAACCGTTTTTAGTTGTAACTTCAAAAGCAACACCAGAGAATTCTGATAGAAACTCACGGGTACTATGTAGACGCACATAACTGAATCTGTCATACAATTATTCCTCCTTGAATTCTTTCCAGTTACAATTATTAATTACACCTTTTGCTTTTCTACTTTCCCCACAATTAAATACGACTTAAGATGCATTCACACGAGACCCTTTACAATGTAACTGGCAATAAACAAACACATGAAATAGCATTTACTACAGAAGAAAGGAAGGAGAGGGAGGGAGGGAGGGAGGGAGGCAGGGAGGGAGGGAGGGAGGGAGGAAGGAAAGAAGGAAGGAAGGAATGAAGAAAGGAAGGAAGGAAAAAAGAAAAAGAATTCTACTCTATTCTGTTATCAAGGAATTTTGCCTTGGTATCAATTCTGGTGATGGATACACTGAGTATTATCAAAATGTCATAAATATGTCTATTGCACATATACATGCATGTGTTTAAAAAGTGAGTTGGTCCAGAAAAGGCATTCAGTGATCATTTTCAGATCTTAAAGCCAAGGCTAGTGAGATGCCTTAACCGGTAAAGGCACTTGGCGACAAATCTGATCCTGAGGACCCAGGTGACAAAAGGAAAGAAAGAGTGCCTGCAAGTTGCCCTCTGACCTCCATATGCACACTATACCACACATAAGTATGCATATGTGTGTGCACACACACATAATACTCCCACATAAGTAAACATAATAAAATATAAATAGAATTTTACGCAGCCTAGATCAGATTTAGATAGCTGTGACATCTAAATCTCTGAGGCCTCTCGAAAGGTGACTGGCCTGTGTCACAAGAGATTGCGTCAGAATGCCAGCTAAGCATTAACACATACTCTATATGAATGTCATTCTTGCTGGGCTAGACACGCCGTACAACATCCAGAGCATCTTTGATGTTAGAAGAGATGGCCTGTGGTTCCAAAGATGCCAAATACTTAATTAAAGCACTTCCTCTGAAGGCCATTCTTTATCATTAAAGCCTAAACTAAGCAAAGGGAATGAAAATCCAAGTAAATCTTGCTATTTCAGGAATTTTCTAAGAGTCACATTAGTTTGCAGAAATGGTAAATATGTGTTGTCTCAATAGAAAATGTTAACATCGGAAGATTGATTAGGATATTTGAACTGAATGCTATGGAGCTAAGCCTATTCTGATGCCACAAGCATACGATTATAAATCAGAAAGCTTGACATACTGAAAATATTTCTGTTCCTCAATATTGAGACATCAAAATCAGCCTTCAAGACCCCTGTTGGTTACTCAAAGCTCAATAAAATGACAACTCATTTAGAAAGCAGGCTGAGAAAATGCCATCTATAAAGCTGACAGAGAATGCTTGGTAATATCGGAGAGGCTGTGGAGGTCGGTCATCTCACTGTGACCGTGGTGACAGACATGGATCACTGTCTCTAGGATGGCAGGCTTCTGTGCAAGCATAGGTTTCTCTCCACGAAATGTAGAAGAAGGTATGTGCACATCTCTCCATGAAAATGCCTACTTTCCCCCTAACATCAAAACATTTGCATAAAGTATCACTTACTCTGTGTATGAGGAATGCATTTTAAATGACAACCAGATCAAAGTATACGAACCTTATCTTGGCCTTGCACAGGACAAAGGCTACTCTCCCTTTGTTTATATAGTCTATAACAACCTTCAAACTTGTGACCACATCCACTCTTGCATTGTATCATGAACTGACAGGCAGATAAAGGCCACAGGGGGAAATATAGAATAAATTCGGATCAATGTTCGCCTCGACTTAATAGGAAGAGGTTGCCTAGCACACATTTCCTCCCTAGTTCTTTTAGAAGAATCTAGATTTTCTGTTTTCTTTTGGTTTGAACTTCTTAAACAACAAGCAGGGATGGTTCCCTTAATCTACTAGATGTTTGATCGGATAGCTGCATATATGATTATGCATGAACAAAATCAAGACTTTCCTTTTGTTACGGTCATAAACCTAGTTTTCTATGGTATCAGGACTGGCTTGACAAGTGAAAACAATCATTAATCGTTATATCCCAAAAGCAGCTTCTCTAACACAAGACTACATTTAGTTTTTGTATATCAACTATGCAAAACTAACAACTTGCATACCCAATAGGCTTATGCTTGTTTCAGACATATGTATTTTGAAATACAGAAATTTCTGTACAAACATTATGTCCAGCTAACAAAGGTCAGGGAACGGAGCCCCTCAGATATATTCTGTAGTGATAAAAAAGCTGAGGAATCCACATGCTTTGCTCGGTTCCTTCATTTTAAACATCTCAGACCATATGGCCGCATAGCTCTAGTCTGATGCCCAGCTTTGACACGGGCTCTGCAGTTCCGATAAAAGAGAAAGTCCTATCAGCAGCTTTTCCGGTGGATGCACCAGCTGGTCTGATCTTAGCCTGTTGATTGTTAACCGAAGGCTGGAAAACATACTAGGGCCCTGTTTGTACTATATAAAACCTCAGCTTTTGATTTATATTTTCCGCTAAGATGAAATAAGGGTTTGCCTGCTTTACTTCTTCAAATGCAGGCGCTAAAAGCCAGGCAAAAAGTCCACAAGCAAGAGGTTTCTAAGCTACAGGGCAATCGTCAGGACAGGAACCAATCCCTGAGTCTTGGGGAACAAGTGGCCTCGAATGCTGTCAGTTTGGTGTCTCAGGGGGAAGAAGTCCAAGATAAGGACAGGGAGAGAAAGCAGGTAGACTGGCCTCAGCGAGGTGGAAATGTCCCTCAGAACACAGACGTGGAGGCTGGAGAGAGCGTAGGATTAGGGGTGGTGGAGATTTAGAGAAGGATGGAGAACCAGCTCAGGACTAGTCAGTGGATCTGTGAAAACAGGCTTCCCTAGTGAGGAAGGAATCATAAAAGACTTAACAGAAATCGTTCCAGGACTTATCAGGGGCTGGTGCAAGCAGCTGCCCAAGCAATCAGAGTGGAAAAAAAAAAAAAGGTCATGTTCTTGCATTAAGCAAAGTGTGAAACTCAACTGCCCCTGACCACCCCTAAACCCACAACCTGAAAACCCAGAACAACAACAACAACAAAAAAAAAAAAAAAAAAACCACCAGAAGGCCTTTCCTTAACAATAGTTCAAATCAGCTCTATACAGACCTGGGTATCATCTTTAAAAAGGGTTAAGAAAAACTTTTATCTTGTCTGTTGAAATTGTGGTGGTTTTGAGACAAGGTTCCCTGGAGCCAGGAAGGGTTGAGGACTAGCTAAGGCTACAGACAATCTTGGATTCATGTTCCTCTTGTTCCAGCCTCTACAGGTGTGTGTAAAGTACTTCTGGTCTAGAAGACATTGGGGAACACTACTCGGAGCCTTTAGTGTAACAGGCCAGCCTCTGTTGTACGTACTCAGCACCTAAAACCACTTGAAAACAAGACTGTTTTCAACCAACTAAAAAGCATCCCATACCACAAAGCAACAGCAAGAGGAAATGGGTAATATCAACAAACTTTTAAATCACAGCTTTCAAAAGACAGGTAATTACAATGTGCCATGAAGTCCAGTTTGTCAGGTGGACATTCTAATCCTAAAGCTCATGTATGTACTAACATTATCAAAATGTCCGAACCAGTGTCTCCAGGAGGAACAGAGCAATTCAGTTTCTCTACGTGTGGAGAAACTACCTGGAGTCTACTCTGCATGGGGCTCAGAAGCATAAGATGCCCCACCATCAAGGAGCTCGTGATCACAGCAACAGGGAAGGAATCCTGCATAGAAATCAAGTGAGTTCTACCACAATGGCCATAGTAACCCAAGAGCTTCATAGGTCATATACTGAGATCAAGGCACATATAGATACACAATATCTGCATATGCACCCATTATCATATTATATACACATACACACATGAACATATGTAAACATATACATATACAGACACGAATGCATACACATATAAACACACACATGCAAATGCTTAGACACACACACACACGCACACACGTGCTGATTGCACACAAAAATCATCATTTCTTACCTCAACCTTGTCCCTTCTCTGCATTATTTAAGTAACCCAGGAACTATAGCTTTTGCCCATTCGCTCTCTTCATGCTCCATTCCTACTTCCCAGATCTAAAAATAAAGTACTAACAACACTCGATTTCTAATACTCTATGAAATACCGGGATTTCTCTTGTTCTGCATCTGTGCCTTCTACGTCCTCCTCTGTCTTGCTGGGCCAGCCATTCACCCGTCTCCACCAGGACGGTACATACAGTCTAAGGTGTCCATGTATTGCATCTCCACGAGCCCCTATTCTTAGTACAGTGAGAGATTCCTCTTATGAGTATTAGAAACAATGATGTTTGGGTTCCACACCGTATATTTAGTCACAAGCTTCACACCCAGTTTCTAGGTCTGTAACGTCCTTAGGTTGCAGGCAGCACCTCCACACCGATGATGAAGTTGGTCAGCTCTCTAACCTGCTGAAGTCACTGGATAAACAGATCCACTGGAGTGTTTCATGGGGGGGTCAGTGTACCTTTAAAATCTATTTTACATACCTACCCCCTATCACGCAATGTTCTGGCAATGTTTGGACAATCTGTATTACCAAAATAAGCCACACGTCTCCATAACTGCACCTTAAAATGTTCTATTCAGCCGGGGACTATTCTGACTTCAGATGCTGTGCTCTTGATCATTGATAATCTTTTGCAGGTCACATTCCTTGTCTCTTATCCACATTGAATTTCATGGGTGTTTCTATCTGGTTTTGCTCTTGCTTTATCATTTCACTTACTCCTGAACTTGGTCCATGATCAGGCATATAGACAACAGTAAATCACTATTTGCTTAATGAATATGAGGGCCAAAGGAAGGTAGGGGAAAACACACACACATACACAACACATACACATACACACACAATACACACACACACACACACACACACACACACACACACACACACACTTCAAAAAACCTCCAGGCAGATAGTGTCGCCTAGATCTTGTGGATGGTGAGATCTGAGCACATTCCTAGCAGCTAAACAGTGCTGTGGTTGATTACAGGCACCTCTAAGTCTTGAGTGCACCCGTACTGTTCTCCTCCTCATCAGGAGCAGATGATGTTTGTCATTACAAGCTGGTACCTGGCACACATTCCTTTTGGAATAATATGCTGCCGCTATTGATAAATCCAACCCATGTGGTGCAATCATTCCTTCACAGTCTGGCATTTATGCCAATACATTTTGAAATCCTGCGAAGCAATCAATTTGCCGAGATGCTGTAATTTGGCAGTTTTCTATAAATTCATCCTTCCTTGCAAGTAAATCACTATAAATCTGCGCCCAAATGCAACCTCTGTGTCTACACATTATCATTCCAGGTTGCTGAAGGATATACGCTTTGCAACTTGTAGGGCAGATAATGACAGAGTTTAGCACTACTGAAATGCCATGTTTCAGGAAGCTTACATTATCACTACCGAGAATTCTTTCTAAATTTTAAAATACTTGCTTAGTCAGGGGCACCCAAATAAATGACATGGCCATAAATTTATTCTCCATCCTAGTAATTTTCCCCATGTAAAATGTTAGAAATCTTTTAACAGCCACAGGGGGCTGGTGTGCTACTGAGGAAAAGATGTATTGAGAACCAACTGCTTCAAAAACCCATCCCTGAGCAAAGAAACCACCACTTTTAAGTGAGTCCTTTTCTTAAAAGAGTAGACATTTTAATGTTAATAGTGGCCTACAGACACAGCCATTTTTAAATGAAAAGACAGATATATTCAACTGGCTAGTGTTTTGATACTATTTCCACAGACTATCAAACTTAGTAATAAAATAAAGCTCTTTTTAACCTGTCCAATTTTTTAAAAATGATATTCCATGTTAGGAAACAAGACTATATTTGATTTAGATTTGCTAACAGCATACAACGGAGGCACGGTCAAGTAGTGCAAGTTTCTGCAATCAAGGTAAAGGGGAATTGAATCGACCTCAGCAGTTCAGTATCTATGTGACAGGGCCACCTTCTTGGAATTCCATGTACTTCCTAGGTGTTAACTTCTATTTCACAGGTAACTGAGTGACTGTGTGTGTGTGTGTGTGTGTGTGTGTGTGTGTGTGTGTATTTCAAACTTGGCAATCTAAGACAGGATAGCAGTGAGTTTGAGGATAATCTTGGTCACAGAGAAGAACCACTATCAAAAATAAAATGATATGAAAAAAATGTACATAGTTCCCTTCCCTGTTAGAAAATAAACAACCCCACCTCCACAAAAATAAAATAAACAACTTTATGAGTATAAAGAACAAGTAGAATATAAGGTTAAAGGAAGCAAGGCCTGTTCTCAAGATAAAATCTAAAAAATCAAGGGAGACGGATATAGCTTATTGGTCAAGTCTGGTCTGCCTGATGGCCTAGACTCAGTTCTAAGAACTGTTTCTAAAAGCAATTAAATATAAATAACATTTATTATATATTTATCATAATATACCTAAACAAAATACTAATAAACTATAAAATAAAAAAGTGGATGATAAATGAATAAGATTTTGCCAGACCCTGTAAAGAATCAACTCTAATCAATTCACTGACGCAATTCAGACAGCACTGATGTCTTTCGATAACACATAGCTGCCCATATACATTTTGAGATATATAAACTGTGTTACTATGCACAAAACTGTTTTAGTTTTAAAAGTTGCATACTTATAATTGGAATATTATCTGGAAGTCTGAACAATATTTCTTTCCTTTCTTTTAGAGATTAAATAACTTAACAAACACTATGGAGGACTTGATCTTGCAAATGCAGCAACTGTGGCTTCTGCATACTGAGCTTTACATAAGACAGTTACAATGAATAAAAGTAACAAGATGTCCTATTATCTTGTAGTGGGGTGGAATACATTAAAAATGAAGGAGGGGAAAAAGAAAAAAAAAGCTACTGTCCCACTTAATTCTGATTAAAGAATGCCACAAAAGCATGGAGTACCTTAAAATATAACACCTTAAAGAATGTTGTTTTCTGTCCACATGGTTCTCACAAAAAATCATAATTATTCCAAAAATACCGAGGAACAGATATAAAAATGAGTGAAACACACGAAACTATAAATGTATCCTCTAATTCAAAAGCAGTTGTTTCCCTCCCCAATCCTTTTTCCCAACTCTTCTCCTACCTCTGGCAAAGAAGAAAAGAAAAAAAAGAAGGAAGAAAGAAAGAAAGAAGAGAGAAAGAAAAGAGAAGAAGGAAGGGGAAAGAGAGGCCAAGGATTCAGGGCAAGAAGCACAACTCTGTGGAAGAGACTTCTCATGCATGGTGAGGCTCTGGGCTCACCTCCAGCACAATCAAACAGTAGTAATCCAATATGGCCTCCTACTGTTGTCCTGCTATTTCCTCCCAAAGGAAATATTATCTCCTGGAGGAAGGTTGGAAGCTCATAAAACTCTGGAAATCATTGAAAGAAGTTAACAAAATGTAGAAGGTAAGCTGTTCCAACGACCTATCCAGTAAAGGAACTTCCTACCAAATACCAAGCCTAGTGACCCCCATTCATTCCCTGAGACCCATGCAGTAAAAGAAGAGAATGGACTGAGACTCCTGTAAGTTGTCCCTTGACCTCAAACTCATGATTTAACATGTGTGTTCCCATAAACATGTACTCACACCCATGCAAACAAACACACATGCAAAATAAATAGGTGTAATAAACAACCTTATAAGGCTCGGGATGTTCCTGAAGATTACAAGATTCACAAGGCTCATCTAAGTAGTGACAGCCACATAGTATAGAACTTCCAATCCCTTCAAGCTCCTTGGATGCAGATTTTGTGAGTCATCACTTGTACTAGGGTAGGCTTTTTGGTGATACAGCTACCTTTGAGTCATCTATTATTCCATACACAAATTCTTTTGCCAACTCTTATGAATAACTCCAAGACATTTACTGCACTAGGCTAGGTTTGGGTGGAATTACTTTGTCATGTTATTGGTGCTCTAACTGAAATAAATAGACATTTTTTCATATCTTCCCAGGAAACCTCACACAACAATTATTTTTCAAAACATAGCAGTGTTGATCATTCAACACACACACACACACACACACACACACACACACACACACACACACACACACGCACGATCATCGCTGAAAGGGGGAAGGAGGATTCTAATTCTCCATACTACAGAAGGTAGGAGAGTATTATACCATAGAAAATAAAAGCTGATTCTATTTATCAATTTGGGGGTATTTGCTCATCTCCCCCTTAAAAAGCCTAACTTTAAAAATAGAGAAGGTAATGGTACAGGAGCAGGACCTTCATGAGCACTAAGAGAAAAGAGTCATGGTGAAAATTATGAGGAGTTGATGAACCAGCCTGTCTCCATCTAGGGCTGGAGAGTCATCTTACAGCAAAGACAAACTAGGTTCAATCCTGTTTATGATTAAGTCTGTCTCTCAAGGACTGGGCTAGGTCCCATCTGTAACCTTAACCTTAAATGGCTCTGTATGGACTATTCAGAAGGAAACCACAACCATATCTTTGTCTCAAAAGGTCATTATGGCCACCTGTTGTGATGACTGCCTGTTATGATTATGTTGCTATGATTACCTCATTATGGCCGCCTTGCAGCAATGTCTCTGTTTCAGGATTTTGTTTTGCCTAATGTGTTATGCTTAAGTTCTGCTTCTGTAACCGACCAAATCCCCTATTTAGAAACCCCTTACTCCCAAATGATACCTTCTTATCTTACCTATGGCCAAGGCTGATCTTTCGAACTCCACTTCCAGGAAAAGACAGTCCACGTACATGAATTTTTTAAAGAAGCTTTCTTTAATTAATTGCTTGCTTTAATCTAATTTTGGTTGGTGGTCTTTCTCTTCTTAATTGAGGGATTAACATAGCTCATACCTGTTATAGTTAAAAATGGGTTTTAGGATGAAAAAGAAAGCTAGAGATAAACTTTTGAGGCCAGGATCATCAGGAATGTGAAGCAGAGAAGCTTGCAGTGCGCATGAGAGAGCCAAGTAGACTAGTCAAGAAGGACAAGGTGCTGGGTCAGTAACAGTAGGCCACCTGTTTCCCCAAAGCACACTAGTGTCCTTTCACATATTTTTTGCTTCTATAATACACCTAATTCTAACAGGCTCAGGTGAAAACAAGGCTGGTTCCTAACAAGGCACTTTCAATCTATGAGACCATCTGAGATGTCTCCATAGACAAGCATCTAAATATGATAAAGCCCAAAATGATGGTAGCTCCTTCTTAATGGCTATGATCTGTGTAACTCTTCCTCATAGTTAACCTAAAAGCTAATCCTATGATGTGTGATCAAAGAGAGCTTGGCGTACTAACAACACCTGTATCACCTTTTGATGGCTCAATGGGGGCAGACAAACAGAGTCAGCCACTAACAAAAGGTAAGAGAGGCTTCAACCACCCCTAACAGGGTAGGCAGCACATGAATCTTTGTGGCTGGGACCAGGTAGTGTGCAAAGAAAATTGTGGGCGTGCCATCTTTTCAGTCCATGATAGGTCACAGAATTAGCAAAAAACTGATTTTTTTTTCTCTCTCTCTTTCTTGTGGTTAATTTGGCTAGAGCTTTATTGATTTTTATTAATATTTTCAAAGAAGCAATCATTTGTTTAACTAATACATTGTAATTTAAATTTCTATTTCCTTTAAATTCAGCAATAATTTTTATGACTTTTATCTATTCCTTTTTTATGTGTTCTTTTTTCTTATTTTTCCAAGGCCTTCTGGTCAACATTAAGTGATTGCTACGTGATCATTCCAGTCTTTGTATGTGGGCTCTTAGTGCTACAAACTTTCCCCTTATGTCCTTCATTATGTCCCATAGACTGTGCTATGTTATATTTTCATTAAAATTCAATTCCATTGCCACAATCTATAAAGATTAGGGACTGGCCTAAAAGGTTCAGAGGGGATGAAAAAAGGAGAGACACGGAGAATAGCTGGGATCAGGTGGGTTATTTGTATTGATGGAGATGCAGGCACCTTGACACTCAGCAGGTTTATTATGTACAGGAGGAGGCAGTGGATTAGCTAAGAAGACCTTGGTAGGGGAGCATCTCAGGTTGCAGTCATCTGGGAGTCATACTATCAGTATTTGTGCTTGGACCAACCAGGGGCGGGAATGGACTTTGGCATTCCCATGAGTCTGAGGTATTGGCCCTTTGCCTAGCCCTGCTCCTTTTAATAACACACATTAACTTAGGACTTCCTTTGCTCCCTACACTCGGGGAATATTTTAAATTCCCTTCTGATTTCTCCCATGACTCAATTTCCATTCACTGCTGTGCTGTTTGGCGTCCATGACTTCTGTGCTTCTCTTGATTTCCACTGTTCTTGATCGCCATCCTCATCCCTTTGTGGTCAGACACGATAAAGGATGCTATTTCAATTTTCCTACATTTGTTGAGACTTGCTTTGTCCTAGTATGTGGTCAGTCTTGAAAAAGTTTCCATGGCCTGCTGAGAAAAACTTACCTTTGTCTTTGTCTCTCTGTCTGTCTGTCTGTCTGCTTGTCTGTTTATCTTTGTCAGTCAGTCTGTCTGTCTCTATGTCTCTCTCTCTGTATGTTCTATGTGTGTGCCTGTCTGTCTGCCTCCAGAGGGATTTTGTAGATGACTGTTAGGTCTATTTGATTTACAGTAATGAGTACACAGAGAAATTGCAGAGTATATCTAATTAATTTTTGTCTGAATAACATCTTTATTGGTGAGTGTAAGATACTGAATTCGGCCACTATCATTGTTAGAGTTGCTATTCGATTTTAGATCGAACAGTACTTCTTTTATGAAACTGGGGGCACCTGTCTTTGGTGCATAAGTATTTAGGGTTATCTTCCTGATGGCCCTTTGCCTAGCCCTGCTCCTTCCTTTTACAATTCGGAATAACTTTCTCTTAGCTCCCCTGGTTAGTTTTGGCTTGAGGAATATTTTGCCAGATATTCTAATAGCTACACCTGCTTGTTTCTCTGTCTCATTTGCTGGGAATACTTTTTCCCCATTCTTTTATCCTGTGTTGACTATCATTGATGACCAGGAGAATTATTCCCTGGAGGCAGCAAAAAGAGATCTGATTTCCTCATCCATTAGACTGAGTCTTTCTGTTAAAGTTGATTGAGACCGCCAATGTTTAAAATTATTGGATGTTTTCTAACTCCTTTTATTTATTTTTTGTTGTTTTTCTTAGACTTCTTTTGATGAACTGTTCTAGAATGATAGTCCTCATATCTTTGGTATAGTTCTCCAGGACCATGTCTGCCTGCACGCCCGCACACTTCCCACCATGCGAACATAAACTAAACCTCTGAAACTGTGAGCCAGTCCCAACTAAATGTATTCCTTTTTAAGAGTTCCCATAGTCATGGTGTCTCTTCACAGCAACAAAAACCTAAAGACAACAGATATAAAAGTTTGGGTTGGCATCTGTGGATATTTAGAAGTTGTGGAACATCACTTCAGGGCCCTGTCTTAGCATTTTTATTGCTGCAACAAAAGACCATGACCAGAAAGCACTTGGAGAGGAAAGAGTTTCTTTTTTTGGGGGGGAGGTTACACTTCTATACTATAGTTCACCATTGAAAGAAGCCAAGACAAGAATTCAAACAGGGCAGGAACCTAGAGGCTGGATGTTGTAGAGGGATGACTATTTATTACCTTAGTTCCCCTGGCTTGCCCAGTTTCCCTTCTCATAGAGCCCAGTTCCATCAGCCAAGGGGTGGAACCAACCATAGTGGGCCGGGCCCTCTCCATCAACTACTAATTAAGAAAATGCCCTACAGGCTTGCCACTGGTCTGATCTTAGGCATTTTCTCAGTTGAAGCTTTTTTTCCCCCTCAGATGACTACAGTTTGTGTCAAGTTGGCATGAACCTAGCTGGCGCAGTCCCTCTGGCTTTCAAAGATTCTATTGGAAAGTAAGGTGGTATTCTGATAGGTCTGCCTTTGTATGTGACAAGATCCTTCTTTCTGATCTCAGTATTCACTCTTTGCTCTGTACCTTTAATGTTTGATGACTACGTGAAGTAGAGAGGTGTTTTGCTTTGTTTTGTTCTGTTTTGTTTCCAGCCCATTCTATTTGCTGTTCTGTATGCTTCTTGCACCTTAATAAGCATTTCTTTCTTTAGATTTAAGGGTTTTCCTACTATGGTTTTAATGAAAGCTTTTCAGTTTCTTTCCATAGGTTTCAATGGGTTTCTATAGGCTTCTTCTCCTGATTTATCTATTATTTATAAGTTTGGTCTTTATTGGTTTTCACAGATTTTATGTTCCATTCCTGTTTGTTTATGTTTTTCTACCTCTTCTTTTGATATCTAAATTTACACTATCATTCTTCCAAGTCTAATTTCTCTTTTCTACATGATCTTTCAATGATAGTTCGCTTTGACCTTTGACCTCCCGAGGTTTTTCATTTTGAGCTTTTTTTTGGGGGGGGGGGTTTCTTCAGAGATTCCCTTTATGAATTTCATCCAAGTATTCATCTGTGTTTTCTCAGCCCTCATTCAGGCAATGGTCCTTGTCCCCTTTGAGTTCTGAGAACCTATTTACAGTCACTGCTTGGAAGTCATTGATCTATTCATTAGCTTGGTTGCTCTCAGTGAACATTACATCAGGAGTGGTAACTTCTGGAGACGAAATACAAGAAATGCACATATAAATGCGGAGAGACATATTCACACACACAGAAAACCTCATAAAAATACAAAACTGGAAATCATAATGTATGCACAAAGGATCTGTAAGGGGAAAGAAATGTCCTGCCAAAGCACTGTGGTGCCAAGAACCACCAAAAGTGCAGCTGAGTATTTTTGTGCCATTTACTGCTGGACACAAGTTTTCCTTTGAAAGCAGTCATCAGTTGGAGATGGCTTCTGGGTTAGGGATGGGAGGTTGTGTTACTTCTCCTCTCAGCACAGAAACCCTATCTGCTGCACACCTTTAAAGGCCCCATGCATGGTCTCTGTTAATTCATATGTGCATCGGTTCCGATGTGTTTAGAAGGCCTTGTTTCCTTGGTGTCTTTCATCCCCTCTAGCTCTTGCAATCCACACCCACTCTTCTCCAGGACTCCCTGAGACCTGAATGGAAGGATCTGATGGTGACATTTCATTTAGAATTGAGTATTCCAAGGTCTCTTACTGGCACATTGTTGTCCAGCTGAGGGTCTCTGTATTTGTTCCCATCTACTGTAGGGAAAGTTGCTCTTAAATTATGGTTCTGTTCCTTTAGCGGAATAGTAGTATTTGGTCTATAGGTTCCCAGCCTATCTTACTTCAGGTTTTTGGCCATACAATCAGTGTCAACCATGAGTCCTCTCTTATGGGGTGGGCCTTAAATATAACCAGAGTTTGGTTGGTTACTCACACAGTCTTTGTGCCACTACTGGACTGGTGCATCTTGCTGACAGGTCATCATCATAGAAGTTCAAAGGATTTGTAGCTAGGCTGATGTTTGCCTTTCTCCTTTGGTAGTTTGCAAAGTATGTACCTTCCAGTACCATAAACATAGTCAGTAGGGATGACAGCTCTATTTATATAGACACCAGTTCAACTCTATAGGTGCTGTCTTCAGCAATAGGACCTTACAGTCAGTTTGTGAAGAAAACCTTGCCTTGGCAATAGTCTAGGTTGTTCAACAGTTCCCATGGGGGCCTTTGACCAACAACTGGTTTAGGCGTAATCTATTCTGATAACTAGGATTTAATTCATGATTCTGTTAGTTTGGGTTTTCTTTCTTTCTTTTGATTAGTTGGGCCAACAGTCATTCATTCAATCTTATTTATCTTCTTAAAGAACCAGCTCTGAAGTCTGTGATTCTTTGAATTGTTTGGATTTTATTTAATTAATTTATGCTCTGATTTTTGTTATTCATTCTTGTCTACTGGATGTGGCTTTGGCTTGCTCTTGTTTTTTAACAACTCTTAAAATGCCTCTTTAAGTCCTTTATTTTTATCCTTTCTGTTTTTGTTTTTTTTTTTTGTTTGTTTGTTTTGTTTTGTTTAAATGTAGGTACTTAGAAGCAAAGTTTTTTCCCTTAGGACTGTTGCAACCTATCTCAAAGATTTTGTTATGTTTTCCATCTATATTTAATTACAGGATTTTAAAGTGTTTCTTACTTGATGTCTTCTTTAACCCATTCATCATTTATCAATGTATTGTCTCTGTGAATACATGTTATCAGTGGAAATTTGTTTGCTGGTGATTTTACACTTTATTGGACTGTGGTTAGTATTTTTGAATATGTGAAGACTTATTTTGTGTTCTGGTATGCATTGTATTTAAGAAAATTTCCCATGGGCTTCTGAGGAGACCGTGTATCAGGCAGCATTGTTTGCCAATACGTATTAAGACCATTTGGTGTACAATGTCACTTAATTTTGAATCATTTTTCTTTTGAAAACTATTTTTCCACTGGACTCCATTACTACTGGAGCTGAATTTGACCTGAGTCTTTAAGTCCATTAGTAAGCCTTTTATGAACCTGGGTACATAAGAGATTGGTGCTTGTATGTTTAGAATAGTAATGCCTGCTTGGTTAATTGTTGGTTAATTGTTTCTCTGATTAGATTTAAATTATGTGTCATTGCTCATCTCTTTTAATTAATTTTAGTTTCAAGTCTATTTAATCAGATTTTAGGAGAGCAACTCTTGGGATACTTTTGTTCCACATTAAAGTATTGCTTTCTTGAAGGTAAGATGAGCTTCTTGAAGACTACAGAAAGATAGATTTTGCTTCTTTATTCAAATAACCTGTGTTTTTTCAATGAGCCTACTAATATCTAAAGTTATTGTTGAAAGGTATATGTTAATTTCTGTACTTTTTCTTTGTGGTTTGTGTCCACAGTGCTCTTTTTTTTGTATTTCAGTAATTATAGCTTGTTTTGTTTTGTTTGTTTGTTTGTCTGTTTTTTTTTTCTGATAGTCTCTTGGCTAGGCTTATTCCTTGCTAGGAGCCACCAAGGAGAAGTTAAAAACTAGAAGGTGGTCTTCCTGAGATGGTTCCACCATGGACTGTTAAAGTTAATGATAGAATTGCTTCTTTAGGCAATACGAAGAAGTATTTCATTAAGAAAGATTCCTGCTATTAATATGCTTTTCCTGTTTAAATCTCTATCTATCTATCTATCTATCTATCTATCTATCTATCTATCTATCTATTATTAGTCCATCTTTTGAGCAGATCTGCGCAGAACAACAAAGATGTACTGTCTTGTAGTGATGTTATATAGACAAACTGATAATTTCTTAATTCTTAATGATGATTCTATAAGAACTTCAAAAATTATTATATTAGTAATTATTAAGGTCTTTTAGAATAGGAGTGCTATAAATTCCTTTCTGATGTCAAAACTGCAATGAAAACTCTGCAAGTTTTCAAGTCTCCAGAGTTAATTGCTTATGAGATAGCAAGTAGGAACCTATAACCTAGAGCACAAAAGTCATAGTTTTTAACTCTCCATGAACCCATAGAGTTAGTGACAGATGATGAATGTTTTGGCAGATAATTATTGTTAATTGATATACATGTAAGTGTTCTCTGTTGTAAACTTCTTATTCAATTTATGATTTAAATTTATGTGTAAACTTGTGGTGATCTTTTTACCATGTGATCATGTATTCTGAAAGAAGTGTAAGTGCTGAGGACAAATAGAGAAAGAGAGAGAGAGAAATTTTTTAGACAGAACTCTTTATGCAGAACTGGACTCCAGAAGAATTTAGAAGTAAAGGCTTTGGGAATGAGAATAAGCATTCTTGTTACAAGAGAGCAGGAGGAAAGAGCAAGATTGGAAGAAGGAGAGAGCAGGGAGAACGTTTTAAAGGACAACAGAAAACTTTCTTACACAGCTTTTTAGAAAACTTTTTAGAGAGAACTTTTTGGTAGGAGACCTTTTGTAGAAACCTTTAGGAGAAACAGTAAAGGATAAAATCACTTTTTAATGGTTCCTCCCTACCCCTCACCCCCCTTTTTTTCCCTACAACTTCAAGTAGCAGGTTGGGAGTTAGAGCCACACAATTCCTGCAGATATAAAACAAAGGTTATGTCTTAGTTAGGGTTTTATTGCTGTAAGCATACACCATAACCAAGGCAAGTCTTGTAAATGACAACATTTAATTGTGGCTGGCTTACAGGTTCAGTGGTTCAGTCCATTATCATCAAGGTGAGAACATGGCAGCATCCAGGCAGGCATGGTGCAGGAGGAACTGAGATTTCTACACCTTCATCCAAAGGAAGACAGGAATAGACTGAGTATCCTCAGGCAGCTATGAGAAATGTCTCCAAGCCCACTTCCAAAATGACACACTTCCTCCAACAAGGCCACACCTTCTAATAGTGCCACTCCCTGAGCCAAGTATATACAAACCATCACAGGTTACTTTACTCAATCCCCTCCCACCCATGCTTTACTATGAGGTGCAGCTTTGGACCCCAGAGCAACTCAGATAGGCAGGTCAGCTACAGAAGTAAAGTGACCTAGACTTAAATTAGGTAAATGTTATATTACTATCCAGCAACCCTAAATATCGCCTAAGACCAAGTCTTACACACACACACACACACACACACACACACTATGCTCTTCTCCTCCCACTGTCTCAAGAGAAACAAAGAAAAAAAATGAATAGCTGGGGTTCGCCTCCCACAGTTCCTTTCTTCAGTCTGAAGTACTACTTCTAGTATTCTCTAGTGGGATGGTGGACATAAGTTATTTGGGTCTGTTTATATCCTTGAAAGTTATTCTTTCTCCTCTCAATATGGCCAGTAGTCTTACTTAGTGCCGTGGTTTAGTGTGGCATCTGGCTTGTCTTAGAACTTGAAGTTCACTGCCCTATGCTCTTCTTCTAGAGTTTTCCTTGAGAAACCAGATGTTACTCTAATGTGTTTTCCTTTATATACGACTTGTGCTTTTTATACTATAGCTTTTAATAACCTCTTTTTGTTCTATAAATTTAGAGCTGTAACTATATGCTATGGGCAGTTTCTTTTTCACTCCTGTCTACTTGATGCTCTGTGTATTTCCTGTATGTCTGTGAAAGACTTTCCTTAACTTGGAGACAGTTCTATGATCCTGCTGAAGATTAGGTTTATGACACTCACTTGGATTCTTTGTCTTCCTGGGCTATAACTTGAAAACTTGGACTTTTCATGGTGTCTCACAATTCCTGCATATATCTTTCTTGTGCTCTTAAAAATATTTTTCATATTCATTGCTTGAGTGGTGAAGCCCTTTATTTTATATTGACGTCCTGATATTCTATTTTTTATGTAATTTATTCTACTTGTACGGCTTGCCCAGAGTTTTCTGATTAAATTTTAAACAGGTTTTTTCTCAATTCTGTCTTCATTTCAGCTTGAATTCTCTCATCAATATTTCTATCTTTTTACTGAACTGTGTTTTCAAATCCTGATTTGTCTTCATTTCATTCAGATATGTGCTTGTATTTTGTTAGAAATTGTAGTGCTACATTACCATGAAAATATGTCATACATTATTAGAGACTGAAACTTTTGCTGGCCCTCACAACCAAAATTAATAACATACCTCGAGGTCACATAAGACTTAAGACTGCTATCCTACTATGTTTTGAGCCCATTTGCATAACCTGCCTTTAAGAGAACATAATAATGAATGTAACTTGTCTTGGATCTCCCATGTAACCTCAGCTAATACATGGGTGTAATCTTAAGTTATACATTTTTTCATGCTCTTGAGCCACCTGGTATGTGTGTGTGTGTGTGTGTGTGTGTGTGTGTGTGTGTGTCTGTGTGTGTATGTGTCTGTGTGTGTGTGTGTATGTGTGTGTGTGTATGTGTGTGTGTGTGTGTGTGTGTGTGTGTGTGTTATGGTAGTCATTGAAAGCAGCAAGGATTCAGCATCAACCTTATAAAATAAAACAAATATCCACCATAAATGCTGGAAGCAGCATTTGAATATCACTCAGTAGCATCTGCTGTCTTGTTAGCTGTGTCAGTTTTGTCAGAAACGTTTAATTTTCTTGTAAAACCCTGTCAAAGGCTTCTGTAACCTACCCTTCATTTATTCTCCCATGTGATGCTTTCTATACTGTCAACTAAACACAGAGAAAATGCCCTTCGTTAAGGACATGCAGACACCCAGGGGCACAGACACATAGCTATTGGGACAGATTTACAACACCGAAGTCAGGCAGGTATAGATTCCACTCATTCAACAGACAGATGACAGACAGGAGACAATAAACAGCACAGAGAGAGAAGCAGAGAAAACAAATCTGGATTTGCTAATGATAAAAGTACTCCGAGGGGAAGTGCTTTAATTTTCTCCATTAATGCAGCATAGACACATTTTGGTTACACAAAGTTATTATTAATAGGCTTACATACACTTAAGGATTTATTATTCTTTTTAAGTTCATTGAGTTGTTGATTCATGCCTTCTTTAAGTTCCTTGAATTCTTTGGTCAAATGTATGGTTGTTTCTTTAACATCCTATATCCCAGAGTTTGTCTAGATAATTTTCAGACGCTAACATTTTCACAGGACTTGGGGGTTGGGGGAGGATGTCATACTATCTTCTCCTCTCATAAGATGTTTGCTTTTCTGATGTGAACTGGGCATATGGATTCTTTTAATGTTTGTGTATCTATGTGAGAGTCTGAGCTGCCTCGGGCGGTCCGGTTGATGACTAGCTAATGCTAGGCTCAGGAGTATGCAGATGGCACACACGGGTTTGGTTCTGAGCAAACTCACCAAGAAAAGCCAGTGCATGAGCTGTGTGAGTCTGGTGCCAGGCTTGGAACTGTAGGCTAAGGAACAGGGACATTTGGGTCAAATGTTCTTAGCAGTCATAGTTTACATTCAAAGTTCACATAATATACGTTACACACCGAATTAAAACTATCACCATGGAGTTTACAGTGAACTGGAAAGCAAATTTAAAGTCTTTCCACAATGTTAGAACTAATTAAAACATGGAAGACTTTATTCTGATGTGTGCTCTACCCACCCCATCCTCCAGCCCTCCTAGCCCTCCCAAATTGCAGCTCAGTAATTGCTGTTTTTTAATCAGCAGAACTCTTTATTTCTTCAAATTTAGTTATCTGCCATCTGATGTGGACCCCCCCCTCCACCCTATTGCATCTCCTCTACAAACATTTTATGGCCCAAGGCACCTGGTTAAATAGGCCATCTCCTGAGAGCAATACTTCAGATAAATCAATATCAATTGCATTTTTCTGTCATCAATAACTGAGTACATCAGTACGAAGATAGTCATGTGACAGTTGGGTCACATGATGTCAATATATTCAATGTCAATATATTCAATGTCAGTATATTCCAGATATTCTCTTAAACCATCCATGCTTCTACATGGGAATATAACAAGTTTTACAATTTATCCACTCCAAAAAAAAAAAAAAAGCTAATTTTGAAAATAGAATTGATGAACTCTGACTGAAAGAGCTAGTGGCAGGCGTTAGTGAGGTTCCATGTTTTGTAAAACACAGGTTAAAGTTTAACTCAAGGCCGTGCAAAGACCGGTGAAGAACTTCAGTGGCCTCTTGCTATAAGGGCAATGTTCAGAGTTCCTGACCAAGGAAAGCCACGTCCTTCAGGATCAGACCAAAAGATTTAAGGTGAACCTAAGATATATCATTTGATTTGAAACAGTTCATCATGGAACAAATGCATACTACCACATGAACAAGCCCATATATCTAAATGCTCAAAACAAACAAAAATGAACCTGGTAGAACCCCACTGGAGAACAGACTCCCGTGTCAAGCATCCCTACTGATTACTGATTAAGCAGTCCCACTAAATCTACTTTGATGGCATTACACTGGTGAATCCATAACTGCTTTGGTATGTAATTGTATTGTATACAGCCAAGAATAAGAATTCCAAAGCTAGTCTACCAGATGCCTTTACTTTAAATGTCTGTGGGCATATAATGTTATTTCCTTTGCATTTTTAATCTTATTAAATTATCTTTTATTTATAATTTTAGTTTTTCATTAGGCATTTTTATTTTAATCTTCCAGGCCTGGCACAAGACATAATTTACTTGATATGGCTTGCATTGCACTTCTAGATAAATATGGCTCTCTAGGGATGAGGTCAGTATTTTAAAATCTGCATATGGCAATTTTATTTTGGGGCATGTCTGCAGCTACCATATGGCCAATGGCAATCTGTGAAGGGAGTCAGGATGTGTCTATTTAAAATACTGACTAAAATTGGAGTTTCCACTCTGATGCTCTGGAACAGCTTTTTCTGAATGTTACATCTTATTCTGACTTGTAAAATCTCAATCTGACCACCGTAAAGCATACAATGAAGCAAAATGATAAGCATTTTAATTGATCACATCCTTGTAGTGGATGCGTATGGGCACACATAAGGTATTAAGCAGCAATGTATTACCAGAGATAATAAGTTGTCCACTTTTCTGTCCCATTTGTTCCCAGCTTACATACACCATAATCGCGTCTAGCTCATGATCTAGTCTCTTACGATAGTTTGATTATACAGGTTACAAAGAACTGAAGCAGTGACTAAGTACCTCTCAAATCCAAAATATCCATCCGCTAAAGTCCTCCCAAACACCAGGGTTCCGTGTCTATTGAATGAAAATCCTAGTGATACATATATTAAAAATATATGGATACTTATATGAATCAGCGGCAACATGACTGATTGTAGGAGCACATGAAGTGTGGCTATGTTAAATAACCTCCACCCATTATTCATCAAGTTACTATAAATGATTTCAGGAAATTGTGATGAACAATTTGTCTAACACTTTCCTAAAAAGCGCTACTCATAAATATTCTATTTAGATCACTGTTATAAATCCCATTTACTATATTAGCATCTGCCCACTTGGCTTTTCAATGCAAAGGGGGAAGGAACTGAGAAAAAAAAATAATGTCTGAGTGGGTTGCATAGTGTTACAAAGACCAAGCAATCGAATTTGGTTTCCACAAAAATAAAGAACTAGCGTTCGACATGCTTGATGTGTTTTAGTTAGGGTTCTCCAGAGGAACAAACTTACAGAATGAATCTATCTACATAGACAGACAGACAGACAGACAGACAGAGATAGAGATGAAGGTACAGATAGAGATTCAGATATGGAAAAGGGACTTAGTGGAATGGCTTACAGCCTGTGGTCCAGCTAGTCCAACAGTGACTGCCTAAAAACAGAGGTTTCAAGAATCCAGTAAGCGTTCAGTTGGGCATTACATGTAGGAAAGGGAAAAATCTAAAACCAGAACAAGTATCTACTCCACTAAGGACAAAGTACTATTCTTTCCACTGAGTCCAGTGGAAGGGGTCCAGTGTATCCAACCTCCCAATAGCATCCTGGCTGGTTGCCCCAGTCAATGGTGCCACATCTGGAGCCTAGTATTGATCTCTGCTGTTAGAATACTTGACATTCAGCAGCAGCTGTAGCCACATCATCCTTGGTCAATGGGAATCCATGTTGTTGAGCCCATTCATGACTGCATCTTTGCCACCACGGCCATTTTGTTCATGGGCCCATCGGGCAAGGAAAGGGGTTAGCCCTGGGGCACCCCACAATTCGGAGAACAGGAAAGAAAATGCACCAGCAAAGGAGACCAATCAGAGGCAGCTGTTGATTCAGAAGTAAACTCAGGAGAAAGTGCTTCTTGAAGCTGGAGGTAGGAAGGAAAGAAAGGGAAAGAGGGATGGAGGGTAGAGGGGAGAGTGAAGGGAAGAGATTAAGACTGAGGGGGAGAAAGAAGCAGGCAGAGAACAGACAAACTACTAGGTCTAATATTGTTCTTGTTTTAGGTAATGTAGCAAAAGGATAGTCAGTGTATTTGCAAATCGGTAGTGTTAGGAAATCTAGTCATCAACTTACAGGCACGAAAGTCTACTTAGACTGGGAAGGGAGCTCAGGTGTTGATAGACGCAAAAGGCACTGGTCCTTCTAGGTGGATGGTCTGGGAACTACCACAGGAAATAGAACTGGATAGAGTGATGTGGAGTTTTAAAATTGACTTTAGGGTTTTATTTTTACTATGAGTGAAATAATCTACATCCCTCTCATCCCTCTCAGCCCTCCCTCCCTCACTCCTTCCCTCCCTCTCCCTCCCTCCCACCTTACGTCTCTCTTTTCTTCCCTTTAGGATTATATGCTAACCAAGAAGGTCCAATAGATATGAGAAAGTGACCTCTGTGTGCAGGAATCGGTAACTGTTTAAGGGGCAGTGTTTTCTACGGACACAAAGAGACAGGAACCAGAACCAGACTGCAAGAGGCCGACTTGTAACAGTTGGAGTATCGAGGAAATGGTCATCATCAGGGGCCTTGGGAGTGTGGACAGCTTTGGGGAATGCCTGCATTTCAGGCTATCACAAGAAAAGGACCCAGCTATAGTCCCAAAAATGGAGCAAGGAGACGTTAGAGGACAAAATTACATAAGATGGAAACAAACAAGGGAGTGAAAGCTTTTTTTAAAAAAGAATGAGCCAATGAAAATCATAAAATAACATGCAAAATTACATGTAAAAGAGATGAAAGAATGGCTCCTCCCCCATTGGCATTAGAAATTAGAATTCATGTAGATAGACAGATGGCTTGGTGGTTAAGAGCACTGGCTGATCTTCCAGAAGTCCTGAGTTCAATTTCTAGTAACCACATGGTGGCTCACAACCATCTGTAATGGGATTTAATGCCCTCGTCTGGTGTGTCTGAAGAGAGTGGCACTGTACTCACATATACAAAATAAATCAATACATCCTCTAAAAAATGAGCTAGCTTGTTAAAAAGGGGAAGAAATCATAACTTACTTCATAACCATAGTTTTAACAGACCTGTGCATCAAGGTGGTTGAATATATAAAACCTCAAAATTCAAACATCAAGAGAGCAAATTTTAAAAAATGAACACAGACAATTCTCAAAAGGTCAGCACAAATACCTGGGAAACACATTTCTTTAAAATGTCCTACACCCTTAGCCCATCATGGAAATACAAACGAAGATTTCATCCCATGAGACTCAGAACAGTCACAATCAAGAAAAATGGATGAGGAGAGTTGCTATTGGTGAGGGAAAAGGAGAATGCTTATTCACAATTTTTTAGTACAAACTGGTATAACCTCTATGGAAATTGGTCCAGAGGTTCCTCAGAAAAATGGGACTGTATATGTCTACCATAGGATACAGCTATATCCCTCCTGGACATCCAGATGAAGACTCTGTAACAGACTCCAGAAATATTTGCTCATACATCTTCACTGCTGCTCCATGAACAACAGCCAGGGAATAAAAAGAGCCTCAAGGCCCATAAATTGATGAGTGGATGATGAAAATGAGGCGCATTTATGTGCATGTTATGCATGATTCATTTCAAATACTAGGAGGCTAGTAACAATCATCGAGGTAGGAGAATCTTTCAGTAAGTAGGAGACAGAATATAGCATTATAATGGGATAAAGGGCTGGAATGAAACAGGAAGACCTAAATTTATACATACATTACAAACTGAAATGTACTCACACCGTGACCGGAGGATAATGCTCCAACTAGACACTCAACATTCACAACTCAATAAAACAAAACCAAATACCTCAGTGCCAGGAATGGGGTACCTCATTCTCAATTGTTGGCTAAAAGGGACCCCAGAGGCTATTTCTGCTGTTCCTCAATACATCCAAGAACTTGACATTAGTGGTACCTTATCTGTTGAAGGTAGCACTTATTTGAGTTGTAAACCTAGAGGAATGAAGATGAAGTGGGTACAGACTTGGAAGCTTCACCACTACTGGCTATTTCTCAGGGTACTGGAAGGCACACAGACATGCTCTCAGGAAAACAAACATTCTTCTCACCCTAAAGCAAGCCCTATGAGATACAGTAAAAACCTGACTGGCAAGACAGGATCCCTAGCGTAAAAATGGCACACATGTTAAGGAAATAACCAACCACTTTCTGATTGAATTTAAGGCTTGCTGTACCCGATGGAACCCACACCTGGCACTTTTAATTGTGCTAAGAATCGGTGGCTGGAGAGGTGTCATAGGCCCAGGGAAGAAACCTACTAAAATTCTTCTACTAAAAGCATATAGAATTGAAATGAATCCTATGACTCAATGCTACATCAGGTACCTCTGAACCCTTATCAGAGAGGCTTGTTCTTGCCATTGAGGGTGATTAAGAGACTCACAATTGCTTCAGAGTGCTCACCCCTGAACAGGACATCGACATCATTTTCCTCCCCTTGGCTCAGGAATTATAAAGATTCAGAAGTGGTCAATAATATCGAGCAAACAGAATTTTCTGTACACAACAAGACAGACACACATACGACTCAGTGCAGTTATGATAGCCTATGTAAAACCCATGCAATCTCAAACCAAATAAAATCCCAGCACGGAAGAGATGTGATAAACACCAAATCCCTGCCCAGATGAGGACCTATTGGTGTTAGACAGCTCGGAGAGGTTGGGCTAGTATTTTCTTCTTTTTTAATGGTCTGATAGTTGGTACATCAACCATATTTTAAGTTTTGGACCCTATAGCCAAAACTACAGAACTAACTGGACAACACAAACTAAACTTAATAGGGTAAGACACAGAGAGGGGAGAAAGAGTAGGTACATCTGGGAAAAGTTATGAGAGAGGGGGATGGGTATGATCAAAATACATTGGATAATATTCTCAAAACAATTAAGAAAGTATTATTGTTTTTAGAAGGGCAGCTGAATGTGAGTCTGGGAGCAAGCAAGCTAAGCCAGCATTCCCCTTCCCCCAAAGTTTCTGCTTCCAGTTTATGCCTTGAATTCCTGGCCTTGGCTTCCCTTGCAGGGAACTGTAGTATTAAGCAAACCCTGTCTTCTCTAAGTTGCTTTTGGCCATGGCTTTTCATCACAGCAACAGAGAAGCAAACTAGGCCAGAAGTAAATGTTCAGCGGCGCAGATCTGCCTAAGAGTCTGAGGTGCAAGTAAATGCCAAACCACTTTGTTAGCTGCGAACACTGAGTGGTTCCGTGTGACAGAAGCACAGTGCTTCCTACCTGAGCTAAGGTCACAAGTACCATCGCTCTTGCTTCAGCAGTGACAGAACTTTAAGGAACGTGAGTCACAGAAAAAGCCCTGCTGTCGTAATGGCGACTTCACTCAGGAGCTCACTTCCGTCTACTAATAGGGCTGAGTAGGAACCCAAAATAGCTGCTTTGTTAAAGAATCACCAGATACCTCTCAGACAGCAATGGACCAGTCTAGGGATGTATCTGCCCCCGTAAGAAGCATCTGAGAGGAGGGGAAAAGAGGTGCTGCTTCACCAGCATCACATGCTGTCTTCTCTCTCGTTTTTACCAAATATAATCTATGAGCATCACTGGGTATCTGCGCACATCGGTAGACTCGGAGAAGTTAGGTGAGACTCGCCTTCCACGAGTCTATATGGAAGATAATGCTCGTCAAGCCAGACCATGACAAGCAACACCCTGGGCGGGAATTCATCATCTGAGAGCCGAGCAACACGGTTTAGCCAGTTCCATGACTCACTAAGGCCTACGTTTTCATAAAAACAAACACAAACCAAAAAAAAAAAAAAAAAAAAAAAAAAAAAAAAAAACAAAAACCCCCAAAACCTCTTGCCCTCTTTCATTACTACTCTTTGCTCTCTCACTCTTTCTCTCTCTCTCACTCTTGCTCTCCCCCTTTTCCCCTCTTCCCTCCTCTCCTCATTCCCTTCCCCCCCATGTTCTCATGGCCTGCCTCTGCTTCTCTACTCCTCTCCTCTCTCTCTCTCTGCCTCTACTACCCTCTTAACTCCCCTCATGACCTGAATAAACTCTATTCTGTACTATTATATATATATGTTAGCACTTCTAATCTGTAATGGTTGTAAACTATAATAAAAACATATATGCAGCATTTTATCCAAGATCTTCCCACTGTATACATTGTACCCACCACATCCAAACTTTGTGCCTTCCAGGGCATTTAACTAGTATCTCTTAATGCTTTATGGTCCTATTGTTAGAAAATAAAATCCACTTATGGAGAAAGCAGTGCTGTTTTTCTAGCCCAAGCATTGAGATGGCATACAATATACCATATATATTTTTTAATTAAGTAGAATTTTCTTTGTTGTGTTTTTTTGCACTTTGAGGCACGACCTTACTATGTTTTCTTGACTGGTCCGAGACTATTTACTCTGTCAGCCTTGAGAGCATGGAAATGCTTGTGTCTCAGCCTCTTATGGGCTCGGCTAACAGGCATGAGCTGCCACCCCTGTGTTAACACTCGTAGGAAAGAACTAGAAGAATATCCTGCAAATAGCTCACATAGTTTTAGCTAAGTGACTACGGTTCAGTTTGACAACCAAGGTAAATGGAGCAAAAAGGATCAGAAACAGGAAGTTAACCAGGAGCTCAGATTTAGTCCGCCCTAGTAGACTTGAGCAATGTAAACCAACTGTCCTTCCTCCCTGAAAGGTTTGTCCTATAGGTATAAGAGGGGCTAAAAGCTCAAAGCAGCTGTGTATTTATTCAAAGAACAAAGTGCCCCCAAGCGCCAAAGTCCTGTGCCTTTCTGTATAGTAATTACCTGCAGAATCAAGGAGCTGGTCAAACAGAACTGTTCTCACCATTATCCTGAATGCCACTCCCATCCTCAGATCACAGGAAGGGAAAATACACAATGGACCGGACCTCTTCAAAGAGGCAGACATGTTTCTACCCTCGTTCTATTAGGAGTCGTTACATTACGGCAACATTTTGGAAATCTAGATCAGAATGTGTGGTTTCTGCAGACTTGTTCCGAGGGAAAGGCCAGCATCATCTCAACAACTGTGTTCCTCCTCAGATCACATCTGTAATCGCTTCAGCGCTACCACCCCAGCCGAGCTTTGCTCTGGACGCCCTCATGGCTTTTGAGCCTTCTTCTTTCCCAAGTATAGCTCAGCTTTGGCAGTGTGAGTATCTGGAAGCAAACCTCATTCTAAAAGGGCTTATTTAGATGAGCAGGAAAAAAAATACATTTCAAAAACAAAAAACCATAAAAGATGCTAATAAATCACACACGATGCCAGGTCACTGCTTATTCAGGGCTGAGCTTTCCATCCTTCCCCTGCCAACATGCCTGCCAACAGCAGCATGCCTTATGTGCCCAGACATCTCTCAGCAGAGTGACTACCATCCAAAAAAATGGATTTCCACTCTCTAGTGCTCTTGTGACTCCTGTCCAAACACCTTGGTGCTAGGATTGGCCCTCCCCTGAAGCTCCATGAACTCAGGACTCTCGTGGCCTTGCTACCACTGTACATTCAATACTGCACAGAACTGACAGGAGGTAGCGTTTAGTCATTCTTTTATTTTGAACTCAGTCTTACAATCATACCGCAAAAATAAGTTTACTACCAATAATGTGTATGTCTAAATTACACATTTCAAGTCTAAAGTGAAATTGCCATTAAACAGGCTATTGTTGGCACTCTGGATTGTTCCTTTTTATAAATCGGGTTTATTTCTTTAATGGTAGGCACACTTCTGCACAAAGCACACATGTGCAGACCAGAGGACAACCTACGATTATCAGTTCTTGTATGCACCACGTAGGATCTGAGGATCAAACTCATGCTATTAGGCCTCCTGAACCATATTGCTGATCCTACAATTCTCTCTCTCTCTCTCTCTCTCTCTCTCTCTCTCTCTCTCTCTCTGTATGTGTGTGTGTGTGTGTGTGTGTGTGTGTATACATATATATATATATATATATATATTAAGTACTTTTTAATTATAAATCAGGATTTAAACAAAATTAGATAACCATCAACTATGTGTAATGAATTATAACTACTTACAGGCCTAATATACATTTCATTTAATAATGTAAGAGAAAAAAAATATCAATTTCTAATACCAGAGCCTTTAAATTGAGACTATGTTGGCATGTATTTGTTTGTTTATTGTATATAGGTGGTGTGACATGGGCTTGTGTGCTTATGTAAAAGTCAGAGGAAAAGATGTGGGGGGGGGTCACTTCTCTATCTTCATTATGTGGTTTCCTGGAATTCAACCCAATTCATGAGAGCTAGGGGCAAGCTCCCTTGCCTGCTGAGCCAGGTTACTGGTCCATATATCCAGAAAAACAAGTTTTTAAAGTAAAAGTTCTATTTAAATGAGCAGAGAGTCTGCTAAAGCACACAGGAAAGCTTCTTTCTCAATATTTTCTTCAAGGTCCTAAATTACAGTCTTCCTCTCAGCCTTCTATCCCACCTAATTCCTATTTTCTAGGTATGTCTTAGTCCTTTGGAAGCATATACCTGTCTGTTTACAGATCTTTCCACCACTGTTTTGAAGAAAGTCTACCCACCTACATTATAGATAAAACGTTGAGGCCTTATGAGTCCAAGTGTCTGGTCTGTGCAGTTTATAAGTGACAGAAGTAATTTTTATCTGTCTCTTTCTTTTCTGTGGAACACTGAGGCTAATTTTTCATTTTATATTGCAAAGTATCATGTAAAGCAGATGCAGACGCTATACAGACTTAGCTAAACTGAGTGCTTGCAGTGGGATAAACATATAAGCCATAGGCCATGTGGGGACTACTAGAAGAAGACAGGGACTTCTGCTACTTACCATGACAACTCAGTGGTCAATAAAAAAGTTAATTTAATCTCATTTGAAATTCACTCTTGGCTTGTGCTCTTTCTTACATTTAATTTAGCAAATTGAAAATATATGCCAATCAAATTTATCTCATAGTCACAGCTTTGCCTTGGAAAAGTAGCTTATGTCTTCCTGTGGCAGAGGAATGAGTAAACAGATCACCAAACAATAATCAATGTCCTTCGAGTTTGAGTAGAATAAATCACTGAATGTTACTGAATGTATCAGTAATATTAGCTTTAAATGTGATAATTTGTGTAGTGTAAACATACATGGACATATGTGCACATGAACAAATACTCATATACCTACTACATATACCTCTCTCCATAAACCTACTACAACAAAAACATTGAGGGACCAAAGGCATCCAGATGGCTAAAAGCTCTCAAGAGAGCACAATCAACAAGGCCAGGGAAATAGAATACTTCCAGAGTACAGCTTCCCTACTACAGCAAGCCCTGGATATCCCAACACAACAAAAGCACAAAAAAATGACCTTAAGTCTCAGATGATAGAGACATTTAAGGAGGAAATCAATAAAACCTTTAAAGAAATATAGGAAAATATACAATCACACAGATATAGATCTTTAATGAGGAAATAGATAAACAGCTTAATGAAATACAGGAAAAACACAATCAAACAAGTGAAATAAATAAAACTATGCAATACCTGCAAATGAAATAGAAGCAATAAAGAAAATACAAACTAAGGGAATCCTGGAGATAGAAAGCTTAGAAAAGTGAGCAGGAGCAATGGATGCAATTATCACTAACAGAATACAGGAGATGGAAGAAAGAATCTCAGGCTGAGAAGACACAACAGAAGAAATTGATGCATCAGTCAAAGAAAATGTTAAATCTAAAAAATTTCTGAAAGAAAAATCCAGGAGATCTGGGATACCATGAAAAGACCTAACATAAGAATAATAGGAATATAAGAAGGTAGAGTCCCACTTCCAGGCCCAGAAAATGTTTTCATGTAACAGAAGAAAACCTCCCTAACTGGAAAAAAGAAATTCCTATAACCATACAAGCTTATAGAACAGCAATTAGACTGGACCAGAAAAGACAATCTTCTTTCCACATAATAATCAAAATACAACATCTGCAAAACAAAGAAAGAATATTAAAAGCAGAAAGAGAAAAGGGTCAGGTAAAATACAAAGACAAGCTTATCAGATTATACCTGATTTCTCCACAGATATTCTAAAAGCTAGAACAGCCTGGTCAAATATCTTGCAACCTCTAAAAACTCACAGATGCCAACCTAGACTACCATATCCAGCAAAACTCTCAGTTATCATGGATAAATAAAATAAGATATTTCAAGACAAATCCAAATTCAAACAGTATCTATCCACAAATGCAGCCCTAGAGATAATCACAAGAAAACACAGGAAATAAATAATTTCAAAGCAAGGAAAATACACACACACACACACACATCAAAATAACAGGAGTTAACAGTCTCTGGTCATTAATATCTCCAAACATTAATGGACTCAATTCTCCAAAAGACACAACCTAACAGAAAAAAATGGTAAAAGAGGACCCATTATTCTGCTGCATACAAGAAGAAACACACCTCAACAACAAAGATAGACATTACTTCTGAGTAAAGGGCTGGGAAAAGTTTTCCAAGCAAAAGGACCGAAGAAGAAAACTGGATTAGCCATTCTAATATCTACTAAAATAGACTCTCAATCAAAATTAATCAAAAGAGATAGGGAAGAACACGTCATATTCATCAGAGGATAATTCTGCAAAGATATCTCAGTTCCGAACATGTATGTCCCAAATACAAGAGCACTCATATTTGTATTTTTTTTAAAAAAGCTAAAGCTTAAATCACATGTTGAACACCACATATTAATAGTGGGAGACTTCAACACCCCACTGTCCTCAGACAAAAACCAAGCAGTGAAATAATGAAGCAAACAGACAGTATGAGTCAAACGGACCTAGAATATTTCACCCAAACACAAAAGAATATACATTCTTCTCAGCATCTCGTGGATCTTTCTCCAAAATCGACCATATATCACAAAGCAACCCTCAAACAGATACAAGAAAACTGAAATGCCTTGTATCTTATCAGGCCATGGTAGATTAAGGCCTTTAACTCATTGCAGATGGTTTCTCAAATAGAGTACCAATGGCTCAGGCTCTGAGATCAACAATTAATAAATGAGACCTTATGAAACTGAAAAGCTCTGTATCCACTGTTGGTGGGGTTGCAAACTAATACAACCACTCTGGAAATCAGTCTGGCGATACCTCAGAAAATTGGACATAATACTACCTGAAGACCCAGCTATTCTACTTCTGGGCATAAACCCCAGAGACACCTTAGTACACAACAAAGATATATGCACCACAATGTTCATAGAAGCTCTATTTATAATAGTCAGAAGCTGGAAAGAACCCAGATGTCCTTCAGAAGATGAATGGATACAAAAATTGTGGTACATTTACACAATGGAATACTACTCAGCCACCAGAAACAATGACTTGACCAAATTCTTAAGAAAATGGCTGCATCTAGAGAATATCATTCTGAGTGAGATAACCCAGTCACAAAAGAACAGACATAATATGCAGTCACTGATAATAAGATGCTAACCCCAGAGGCTTGCACTGCCCCAGAAACAACTCACAGTCTGTATGAAGTCCAAGAAATAAAGAAAACAAAACAAAACAAAACAAAAAAATCTCTATACAACAAGAAAACTTTGACTATTTCCATGTTACATTTTGTTTTACATGCACTTTAAGCTCATTGTAACTATTAAGTTTTCAATGCATACTATCAAACCTTAAAAAAAAATCAAGTACTGACTAAAAAATATATTCATACAGTTTTATGTGAAAATTATTTTAAAATCTGAAAAAAAGTACTGACAAAAATGTATTGTATAATTTTATGCAAACAATGCTTAAAATGTGTACATTTATCTTTGTTTTGTAAAATAAAGTTGTTAAAAAAAAAAAGCTCTGTAAAGCAAAGGACACTCTCAAGAGGATCAAATGGCAGCCTACAGACTGGGATTGGATCTTCACCAACCCTATACCTGGCTGAGGGATAATATCCAAGATTTATAAAGAACCCAAGGTTTTGGACACCAAAAACCAAAATAACCCAATTAAAAAAATATGGTACAGAGTTAAAAAGAGAATTCTCATCAGAAGAATCTCAAATGGTTGAGAAGCACTTTACAAATGTTCAAAGTCCTTAGTCATCAGGGAAATGCAAATCAAAACAGCTCTGAAATTCCATTACACCAGTCAGAGTGAGTAAGTTAAAAAACTCAAGTAACAGCACATGCTGGTGAGGATGTGGAGCAAGGGGAACACTCCTCCATCGCTAGTGGGAGGGCAATCTTGTATGACCACTTTGGAAGTCAATTTGGTAGTTTCTCAGAAAAATGAGATTAATTCTACCTCAAGACCCAGCCATATGACTCTTGGGCATATATACCCTAAAGATGCTCAACCGTCTCACAAGAACACTTATTCAACTATGTTCATGACAGGCTCATTCATAATAACCAGAAACTGAAAACAACCTAAATGTCCCTCAGCTGAAGAATAGATATAGAAAATGTGGTACATCTACACAATGGAATACTATTCAGCTACTGAAAGCAAAGACACCCATGAATTTTGCAGGCAAATCAAACTTGAGAATATCATTCTGAGTGAGGTAATCCAGACCCAAAAGGACATGCCTAGTATGTACCCATTTATAAGTGGAGATTAGCCGTAAAGTACAGGATACTCAAACTATATTTCACAGACACAAATAAGTTAGACAAGAAGGAAGACCCAGGCAAGGAGGGTCGAATCTCACTTAGAAAGGGGAATAAAATTGTCATAGGAGGTATATGGAGGAAGGAAACTGGATGTATGGGGTTTGGGGGGGGGATGAGGGAGGATCAGGATGAGGTACAGGGAGGAACAGGCAGATGGCCATATAGCCATGAGAATGAATGGAAATCTGCATCTAAGGGGTAATGGGGAGGTGGGGGGGCATCTCAAGAACATGCCATAGACCTGAGATAGGGGAGGTGCCCAAGAATCAATGGAGATGACTTTATCTGTGACTCACAGCCTTGGAGATATGAAACTCGAATAGGCCACCTCCTGTAGCCAGGCAGAATCCCCAATGGAGCAATAGGAAAAGCAATCTACCTACAAAACTTTGTTTTTTTAATGCAAGAAATTTGCTTTTATTTATTTATTTATTTATTTATTTATTTATTTATTTATTTATTTATTACATTAGAGGGACCTAATGTCAGTTACAGATAGACAAATACTTCTGTTTTCTGTCTCCCAGCCAGAACAAAAATCTGTGATATAACATTTTCATTATGTAAGATTTCCTTTTTACATTTCAGTAAGAAGGCCATATAGCCTTTTCTGAAACAGAATGTCTGGGATGCTGATGAAGGAAGTTTAATAAGCTTATTTATTTAAATGAAATCCTCCAGTAAGAAATGGAGGATCTGCTGTCTTTACTTAGAAGGCTGTGTAAATAGTTATCTGTCAAAACTACAGACCCACGGGAACAGATATGTGCAGTTCAACAACAGTCCCCAGTCGGAAACATGAGCGTTCGACATCACTGTTCCCATACGGACTTTTTAAAGCCTCAAAATTCTGTGTCTTCTCTGGCTCGCTTTTCTCTGGATTCCAGCCAGGGTTTATTAATGGTTCACTTCATGGCGTCGTCTCCATCTTCATACATTTTCTTTAGAACATCCATTAATCCCTCACTAGGATCTGTCTCAGTGTCGTAGGAAGGCTTTTCTTTCTTTGCATTCTTTTTCCACCTGAGTTAAATAGTTTCATCGTGTGTTTTCTGCTTTCTTTCTACATAGTATAATAACTGGATCAGACTTGACCTTTTTTCTTTTTAAAACTGCTTTCCAGAGATAGGTTTTCAAAAGATTCTTCACAATCATGGAGTAATTCTTGCCATTGAGTTTGTTTTGCTAAAGGATCAAATGCCCTCTCTCTGAAGTGTACCTGCACGTTCTCAGTGGGAACCTGATGAACTCCAGTTAAGGTAATGTAGATTGTCACAAACTTATCTGACTGATCCCATCCATAATTACTGATTTTCATGGTGTATCCTGTTGTAGGAGGAGCAACCACAGCAGCTGGCTTGTCATTATCAAGTTCTGGTTTCTCCTGCGACTTCTGTTGTGTCTTGTTCCTTAGTTCCGTCTCAATCTTGGATCTCTCACTCGTCAGAGCGTCACATAGTCTTTTCCTCATGCACTTTGACCTCCTCTAGGTCTCTCATCAACTCCTCCCAAGTGGAAGCCACCACGCTGTGGCACATCAGACCTGAGGCCGGGGCTGCAGCAATGCACCAAAGCAGAGAGGAAAAGCCAAGCACTCCATACTGAGCTTCGTAGCGCTGGCAGCAAGTTACACCAACCAGGTGGGACTCAGTGGCCTGCCCTCCGCCCGAGATGGCTCTGGAACTTTCGAGAGGCTTCGGCGCCAGCCTGAGAGGCCCAGTCGAGATCCCCTCACAAAACTTTCGACTTAAAATGTATCCTGTGTTCAAGAAATACAGAGCTCAGGAATGGTGCAGAGCCAAACAAATGGCTATAATAATGTAACCAGCAATAATCAGCCCAACTAGAGACACATTCCATGGTCAAGCATCAATTCCTGACACTACTAAGGATACTCTGTTATGCTTACAGACAGGACTCTGAGAGGCTCCACACAGAAGCTGACCCAGACAGGCGCAGACTCTCACAGCCAAATATTGGGTGGAGCTTGGGGACTCTTCGGGAAGAATTAGTGGTAAAGGATAGCAGGCCCTGAAGGGGACAGGAACTCCACAGGAAGACCAACAGAGTCGAACAACCAGGACCCTTGGGGCTCTCAGAGACTGACCCACCAACCAAAGAACATACATGATCTGAACCTAGGCCCTCACACACATATGTAGCAGGTGTGCAGCTCGGTTTTCCTATGGGTCCTCAACAACTGGAGCGGAGGCTATCTCAAAAGCTGTTGCCTGTGGGATGTGCTCTTCTAGCTGGGCTGCCTTGTCTGGCCTCAGTGAGAGTGAATGCACCTAGTCCCACAGAGACTTAATGTGCCACTGTGTGGGGGTGCTCAGAGGTGAAACTGCCCCTATCATCTTAGAGGAGAAGAGGATGGGCGAAGAGGGGAAAGATTGTGGGAGGCGGTGACTGGGAAGTTGTTCAGAGTTATTCACGATGTAAAGTGAATAAACAATAAATTAAAAAAAAAACCGAATATAACTTAATGATCATTTTAAAGTTGGTTGAAACGACCAATTTCTTGGCAAACTCTGGGAGCTGCCTCAAATCTAGTTTTCTTACACCCACCATCTCCAGTCCCAAAATTTGTCTGCAGGAATTGTAAAATTCGCTCTTGCCAGGCAAGGTCTGACAGTAAATCCCATGTTCCCAACCCCCCCCCCCCCCATCCTGCCTCATAAAAACATCATGCATTAGCTGATGGTACTTTAATGAGTTCCTGAAGAGAACAGAACCCTTTGTGATCCAGAAAGAGCTGTCAAGTTAATTCCAAAACCACAGAATCCCTAAGAGCAGCAAATGGCAGCACCATGGAAGATTTGGGGTTTATGGACCCCAAATGAGAGAACAAGGTAGTTCTTGGCTAGACAAAGAACCAACTCTTACTTTTGGAGTTACGGTATTTACTTAATATACTGATAATTAACATGATAACAGAGCAATCAAGAAAACTATTTTCTGTAAGCAAGCAGCTTACAGAATGAAAACAATGCAGAAATAAATGTCATGCTTCAGTTGTGATCCAAATTAAATGTAAATTTCCATCACCAGAAAAGAGCATCCAGTTGTTCATGTGATGGATACAGAGAGAATAAGTTATTACAAAGTCATTGTTGTTGCTGAATATGAGGCAGAAAATAGAAATTTTGGATAAAAAAAATAAACTTCCATCCAATAGCTCCTACTATGTTATTCAATCTTGTTTTATTGTTTTATGGATATGCATGCTTTGATAGCATGCATGTCTGTGCAACACATGCATGCAGTGTCCACTGAAGCCAGCAGAGGGCGTCCAACCTCCTGGAACTGGAGGTAGAGACAACTCTGAGCTGGCCTACAGATGCTAGGAATTGAACCCTAGTTATCAGTCCTCTGAAAGTTCAGCCAGTACTGATACATCGCTCTGGTCTCCCTGCTTTGTTTTTAAGTGATTATAGAGTAATTGGAAACTTTCATTTATTTGATGATGCTACACAAAAGATGATGTGTGGTTTCAGTTCATTCATGTGGCTAGTGCCCTTGCTAACTAAAAGCTAAGTACATTCTATGGGGGGCTCAATATGGTTTCTCAACATCCCAGGGCGAGACCAGGCAGCCATAGGATAAGCGTTTTCTCTAACTAACATACATTTTCACTATAATACATCTCCACAAAGATTTTCATGAAGATGGCAAGTTCTTCTTCTCAAAGGGGAGTTTGACAATTAATTATCTATGTTCAAACCTGAAAATAATAATAAAGTAGAAAAACTTCTTTCTTTGATGACCTATCCTTATGATACCTCCATGTATGGGGGGGGGGCCCACACAATGAAGTATTATTAAAAAAAAAATGCACGGCTACTGTTAAACATCTGAGAAGTTTCATGCTAAAGAGGAGCGAACCCAAAATTCCTTCTTGAGAAAACTGCTCTTGACACACTTGCTCCTCTAGGTAAGCAGCGGGGGCAAGAAAATCCCATCTTAACCACACACAAGGACAGAACGTGTGAGGTGAGCGGGAATCTGGTACGCTTGCGAGCCCTTGAAGCATGTCTCTGTGAATACTTCTTCAAGCAAGAGCAAACTCCCAGAAGATTCCATAACCTTCCCAGTGCCACTAACTGCAGATGAATTATTCAAATATGTGATCCTTTCTCACTCAATCCCAAATGCCTATATATACTACATTTTTCTTATACTTACATACAGAGCTATACTAAACTTTAGATTAAAAAAAGTGGGGTTAAATAATAAAGTAGAGGGCCGGGAGGGATGGCTCAGTGGTTGAGAACACTGGCTGCTCTTCCAGAGGTCCTGAGTTCAATTCTGAGCAACCACAAGGTGGCTAATAACGACCTGTAATGGCATCTGATGCCCTCTTCCGGTGTGCAGAAAAACAGAGCAATTCCATACATTAAATAAGTAAATAAACCTTAGTATAGTAATGAAGTAGAAAAACTGTACTGATGTTCGCTGATAAGAAAATTGAGTGATTCTGACACCACTGCACAAAAGCAACATAAAAGATGTCGCTCTCATTCTCTCACTTTCTATTGAGCACTCTCGGACCAGGGCCAACTACAGATAAGCAAAATCTCAGAAGGCAAAAACGGAGATAACTGGGGCCACTCTTACATTATACTCTAAACACAAGGATGTCAGAACTGAGAAGACTGTCAGTTTAATTCATAAAATCCTCACAAAACTCTCAATGTCATATAATAATTGTAACTGTGAAGCTCTCCATCCAATGGCCACTGTAAAGAAATGAGACGATTTCTCTTGGCCTGGAGAGATGGCTCGGCACCAAGAGTACTTTCTGCCCTTGCAGAAGACCTGAGTTTGGTTCACAGCACCTATGACACTTGGCTCACAAAAGCCTCTAACTCTAGCTCTCCCTAGATCTTCTTCTGGCCTCCTTGGGAACCTGTTTTCACATGCACACATCTACAAGCATGTAACATAACAGGCATCTATATATAATTCGAAATTAAATCATTTTTAAAAAGACTCCTATGAACATCTGAAAGATTACTATGTGGTGATTCAGGCCATTTAAAAAAAAAAGCCCGTCTTTCCTAGAGACTTGGTGATGAAAGCTATTGGTTGCAGGAATTGAATACCTAGAGATGATAAAAATTGAACAGCCCATTTCCTCTCTGGCAGCTTCTAAACTGTAACCTTTTGATTTTTAAGAAAAATGGCTCTCCCTGGCAAGGCACTAATTAAGCCCAGTTGCTCACACCCACGCAGAAAACAACTCTGCAGTCTCACCCCATGGCCAAGCTGCCGTGAGCAAAACATGAAAATATCAAGTGAGATGTCTCTGGATTCAAGAACCTTAGTGCAGACAGACAGATAAATCACCAAAGAACGACAAGCTGATGAGGTCCGCGCCATGGGTGAGCCACAGCTAAAGACCCTGGGGCATCTGCACACGGCTAATTCCTAGATGCCCATCTTCCAATGTGCTGGTTTCCTGAACAGAAAACCGGCCCATCCAACCTAGCAATGCAATGTATTTTCACTTGGATGTCTGAATGGCATTTCAAAGGAAATGTGTCAAAACCAACCCCTGGCTCTCTTCCCCCAAATAATAACACCCCTCTCCTACAGCCCCCCCCCCCCCAATTCCTACAGCCTCCTTCAATTCATAGCTGCCAAGCCTTCAACCTGCTCAAGCCCAAAACTATAAATCCAGAAACCCATTATGGATAGATGACATTTGGAATTAGAAGCTTTGCACATTTGTGCATTTGGTTCTGTGCATGGGTGCGAGTGTGTCTTTGTGTGTGTATAGGGAGAGAACATGTGTGTAGGAGGGTAAACATGTATATGGTTACTGAGAATCAAACTCATGTGTTTCTGGAAAGCATTCGGTGACTAACCTAGCCCTATTTTATTGTTCATTTTGTTTTTTAAGACTAAAAAAAGGTGGAAGACACGAAAAATAAAAACCGAAACGATGTCGTAAAGTTTATGATGCATAAGTCACGACCAGTACTTAAGTCATATAAGGAAAAACCCATATGGTTATCTTCAGTGATTTGTTCTCACATGCCAAGTCCACTGCAAGGATGCGCACCATCTACTCTAGGCTCTGTTCTTCCCGGGACTGCAGAGTAACCACTCCGGCCAAAGGGACCACAGCCACCAACACCTCCTTTTCCCCGCATTATAATCATTCCAGTGGTCTTCAGTACAAAGACCCGACTGCACCACTGGTTCTTTCCAGTGTACTCTGAATATATGGGCCGTACAAACCTGCCTACTCAGTTCACAGCCCTTCTGTCTCTTCCTTTCTCACCCTGGAATCAATGGCAACTCATTATGGGCGTTCCCCAATATTCTCTTCCAATTTTGCTTCTAGAACCGTCCAGGCCATTCTGCTTCATCTGAATGGCTCATCCTCCTTTAATGCATCCTGCTCACCATATGTCTCCTCTCTGCCCTGCATGGACCAACCTACAGAGTGTAACCCTTCCACCCCACAATCACCCACCGCCTCCATGGAGGATGGATAGCTTCCTACCCATGCTTTGAGTTCACCTATCATCTCTCTCCTGAGAAACAAAGCTTCAATGAGATTTCCTGCTGTGCTCACAGCCATTGTCTCTCCTGCTCAGCACAGTGCCTGCTAGGTGACAGGCATTCCATACACATATTGTAAATGGATGGGTAAATGCAGATGGGAGCTAGCTCTCTCTGGTTATGAGGAATACTCTCAGAAGGATTCAGATGGCACTGAAACTAAGTTCAAAGAGAGTTCGAGTTTGTCTAGCACGGGAGAAATACTATCTCTGCACAATCCACCCCACAAAGTCTTGCAGCATAAAATGACCTTGTTTGGAAGATAACCGTTGTCCTAGCTGTGAGGAGCCCCGGAAAAGCCCCATAGTCTAGGACAAGTTAGGGTATAGGGAGGAAGATGATTGCCATACTCGTCAGAAGATTTCGAAGTTAAGAAACTGACGGAAGTTCACCACTTTCCCAAGAAAGAGCCCAGGCCCGTGTACCAAAGACCACCTTGCCTGTTGCTGCTTCAACATTCATTTCTGCTTCTCTCTTCTTTGCCATACGATCTCAGTTTTATATCTCTGATGGGACACGGGATCTTATTTTATAAATAGGGGCAGGGAGTCACCAAGAAAGAGTGGGGGAGGGAGAGGAGGATGGGAAAGGGGAAGGGGAAAGGAAATGGAAAGGAGAGGGAGAAGAGGAGGAGGAGGAAGAAGAAAAGGAAGATAAGAGGAGGAGGATACTCCCCTCTGCTGCCCCTGGTTGCTGTTGTGGTTCGATGAGAAGAAATTGGAGATATCCTGATGATGCCTGGACTTGCCCCCAAAGAAGTCTACACCCCTAATCAATAGGAACAGATCTATGCCTGCTTTCTCCTCTAACCTTCTTTCTCTTCTACCTAGTGTTGGGGGCTTAGAAGAGATTGGGATGGAATAAAGGCTGTAAGGGAGGCAGAGACATAAGAACCCAATAAAGTAGATTTTAGAAAAAAAGTGAATCTAGGTAAGTGTCATCTACAACTGGGATTCCACAGTCATATGTCCTAAAAATCTTCTCTTTTCATAACTAGTAGTGGTATCAAAACATATTACCTGTTTATTAGTCCTCTCTGTTTCCCTTTAGAAAATGTATTTCTTCTAACAGAGCAGGTTCTACCCATCTTCTCTGAGAAAATAGGAATGTGAAAAATAAAATTGATATGAACATAGAAAAAAATTTTTTTTCTGTAGACTAAGAAAAGTATCAGACACACAGATCACCCAGTAAATAAGTAAATGTGTACAATTCAAATGAAAGTCAGATACCTTGCTTTAAAAGTACAGGCTCATTTCTAAAGCCTGTTTGATCAGTTCATTTTCAAATTGGGAGCTCCTCTATATAACATTGTAAGTAGCAATGTGCCTACGTTTCATTTATGTTTCTCTGAGCTTCTGGTATGGTCTTTCTGTGTGGCTTCTCAGCCTGCAGCCTGGAGAAAGGCATGGGGTTTGGGTTTGGGGGGTCTTGGGGGTTGTGGGCAGTATGTGGGTGGGCTGTGGAGAGTGTGTGAGCTGTGGATTGTGTGGGTATGGGTGTGGCATATGGTGTGTGTGGGGGTATGGGATGTGGAGTGTGGTGTGGGGGGGTTATGGCATGTGGGGTGTGGGGTGAGAGTGTGGGATGTGGGGTGTGGGCGTGGACGGATATGTTAGTTTGTCTAACTTGATTTGTGTTGCTGTAACAAATCCCGACAAAGAGAAACCCAGGGAAGAACGGTTGGCTTACAAGTTCCATTTGCATTCCACTATTCCAGGGGAGTCGAGGCAAGAACGTAAGCCAGCTGACTGAGTCCTAGCCACAATCAAGATGTAAGACAAACTAAACACAGGGGTCTGTGCTTGCTTCCTCTCTATGAGCTTCCTCTTACACTGTTAGGAACCACTTAGATGGAATCCTGCCACCCGAAATGGGCTGGGTCTTCCTACATTGATGACAATCAAAACAAAAAAATGTGTTTATACAAGTAGTATTATAGAGACTGGGAAGGTTGTATTTATGAATTTAGAATATATATATATGCATGTATGTACAAAGAATTAACGAGGAGAAAGGTTGTGAATTGGAGATATGAGGAGGCAGGGTTGTGAGGAAGCACCTGGAGGGAGAAGGGGGAAACAAATGACCTAATTTTATTATACTAAAAACAAACCAAAACACCCACACACATTAAATAAAAGTACATAACATCTCAAAAAAGTCAAACAACCCTACAGGGACATGCAAATGGGCCAACTTGATCTAGCTAATCACTTCTAACACTCTCTTGACTGGTGACTCAAGATTGTGTGAAGCTTACAATTAAAAGTAACCAGCCCAGAGGCCAATATATTAAAATTCACATGGAATTTATATTCTATGGTCACAGCTTAGAAACACTGCCAACTGTCACCAATGTAGCAAAACTCCAAAGTAGAATTCGGTTTCCTAGAGCTTTCTTTTTTCTTTTTTTCAATTTTATTGAATATTCTCTGCACTTACATTTCAAATGTTATATCCTTTTCCCTCCACTCCCTTTCCCTAGTCCCCCTCTTCTTGCTTCCATGAAGGTGCTCTCTCTCCCAATAACCCTCTCCACCTCAGTGCCTTGGCTGGTTGATGATGTTGATCTTCCCATGAGGTTACAAACCCTTTCAGCTGCTTCAGTCCTTTCTCTAGCTCTTTTATTGGGGTCCCCATGTTCAGTCCGATGGTTAGCTGCAAGCATCCTCCTCTGTATCTATATGACTTTGGTAGAGCCTCTGAGGAGACATCCACATCTGGTTCCTGCCTGTAAACACTTCTTGGTATCAGCAATAGTGCTTGGGTTTAGTGGCTGCATGTGGGATGGTTTTCCAGGTGAGGCAGTCTCTAGATCTTTTCTTCAATCCCTGATCCTCTCTATTTGACTTTGTATTTCCTCCCATGAGTGTTTTCTTCTCCCTTCTAAGAAGGGCTGAGGCATCCACATTCTGGCCTTCCTTCTTTTTGAGCTTCAGAAGTTCTGTGGATAGTTTCTTAGGTATTCCAAGCTGTTTGGGTTAGTATCCACTTATAAGTGAGTACAATCCATGAGTGCTCTTTTGTGACTGGGTTACTTCACTCAGGATAATAGCTTCAAGGTCCATCCATTTGTCTAGGAATTTCATGAACTCATTGTTTTTAATAGCTGAGTAGTACTCCATTGTATATATACCACAATTTCTGTATCCATTCCTTTGTTGATGGACATCTGGGTTCTTTCCAGCTTCTGGCTATTATAAATAAGGCTTCTATGAACATTGTGGAGCATGTGTCCTTGTTAGATGTTGGAGCTACTTTTGGGTATATGCCCAGGAGTGATAAAACTGGGTCCTCAGGTAGTACTATGTCCAATTTTCTGAGGAACCCCCAGACTGATTTCCAGAGTGGTTATACCAGTTTACAACCCCACCAACAGTGGAGGAGTGCTCCTCTTTCTCCACATCCTTGCTAGCATCTGCTGTCACCTGAGTTTTTGATCTTAGCCATTATGACTGGTGTGAGGTGGAATCTCAGGGTTGTTTAGATTTGCATTTCCCTGATGACTAGGGATGTTGAGCATTTCTTTAGGTGCTTCTCAGACATTTGGTACTCCTCAGTTGAGAATTTTTTGTTTAGCTCTGTACCCCATTTTTAATAGGATTATTTATTCTCTAGAGTCTAACTTCTTGAGTTCTTTATACATATTGGATATTAGCCCTCTACCAAATGTAGGATTGGTAAAGATCTTTTCCCAATCTGTTGGTTGCTGTTTTGTCCTTTTGACAGTGTCCTTGGCCTTTCAGAAGCTTTGCCATTCCATGAGGTCCCATTTGCCGATTCTTGATCTTAGAGCATAAGTCATTGGTATTAGGTTCAGGAAAATTTCCCCTGTGCCTATGTGTTCTAAGCTCTTCCCCACTTTCTGTTCTATTAGTTTCAATGTACCTGGTTTTATGTGGAGGTCTTTGATCCACTTAGATTTGAGCTTTGTACAAGGAGATAAGAAGAGATCGATTTGCATTCTTTTGCATGCTGACTGCCAGTTGAACCAGCACCATTTGTTGAAGAGGCTGTCCCTTTTCTATGGAATGGTTTTAGCTCCAGTCAGAGATCAATTGACCATAAGTGTATGGGTTCATTTATGGGTCTTTGATTCAATTTTATTGATCTATCTGCCTGTCTCTGTACCAATACCATTCAGTTTTGTGGAGGTCTCACTCCACAGGCGCCATTTTAGTATTGACTCGAATGTATGGACTCTGTCACTTGGTCCATGAGCTATCCTCTCCATGAGCTTCCCTTCCCAGATGGTTCACTCCACCCACCCTGGTGCTTCTGCCCAGGTGTGTTTCTTTACCCCACCGCCTGGCACAACCATGACTCTAGCCCCAATAGCTTTTCATGCAGGTTTATATATTACACAAACTCTCTACATCATAAGACTACATCAAATAGACAAAGATACAAACTGCCGTTCTATATGAGATAAAAGACCTATAGCATCCCTTAAAATATTCCTATCTACCTATTGCCAGATGAGTATTAAGCTAGCCCATTGTTTAGGAGGCCTGAGACTGGATCCTTGGCTTGCATGTTGCCTAGCAACTGGATACACTTTGCAGATGCTGAAGTAAAGCCATTAGGGACTTGTTCTGAATAGTAGCTGAGACTTGATAATGAAACTGTGGTGTCTCTCTTCATGGTTTCTACGAATAGCTTGCCCTTTATGTTTATTAGCCTCTAAAATAGGAGAGCTTTAAAAGATTAGTATGAAAAATTGAGTAGTAGTGATAAAATATTAAAGTCAAATCACTGGAGATTTTTAGCACTAGTCATATCTCCTGAGTAGGCATTTCTATACATGTGTATCTTGAACTGACTCCAACTTGATTGGGAACCGAAGAAGATGGAACAGATTCTGCTTTAAAGAATTAGCCTGCCTTTTTCTTTTCAATGAAGTCACTTTTTTGTAGATGTCTTGGAACTTGATAGTTAAATAAATGCAGCGTTTTCCCTCATCTCTCTTTAAAGGGTGCAAAGGACCACAAGTATCCAAGTATACATGTAGACTTATATAGCCATGCCTGTATTTGTAGACTCTAGGCTAGCAAATGAGGAGTGAAAATTTATCAATATGCTGGTTGCTTTCTGGCGGCTTGAGACAAACCTAGATATATCGGGGAAGAGGGAAGCTTAGTTAAGAGAATGCCTCCATCAGATGGGCTGTAAGCAAGTCTGAAGAGAACTACCGGGAATAATGATGGATGTGGGAGGGCTCACCTAGATGTAGGTGGCATCACTTCAGGGAAAGTGGCTCTGGGTTATATTAAAAAAGCAGGTTGCAAATTGGACATTGTACTACCTGAAGACCCAGTTATTCCACTTCTGGGCATATACCCCAGAGACACTCCAACATACAATAAAGACACATGTACCACAATGTTCATAGCAGCCCTATTTATAATAGCCAGAAGCTAGAAAGAACCCAGATGTCCTTCAGTAGATGAATGGATACAAAAATTGTGGTACATTTACACAATGGAGTACTACTCAGCTATCAGAAACAATGACTTTATGAAATTCCTAGGAAAATGGATATATCTAGAGAATATCATCCTGAGTGAGGTAACCCAGTCACAGAAGAACAGACATAATATGCAGTCACTGATAATTGGATACTAACTCCAGAAAGCTCTGAACACCCCCAGAAACAACTCACAGGCTATATGAAGCTCAAGAAAAACAAAGCCCCCCCCCCAAAAAAAAGAAAAAAAGAAAGAAAGAAAGCCTCAGTCCTTCTTAGGAAAAATATTAATGTATAGCACCCTCTCAGAGTGTGGTACACCTGGACCTTAAATCATTAATAATCCAAGAGCTAAGATAATAGCCCTGTGGCAATTTTTAGTATTCACAGATCATTATGCTTATTCTATACTCAACAAGAAATCTGTTTCCATGTTACGTTCTGTCCTACATGTACTTCATGCTTATGGTAACTAGTGGGATTTCAATGCATGCTATCAAACCTCTAAAAGAATTAAGTACTGACAAAAATATTCATATAATGTTATGCCAAAATGCCTTTAAAAATCTGTATATGTATCCCTCTTTAAAAAAAAAAAGTGGTAAGAAGAAAAAAGCAGGTCGTGTTCTTCTACATGAAGACCCAGGCATACCATGCTTGGACATATGCCAAGGAGCTATATCCTACTACAGAGACGCTCGCTCTTCCGGAATCACTACTGCTCTACTCAGAAGAGCTAGACATTAGAAACAATCCAGATGTCCATCAACGGATGAATGGGAAATGAAAATGGGGAATGCTATTCAACTGCATAGAAAAAAGAAGTTTTGAAATCCATAAGCAGATAGATCATGGATTTTATCACTATCAGTACTTAGGAAAGCATCATCCTAAGTGAGGCAACACAGACCCCAAAAGACGAATGTGGATATTAGCTTTCAAGCCTTTGATGTGTGCATTACAGTAAATATACCCACTGAGATTGGGTACCTAGTAAGAGATTAAAGGGAAGGAAAGGGGCCAGTATTTGCATCTGGAGGGTTCAGAGCATCTAGAGTCCCCACATGTAAGCTACCCAGGGCTATTCTCACAAATGGTATAGACTGAGTACTGCGAACAACAGTTCTGGAGGCTGGAAGCTGAGAACCAGACATTCGAGGGTTTGATTTCTACAGCAGCCTTTCCCTGGCCCATGGATGGCTGCTTTCCTGCTGTGTCCTGACACAGTCTTTTCTCTGTGCATGTGCGTCAGCACTGTGCCTTTGTGTCCTCTTCTTGTGAGGCATCAGCACCTTTCTTGATGACTCACACATATGACCTCATTATCCCTCATAACTTGCCGAAAGGCCCCATTTCCAAAAGCAATAACCTTTTAAGGCACACGTGGGCTTCTTTAGTTCAGAAAGCTTCACATACTGCTTTGTGTCAGCAGAGGACTAAAGAGTGTTCACTATTCTAACACAAGGCAGTCTGAAGCATCTCACAAAGAAAGAGCAGAAAGCACAGACCTTCAAGGTGAATGATGTCCGTGCTCACAAACATCAACATGCCTGCGGGAACGCAAGTTCTGCACCTCATGACCTAGAAGACAAACGCTGGTGTCTACAGAGCTCTTCTCGGGAAGTAATTTGGCATTTACTAAAACAGCATGACTGAAGTCCAGAAACTGGGCCAGCGAGATGGCTCAGCAGGTAAAATGGGTTTGCCACGAAAACTCGAGGACTTGCTTATTTGTTAAACGCAGATAGATTGGACAAAGGCCGGATTCTAAGAGGTTCTCCTTGTCTGCATGCAACTTCTATTGAAGTCTAACGAAAGAACCCCAGTCAGCAGTTGTTAACCACAGGACAAGACTTTTAAGTGATCAGGTTAGAGAAACCAGCCTGCTTAGTTTATTAACTGCTGTGAGAGCCTGCTGTGCTCTTTCTCACACAACTGCCAAGCTTATCCAAAGGAGTAAGTGCTATTTTTCAAAAATAAGAAACAAAAGTCAAGTTAAATAATGCTCTCCTAAACCCACACTTACAATATTGAGGTGCTAGAGATGTGACTCAGTATGTCAAAGCACTCTCTGTTCTTTCAAAGGGCCCAGACTTGGTACCCACAAAATGATTCACAACTGTAGGACTCTTCAGTCCCAGGGCATCTGACACAGTATTTGATTTCTACAGGCAGTGCATGCATGTACTTACATACACACAAGCAAAACATTCATGCATATACAACAAAAATAAACAAGTCCTGAAAATATGGACAATCTGTAACTCACACCCTGCTGTTCTGACTACCCGGTTCCTGCTATCCCCATTGTTGGCCTAAAGTTCCATCTCCATTGGGCCAAAATTCAACAAGACCAAGTATGCAACTCTCAAGTAAGCTCTCAACCAAAGAGGACAGTCCTAATCTTGACCAAGTGCCTATGTGAGGTCAAGTCCAGAGACAAGCAGATCATGAGGGCTGTGATCTGATGAATAGTTTAATCAATTGTTGGATTAAAACCTGAGCAGACTGTAGTAGAAGTATAAAGCGTGGGACCTATTAGGAAGTCTTTCTCTGGCAGCACATGCTTAGGGGCTAAAGCTGCATTGTTTTTTTTTTTTTTTTTTTTTTTTTTGGAACAACACTCATTACTGCCTTCTGTCTGTCAGGATATGAAGTACCATCACCCTCGCTGTCCTGATGGCCTGAGACTCCCTGAACCAAGTAAAGTCAGCTTTCCTCCTTGTGGGTCATTCATGGCAGGCAGTCTGTCACAGTCACATTAGAGGACAGAAGGGGAGCCCGTGAAGAGAGTTAACCCTTGAGTCAAGAGTATCAGTGAGAACAAATAAATCATACATCATCTGGACTTTTACTCAAAGTACTGCAGCTTTAAGAACAACATAAAGACAGAGAATTCAGGTTTATTATTCAGGAACATGTTTGTGAGTCTACAGGCTACCCCACGTCTCACTCAAATGTTAAACAAACACTAGTTAAACAAACTCAACCTCCGGTCTTGGAATTAAAGAAAGCCTCAATTCTTTCTAAGTAACAAACAGACTTATTCTAGTTGGGCACCAATGATGTAAAAGAAAGGGGGCACATTTCCCCCTTTCTCCTGACTGTCAGCATTGTTTAGACCCCAGCCTATTAACCCAGGAACCCAAACTAAAAACATCCCATAGGGTGTTGCACAAGTCAATCTTGAGGTCATGAGAAAACTGGAAATAGCAAACGGGTTCTGAATGTACAAAGACCAAGAATTAATCAAAAATCAAAGCTTTGATGAATCCAAGATGTTTCTGGCGGAGCTTGCTCGTGATGCATTTGAAGGTTTCACTGCAGCCTTGGGGAATTTTTACTAAGCACAGAACATTTGCATGTTGCACTCCATAGGCCGTCATGCCACACAATGTCAGTGAATGCTGTCAGAAGTGCCTTGGCTCAGATTCAAGATGGACTGTATGATACAAATTTTGCTGGTTTTGTTGTACATACAAAGTGATTTTTGTGTCATAGAAACATTAATGGTTTAATTTACAGGGAACAAAGTACTTTGAATACTTTCCTACTATCGTTCTGTAGGGTATATACAATTAGAAAATTTTTGTTTTAAAAGTGTCCATTTGAGTTGTTGAGTTTCATGAAAAAAAAAGTTCTCTGTATTCTGGGTGAGGGCGAATACCAAAAGTTTCTGAAATAATATTAAAAATTCTTCTGCCACACTGTGCTATGTATTTCGGTGACATGGGAGTCTCAGTATTAATGACAAAGTCAAAATATTTATCAGTTCCAAAATCTGTCACAGATGCTCTCGATCAGCAGAATCAAATGTCAGCCAAGATTTGGTTCTCTCTGTAAAGATAAGTCACCCCTCTCATCAGTGTGCAAACTTGGTTTAGAATCATATTTATAATGATGACTTGCTTTAAAATCCATTCTTTTATTTATCATCAGCCCATATCTGCTTCATGTATGTGATTTTATGTACTAATATCCGAGGCCGTGCAAACATTTCGTGAGAGAAGAGAGGTTACACATATACAAAGTCTAAGAAACCTTGGTTTAAGACAAAGACAGTTTTATCGATTTCCATCTACCCTTATTACATAAACACACAGATACACATGGGTGGGGGAATTAATTTATTCAGTAATAGGTGCCAGCGAATTGCTGCTAAGCACACACCTGACTCTACTACTTAGCCTCATACAAAAAGAAATTTTAAAAACACAGCCATGGACTCACAAGAAATATATCCTGAGCAACCTGTAGTTTAGCAACTTTACATCTGCAGACAGCAGGGAATATACTTATAAAAACCTACTATACACCAAGGCCCTCTGGTGTGTGTTTGCAGAGCTTTGAGGAGAGGAGTGAGAAAAGATTAAGCCAAGCCCAGGAAACAATTATGCGTTAAAAGAAGCAATGATGTGAATGTTTATAGGACCATGATGAACAGAGTAACAAAAGGCCAAGCCAGGCACAAAAATCAATGACACATCACAGGACACTCTTCCTTGTTCTATGCAACATGTTCTAAAACACCAAGGGAAAGTGTAGCAAATCCTTAAACAAGTAACTTTGTCTACCTCTGCTCATGTTACATATATGCGCTAAACAAAATGATAAAGCTACAGTATCAGGGCACGCACACAGTACATTACACTGTGAGTTTACAACAGCCACAAAATGAATAGGCAATAGAATCTCCCAGCTCTACCATAGCTCCCACCCAAACATACACACACACTGGGGATAGAACTCTACTGGCTAGTTTTGTGTCAACTTGACACAAGCTGGAGTTATCACAGAGAAAGGAGCCTCAGTTGAGAAAATGCCACCATGAGATCCAGCTGTAAGGCATTTTCTCAACTACTGATCAAGGGGGGTGGGCCCAGCCCATTGTGGGTGGTGCCATCCCTGGGCTGGTAGACCTGGGTTCTATAAGAAGGCAGGCTGAGCAAACCAGAGGAAGCAAGCCAGTAAGTGACATCTCTCCATGGCCTCTGCATCAGCTCCTGCTTCCTGACCTGCTTGGGTTCCAGTCCTGACTTCCTTTGGTGATGAACAGCAATGTGGAAGTGTAAGCTGAATAAACTCTTTGCTCCCCAACTTGCTTCTTGGTCATGATGTTTTGTGCGGGAATAGAAGCCATGACTAAGACACCCACACTGCATGAACACTATCAGTGAACAACATCCCCACCTCGGCTATAAATCTCAGGCCCACCACTGTATACATAGCTTAGTCTTAACAAAAGCATCAAGATATGGCATAAAACCTTGCTGGCTTTCTGCCACTGTGGCAGAACAATGAAGGTGAGTTTATATTGTTTTAGTACACAATATCAAGAGCTTAATTACACTGTTGATCGATCAGTTCCATCATTTCTGGAGCAATAGCATGGCATAACGTCATGTTGGGGAGACCTTGGTAGATCAAGGCTGCCCACCTCATGGCGGTCAGGGTACAGAGACAAATGTGGCCAGAATTGCAATAACTCCTTTAAAAACATGGTTTCAATGACCTGATTTGTTCTGATGAGTGTTGCAGGATATCTGATCACACTGTGAACCCAAGGATTGTGCTACTTCCTAGAAAAAACTGTTTCTAGTTGTGGTGTGGCTCAGCCCCGGCACACATCTGTAATCTAAGAGCTTTCTGATTACTGCAGACAGAATTAGCTAGTCAGCCACAGGTCAAGAGGAAGAGCAAGCAACCAGTTAACAGGGAGTGAACATAGGGAAAAGAGAGAGAGAGGGGGAAGGAGGGAGGAGGAGGGGGAAAGGAGGGAGGGGGAGGGAGAGGGAGGGGGAGAGGGAGGGAGAGGGAGGGAGGAGGGAGGGAGGAGGAGGGAGGGAGAGGGAGGGGAGAGGGAGGGGGAGAGGGAGGGGGAGGGAGAGGGAGGGGAGAGGGAGGGGGAGAGGGAGGGGGAGGGAGAGGGAGAGGGAGGGGGAGGGAGGGAGAGGGAGGGGGAGGCAGGGGGAGGGGGAGGAGGAAGGGAGGGGGAGGAAGGAGGGAGAGGGAGGGAGGGGGAGGGAGGGAGGAGGAGGGGGGAAGGAGGGAGAACCAGGAGAACAGATAGAGAGACACACAGGAAGCAGAAGGGAAGGACATTCAGTTTGAGGGGTTTTTGAGATGGTGTGGAGAAGACCTTCCCCTTGGGACATCAGCTGAGGAAGAAAGCCAGATGGGTGCTTGCTCTGCTTATCTGAGCGAGCAGGCTTTCAGCCCGGCATCTGGCTCCTGAGACTTTATTGGTAAAATTAAGCATTTGAGATTTTGATAAAAAGCAACAAACTAGGCCTCACCTTATAAAGATCTCATCACTTTCCACTGAACTACCGTTTTTTTTTTTTTTTTTTTTTTTTTTTTTTTTTTTTTTTTTTTTTTTTTTTGGCATATGAGCTTTTGGGGAAACAATTAAGCTCCAAACCTTAGCACTAAATAAAACAAATATAGAATAATGTAGTAAATTATGAAACACTGGTTTGAATATCTAATCCTTGTTAAAGCTAACTGCCTGAGGAGGTTATCAATATACATAAAAGAAACATGAAGCCTATTAGGAGCTTATATATTGTACAAGGTTTAGACGAGACAGTTACTATAGGATCTGGCATTAATGACCTCAGAAATGTTTGGGGACATTATTGTCTTTTCACATGAAATATTCATTTGATATTTACACATGTCAGGCAGCATGCTTTTATAAATGAATCCCTTTTCAAGGAGCCTAGTAATGTGTCTTCAGCAGCCAAATCTGGCATGCACAAGTGGGTCTGTATATATGTCCAAGTCCTTTCTGGATGATCCTGACTTCCTACCAACAGGCTGAAGTGGTCCTCATAGACACTAACAAACAGTGGTTTGCTATTATTGTCAACCACGATTTCTCCATCAACGGAGGATGCTGTACACAGAGAATTAGCCATGGTGAAAATTTTGACTAGTACCACAGTGTCAGAAGGACACAGGGCCTTTTAAGACACGCCCTTCCTTGTTGCCGACCTTATTTGAGAACACAGGTGAACCTGAGCAGAAAAAGAAGAGAAAGTCCAGGGACAGATGTCTTTGTAGGATGCTTCTTATTTTAAATTAATTGATTTGCTTTTGAGTATTGACAAAGAAAGTCTTGGACTGGGGAGATACTCCAATCAATAAAGTGCTTGTTTTCCATGCAAGCTTGAGGACCTAAGTTAGGATTTTCATCTCCCATGTGCAATGGCAGATATAGTGGTACATGCCTATCATCCCAGCACTGGAGAAGCAAAGGTGGAAGGATCTCTGGGGCTTCTGGCAGTTTGACTGAAGTGAGATAGGGCCAGTATCAGTGGAAATGTTTCCACAAACAATAGAGAACTAAGAGAAACAAAATGTAGCACTCATCTTTCATCTTCGCTTGCAGGGACACACACACACACACACAACAACAACAACAACAACAATGACAACAACAATTTTACGTAGATGATTGCTCTCATTCGCAGGTATGTCTCAATGTCTAGAGCTTACCCAGTCACTTTTATTGGTACGATAAATTCTGCTATTCCACTCTGCTCTTAAAAGGCAGTATTATTAAGAAATCAGGCATGTATATTACCTTGGTTTTCTGCATCAGAATTTTCTGTTTTATATTTCATTTGATAATAAAGATAGGGATTGCTGTCTAAATTTAGTAAACACTGTATTCTAAAGACTAGAGTAAGTGATTTCCAAGGTCTCTTTACCATACAACCCATATGGCAAGTCTTCGAATATATACACTTCAGAATGAAACAGATTAGCAGTTAAACAGCCATTGATTCTTGCAGCTGCTTGGTGACACCTTCACATCAATGTAATCATCTACCTTCAGTTTGTTCCTTCTAGTAAAAATATATTGGTGAATTCTGAACAATTTATACACTGAAACACTTTCAATAAAAATACAAAAATAATAATGGCTACTTATATGTTTGCATGACTGTGCACTAATCACTGTTTATCAAGGTCTATTTCATACTAAATAAAACCCAGGTTTATGGGACACATCTCTCTTACCTCACTGAGATGGACTTCAAGTATAACATGTCTGTTGAGCTTAAACACTTGACATTTTGATGAAATATCAGCCTTAAAAGTAACAGGGGTCTTTGAACTAGAGTTGTACTCTCAAAAAGTAAACCTTTGTTTCCAATTTTGAAAGCAGGATTTCAAAGCAACATTGGATTGTTTTCAATTTTGAAAGCAACTTTTCTGGAAGGCTTTTCCAAACCCAGTTCTTAAGCAAACAAGGATTTGTTGACTTTGTATTTATCATTTTTTTTCAACAAGTTTGAATAAGAATGGGTCCTATAGGTTCCTAGTTCCTTGAACTGTTTTGAAAGGATTAGAAGGTGTGGCCTTGAGAAAGGACATGTGTCACTGGAAATGGGGCTTTGAGATTCAAAAAGCCCATGCCACAACCCCCCCCGTGTGTGTGTGTGTATGTGTGTGTGTGTGTGTGTGTGTGTGTGTGTCTGTCTGTCTGTCTGTCTGTCTGTCTGTCTGTCTCTCCACCCCTCTATGCCTCTTGCTTTTGGAACATATGTAATCTCTCAACTGATGTTCCAGAGATACTCTGGTCTGCCAGCCATCACCTTCTTCATCACATCAACCATGGACTTACCCTATGAAACTGTAAGTAAGCACTCCCATTAAATACTTTTCTTTTCAGATAAGTTGATTTTGTCATGGTGTCGTTTCACAGCAATAGAAAAGTCAGTAAGACAGAAGCTAGTACCAGATAGTGGCATATTGCTGACCATGCTGCTGGTTAGCAAAATGTAGACCTTTTGACTCTGGATTAGGAAAACGTTTGAATGCTGTAAGGGGAAACTAACAGACCATCCTGGTAGAAGAATGGAGGGTAGTAATGCTGAGAGCAATGTGGACTACAGAGGTCCACTTTAAGAAGTTTCAGAGAGGAACAGTACTAGCAACCAGGCTAAAATGTTTGTGGTATTTTGGCAGAGTCTGTGGCTGCTTTGCGCTCTTATTATAAGAATTTGCTAGAGGCTAAACAGAAGCATGTGGGACTAACTAATTGCATTAGCTGTGGAGATTTCAAGGCACCTGAATATTGACTGTATCATGAGACTATTGCTGACCATTGTGAGGCAGAGCCACAAGGAAAATGAGCAAGTCAGCCAAAAGAATACAAAATGTACAGTTGGATGAGAAAAAGAACACCCAGAAATTTATGTTGGAGCCAAATCTAGTCCTCAAAGAAAGGAGATGAGAAGTTTAAATAAGGCCTAATGCTAAATGAATAAAAGGACTGCTACCCTCAGAGGAAGACCTCTCCCAGCTACTCCTGCAGCTTATAAAAAGAACAGGCCAAAAAAAGCTATCTGTTCCTGAAGCGCAACAACAAAGGAAAGCTTTTGCCAATGTAATTCAAGGAGAAGGACTGGTTCCATCTCAGGAAAGCAGAAGAACTTGGCAAGTGTCACCCACATGGTTCACCAAGTGGTTCTGGCTTTAATGCCAAGGATACAGAAGTAGAGGCTGTGGAATCTTTCTACAAGGTTAAAGAGGGATGCTGAGGACAGCCATGAGGCAGGTAGCAGAAGAGTCCAGCATGGGGATCCAGAAAGGCCACTGTGTGAACCACTGAACGAGAAGCCTGGATTGGATTGGAGACTTCAAGGTGTTGGAGTCATGAGATAGTTGCTATGGAGGTCTACAGACAGGGTGTGGTATGAGCCCAAAAGAGAAAGTGTATTGCAGGAAACAAAGCCAGGAGTAGGAGATCTGAACAGTAATCCAATAAGTCCTTGACTATATAGATTTACAGGATTTGGAGTCTGGTCTGCTGAGTTTTATTTTGTTTTGGTCTTGTATTTCCTTACTACCCCCACTCCTCCCTTTTAGAATGGTAATATGTATTCTGTACCATTGCGCGTTAGAAGTATAAAAATATATTATTTTATAGGATTTACAATTATGATATTGCCTCTAGTCACAGAGGAGCCTCTGGATTTTAATTTAAACACTGTTAAGATTTTGAAAGACCATGGAAACTCTTGAAATCGGGCTGAATGCATTTTGCACTGTGATATAAATCTGCCTTAATGGTGGTAGCAGGTAGAATATGGTGGTTTGAATGATAATACACAACCTCCAAATGAACTCATCTATTTGAATGTTTGCTTCCTAGTTAGTGGAACTATTTTGGAAGGATTAGTAAGTGTGATTTCACCTGCTGGAGGAGGTGGGTCACTAGGAGTGGGCTGTGAGGTTTCAAACACCCATGCCAGCTCTAGTTTTGCTCTCTTTCCGGCTCCTGCTTCAGGATAGCCTGTAAGATCTCAGGCATTGACCCAGCACCATGACTGCCTGCCTGTCACCACATTATTCACCATTTGGTGTCAGGGATTGTTTCCAAAGCTTTGAATTGATCTGACCCCCCAAATTGGGGTTCTGCATGTCCAGGTGCTGAAGGTTCTTTTCCCCAGTTGTTTTTTGATCAATCAATAAAGACCTAATGGTCAATGGCTGAGCAGGTAGACTGAGGTGGGACCTTTAGATTTGCATGGGGTAGGAACTGAGAGAAAGGAACACAGAAACTCACCATGATTCTGGGTGGAGTGTGGGGAGAAGAATGGAATGAAAGAGCTGCAGGAGAGAAAGCCAACCAACTATGTAAGAATTTGGGTAAGAACCCACTGGCAACTTCCCCCATTGGGCCTGGGGTAGCAGAGGGAGATTTAGTCTCAGGAGTACTGGAGGGAAGTGTTTGCTAGCAGGGGAGGGTTTATGAGTGCCCAGTCTTTAACATAGTTAAAGACTAGCTCAAAGCTAGTCATATCAAAAATTAACTGGTGACTGGTGTGTGTGTGTGTGTGTGTGTGTGTGTGTGTTTGTGATTTGTGAATCCAGATTTTTATACTGGGAACCAAAGCAGTATAGCTAACTAGTAGTACAATTTGGTCGTGGAATCACCCTCTGAAAACACAAGTGAGGTTAATTAATCACCCAATTAAATGTTTTCTTTTATACGTTGCATTTGGTCATGGTGTCTCTCTTCAGCAATAGAAAAGTGACTGTGATCATTTCTGTTAGTTTTTCAAGCAGGCTTTATTAAAAAAAAAAAAAAAAGAAAATAGGCTTTAAAAAGCAGTTAATATGCTTGCAACTTACAAATGATACTGCCTATATGCACAAGTAGTCTTCCATATATATGATTTTCTGTTTATTTGGAAATTCTACAGAAGTGCCATTACATTTTAAATATAAGTAGATCTGTGGCTTTTTTTCTTTTTTTTTACTAGATTTCCCCAATATTGGTTCAAACACTCTAATTCTGACTCTTGTTACACTCTTGCTATCAGTCTATGCAGCAGTTTTAAATAGCATTTTATTAACATGCTGCCCAATCAGTCACAAACAATAACAATCTGGCAAATATAAGATCTGATGTTATCAATGTTCCTGGAAAAGACCATGCTAGTCTTTTTTTTTTTTTTTTTTTTTTTGGTGGTAAAAAATACAAGTAACTATAGACAAAAAATTATCTACCAGTGAGTTCTGTAGGAAGAATTCCGGTTTATTGCAATGGAAGAAGCTTATACATAGATGAAACAGCTTTCTATGGGGCAGATACAGTATTAGAAGCATTTATGTCTCATATAGCTCAGAGAGGTTCTGGGCTCTTTTTTTCTAAAAAAAAAATGTTCAACTCACTTGACATAAGTTAGAAGAACTCGAAAAATCCTTCACCGTTTACATCAGTATATGTGCAGTCCCGTCCCTCAGGTTCTTGAGGTTCTGGTCAAAAGTACAGTGCAAGAGATATCTTGCAGCAATGACTATGCCAAAAACTGAATGTCTTAAGGAAAACTGGATCAAATGTTACTGTGGCAATGTTTTATATGTGAGCACTTATAAACCCACACAACAGTTTAATGGAGGAAAGAGAAGCTATCCTTCTATTGGGGGACTGAGAAAAGCAACAATACACCAATTGTCAAGTAAAGTTCAGTTGTTCAGAACACAAACTGGGCGCTAAAAATAATAATCTGTCATGTTTCGTAGGAAGGGAGTGTCTTAGTTAGCTTTTTATTGCTTCGAAGAGACACCATGACTAAGGCAACTCTTATAAAAGAAAACATTTAACTCGGGCTGGTTCACAGGTTCAGAGGTTCAGTCCATTATCATTACGGCAGGAAGCATGGTAGCATCCAGGCAGACATGGTGCTGGAGAAGGAGTTAGGTGTTCTACGTCTTGATCTGAAGGCATCCAGGAGACTGTTTTCTGCAGGCAGTCAGGAGGAGATTGTAATTCCACACTGGGTGGAGCTTGAGCATAGAACATCTCAAAGCTTACTGCACAGTGACATACTTCTTCCAACAAGGCCACACACCTACTCCAACAAGGCCACACATACCTACTCCAACAAAGCCACACACGTACTCCAACAAGGCCACACACACCTACTCCAACAAAGCCACACACGTACTCCAACAAGGCCACACACACCTACTCCAACAAAGCCACACTTTCTAATGCTATACTCTGTGAGACAATCATTCAAACACAGGAGTCTATGGGGGCCAAACGTATTCAAACCACCACAGGGAGTGATTGCCTACCATGTCCTATCTCGCCCCAACCACTGAAAGATGAATCACAACATGAGCTGGCAAACAGGAATGTGTGAGCGCCACTCTCCGAACCTGGGCCAAATAAATAAATCCACAGATAAAAACAAATCACGTAGTTAGGAATAGAGTTAATTGTTTTAAAAAGCGGGATTGATAAGAACAGTAGATAGAAACTGGTCAGGTAGTGCTAGAACCAGTAACTCTGAGTGTCCTTGCTGGGGACACCCGGGAAGAGCTATCTTTGCTGTCTTCTTGTTTCTGTCCCTTACCCTGTCAGGAAGCTGCACACGAGAAGTGAGCCAAACAGAGATGAGGCACCTGAGCCACTGGCCTTGGGCCAATGGCACTGAGCAACAAAGGCTCCATTCAATTCTTCCTCTCACTTTCTGTCATAAATCCCCTAAAAAAAACTCCCAGCTTGGCATCTCAGTAGTATTTTATCCCTGGACACTGACTCCTGAGAGATAAGATGTGCATATTCTGTTATTCACATGTATGTGGCGATACCAAAAATTCTTCATTATTTGACTACTACATGGTTAGTGCTGTTTTAAGCCATCCAGACACCTATTAACCAACTGAAGTCTCAACACCATGATGCATGTAGATGAAGAGACTAACTGGAAACAGGTTACTTAAATCACAATGTCCTTCAGAATCTCAACAGAAGGAAGAGGCTTTAAGCCCAGTTCAGTTACCCTGGCTTCCAAAAGCATACCCTCTCCCCATGCTATTTCCCATATCCTGTTCATGTAGACATTGACTTGTCGATCCTCAGGTGAGGCTCTGCCACAAATAGCTGATCCCTAAAGACAGAGGAAACAAATCCGAAGAAGCCAAGGAGTTTCTTGGGGATAGTAGTCCACGGTCACTAGAATGTCCCATCTGGGTCACTGTCAGGAAGCCCGGACTCAGGAATGTTTGTGAGCAGGCCGCCTGACAGAAGCAAGGATGTGAAATAGTGACTCTCAAATACAACTCCTACTCTAAGGAAAGAAAGCTGGTAGGCAATATGACCTAGGTTCAACAGCAGGATGTAAGCCTTGTAGAGGAGGTTCAAGAAGACAATGGCTTCTAGGTAATGTAGAGGAGTAACTGTTGCGGGTCAGGCAATATTAGAGTTTACAAGTCCACAATATCCTGCGATGTAATAGAGAAAGCACAGCCTCCCCAACTGAGAATTTCCGAGTGGCAACCACGGCAGCCTTTAACTGTTGGCTGTCTTTACTTTGTTATATGTCATTGTGCATCATCTCTTGGCTTTTTCTTACATTATATGGGAAAAAGGATTTTTTCCCCCAGACGCGAGTCACATTTAGAACCTTTACAAAGGTAATCTGTGCTCAGTCCAGTCATGTGACGCCAAAGCAGGACATCAGGACAGCGGAGTCACACTCAGCCCAGGACAAGTAAAGAGGCTGAGGCAGAAGTGTCTAGAGGTTGAACAGTCACTCGGCCCTTGTTGCAAGACAGAAGTGGGGTGACCGCAATCCAAGGAGTGCAGATGGACTCTCAAAGCTGAGAAGAAATGTAAGCAGAGAAGTGGGGGAGGGGGCGTAAGACCAAAGAAGCATCTAATAAACACCACACTGTAGTGTGTATACGCTGTTTTAGCACCTGGGACTTCTTCGGCTACACCAATTACCGCACTACAATCACAAGACAAAACTTGAGTAAATCCTGGTAGAGAGCCTTCTCAGAATCCATCCAACCATTCCTTACCACACGTGTCAAGATCATCGGAGTCAAGCAACATCTAAAACTGACACAACCCAAAAAAGCCCAAGGTGCTATTATGAGTAAATGGAGCGTGGTATCTTAAATAGGATCTGGGGATGGAAGGAGTCACTATGTATAAACCAAGGCAACTCGAGCCAACTTATGCAGTTAATGATGCATCTCTTTCAGTTCATTAACTGTAACAGACCTACCTTATTAATGTAGGCCGGTAGTGACACAGGAAGACAGATAAGGGACAAAGGGGAATTCTTTAGGCTCTTATTTTTCTACACTTCTAAAGCTGTCTTGAAGTAGGATATGTGGGGCTAGGACGCTGGTAGCACTCGAGGTTTGATGGGATACGTTCAAAGTCAGTGCAAAGCCAATTGGCATTTAAGACATCACCAACAGTAGTTGATGGGGGGATGACAGGGCAGAGTGCATATGAAAAAGAACAGGATGTGCAGATGAGGTCTCAGAAGATACAGCACAAAGGGCCAATCAACACTCGAAAAGCTCTCCAACCTCACTCCCCATCACGGAAATGATAACCAAAAGAACATTGAAATTGCCTTTGACCCCACCCAACATGACAGTCATTAAAAAATGAACTACAAGAAGGTGAACAGAGATAGCCCTTGTGCACCGACTGCTATTAGGAATGCAAATTAGTCCAGCTGCTATGGAGCTCAGGGCTAGAGAGATGGCTCAGCGGATAGAAGCACGACTCTTTCTTTCAGAGGGGCTGCATTCTGTTCCCTGCACCCACATGGCAGCTAACAACAGTCCATAACTCCAGTTCCAGAGGATCTGGTGCCTTCCTCTGGCTTCCATGGGAGCCAGGAATGCACATGGTATGCAAATATTCATGCAGACAAAACATGCATCCACGTAAAAATACAAATAATTAAATCTTAAATGGACCTACTAAGTGGCCCAACTATACCAGTCCTAGTTATCCACAGGAGGCCAGTTCAACAGACATGTCTATGATCACGCTGTTCTTGACACACAAGAAGAGCGCACCAGATCTCATTACAGATGGTTGTGAGGCACCATGTAGTTGCTGGGATTTGAACTCAGGACCTGTGGAAGAGCAGTCAGTGCTTTTAACCGCTGAGCCATCTCTCCAGCCCATAGAATATTTTTCAGCCCTCAATGAATATAATTTTACACTGTTTGAAGGAAAACAGGAACAACTGGAGACAATCACATCAGGTAAAGTTGAGTTAGTCTCAGACTGACAAGTTCTGGATACTTTCTCTCCTTTGTGGGTTCTTGTGTTTATTATAAATACACAAAACCATATATATATATATATATATATATATATATATATATATATATATACCTACTAAGGAATATATACATATATATGTATACATATACACACATATATATGTATGTGTGTATATATACATATATATGTATGTGTGTATATGTATGTATGCATATATATGTGTGTATGTATGTGTGTGTGTGTATGTATATATATATATATATATATATATATATATATATATATATATATATATATAGTATTGTATTGACAGTAAAGACAAAACTGACCAAAAAAAAAAAAAAAAACAAAATGAATGGAAAGGGGGAGGAGCAAGAAATGGGAGGGAAACCATTTACTATAGTCTTGTACTTTGCTGAAAATTGCTTTATGTATCCTAGTAAAATATAAACAACGCAAGTTTGCATTTTGAAGCACTTTAGACTTCAAATGATTCTGGATGCTCAATTTGTTCCTTTTCAGCTTCTTTTGTTTTGTTTCATTCATGGCGGTGAGGCATGGAATTGGGGATGGGAGGCGGTTACCGACTCTGCCATCCTTCGCATTCTGTGAAGGGAAGCTCTAGCTGTGGGCTGTTTGGCACAGTTGCAACATTATCCAGAAGATAGGCAACAGCAGCTTTCCTGAAAAGGGACACCATAAATAAGGGCGCCAAACACTGCTAAGTGTCCACTAGGGGGCAACATTGCTCCTCGTTAAGATCCACTCAGTATGGCTACTGGGAACTCTTGTGCCTCTTAAGTGAACTTTGCTGGATTCTTCTGAGTTCAGGCTTGTGGGATTTCTTTGGGTCTATCATGAATCTTTGTTGCTTTCTCTGAAATTTATATAAGTCATCCTGCTAACAGCCCAGTCTGGGAATGAAGTTATCGGATCCAAAGGCCAAATTAAAACACAGGCCTCTTGTTCGTAATGGAATTTATTTTTAACATAAACCGTGTCTGGTGACAATTGATTACACACACTGCCATTTAGGAAATGAGCTGAGAAAAGTCCCAGTGTCAGATGACTGACACCATGTATCTGCGACGCATTCAGAAAGCTTCTCATTTCCAACACCAAGTACCTTCATAAGTTAATAAACAGATAGTCATTAACAGAATAAAAAGCCAATAGAAAATGTTGATCTAAAACAAGCCCTGCTTCTATAACGCTGGCTGTTATAGTTTTGCTGTTTCTCAGGAGTTTCAAGAAAGCTCCTGGGAACAACAGCTCAGCATAGAGCCTGTAGTTAGCAGTGGGTGTGAGTTTCAATCTCAGCAGAGGAAAAAAAATTATATATCTCAATTAAAAGATGATAACACATCATAAACACAGTAAAGGATGAAAAGATGGCTACGTTAAGGCTAGTTTTCATTTGTGAAATTCAGCAATGCACTTGTTTTCCTATATACTCCATGGTACACACCAAGAGCAAAAACACCCCTCATTTCACACAGCTACAGGTCACCAAGGAATGGAGATAAACCATATCTACAATGTGTATGTTACCAGCGGCCTCATGTCTTCCGCACATTGCCACATAGGGTTCTGAGAAACTAAGAACCAAGTCTGTAGCAGGCAGATATAACACACAAGTATGCATGTACCTCACTGTCTAGAGATAGGGTAAATTTCTGCCAGTGTAGCAAACTCATTATAGGTAGAATAGACCATGAGAGTAGTCAAACATTATTATTTTTTAATCTCAAAAAATGAAGGAGGGGAGGGAGAGAGACGGGGTGGGGAGGTGGTTGGTAGAGGAGTACATTCCTGACATAAAGAAGGGAAACATATTTCCTAGTTCCATCCGTTTGCCTAAGAATTTCATAAAGTCATTGTTTTCAATAGATGAGTGGCACTCCATTGTGTAAATGTACCACACTTTAAGTGAGCCAGCCCAAAATCACAAAAGAGCACACATGGTTTTGCACTCACTGGTAAGTGAATGATATGGGTCAAAAGCTCAGATTACTCAAGATACAACCCACAGACCACATGAAGCTCAAGTATTTGGAAGACCAAAGAGGGAATGCTTCAGTTCTTCTTAAAAAGGACAACAAAATTTTCACAGGAGGAGATACAGAGACAAAGTTCAGAGCAGAAACTGAAAAAAAAGGTCATCCAGAGACTGCCCCACCTAGGAATCCATCCCATATACAGTCACCAAACCCAGACAATACTGTGGATGTCAAGAAGTACATGCTGACAGGAGCCTGATATAGCTGTTTCCTGAGAGGTCTGCCAGAGCCTGAGAAATAGACAGTCAAATGCTCTCAACCAACCATTGGACTGAGAATGGGGTCCCCAATGGAGGAGTTAGAAAAAGGACTGAAGAAGCTGAAAGGGTTTTCAACCCCACAGGAAGAACAACAATATCAACCCAACAGACCCCCCCCCCCCGAGAGCTCCCACCAACCAAAGAGTACACATGGAGAGACCCATGGCTCCAGCCACATATGTAGCAAAGGATGACATTGTCAGGCATCAATCTTGTCAGGCATCAATGAGAAGAGAGGCCTTTGGCCCCGTGAAGGCTGGGTGCCACAGTGTAGAATGCCAGCGCAGGGAGTCAGGAGGAAGTGGGTAGAACACTCTCATAGAGGCAGGAGGTGGAGGGATGGGATAGGGGGATTTCAGAGGGGAAACCAGGAAAGGAGATTTACTTACATTTGAAATGTCAGTAAAGAAAATATCCAATAAGAGAAAGAAAGAAAGAAAGAAAGAAAGAAAGAAAGAAAGAAAGAAAGAAAGAAAGAAAGAAAGAGAAGAGAAGAAAGATGGGAAAAATAAGGACCGATGACATAAACTCCAGTTAAAGAGCTCAAGAGCATTTCACGCTGCTGTTGGTAATCAACAGAAGTGGGGCTCTCTTGCCTGCCTGGGACCCCGTGGTGTCCTAGCTGATGTTAGTCTGTGCGGCTCCTTCATACTGATGCTAACCCTGCCACTGGGGTCATGTGGCATCAGGCTAAGCAGTGGCTTTCCTAGCATAGTACAAGTGCTCTAATTATAAAGCTGAATCCCACTGGCCTGTCACAGCCACTCTAAAGCCTGACAAAATGGGTGTCCGAGAAAAGGGCAGACACAGGAAGCTCTCTGATATTTCCTTCCTCTGTCGTCCCCTGAACAGAGCACCAAGCTGAAGAGACTGTTCTCTACCTTCTCCCCTGAAGGTTCACACAGGAAGCTGTCAGGGGATCCGAACAGCCAAGGTGGGGTGGCCACAGCTTATCACAACAATATCCTAACATCTTCCTCATAATACATATCTGCCCATAAATTTGATTTGCTGTTTCTTTGGGTGTTAATTTATGATGTTCCCAGTGACATATAAAACTTGAACTAAACTGATACACCTTGCGGAGCAGTTAAGAACCTCAGGCTGCCAACTGAAGAAAATTAAAAGCAAGGGCATGATGAACTGTGGAAGTCACAGAAGTAGGAAGTCATCCCGTGACGGGAGAGGAAGGAGTTAGCGTTCCTTCTCCTTAATCTGCTAACTTGACCAAGAGAGACGTTACCATTTCATGTTACCACATCCTCACTGGTATTTTTAATCCTTAGCCAAAAGAAGTTTGTATGAATAGGTGAATAAACTTACCTCATTTTTTTAATGGACGTTGTCAACAGAAACCTACCTAATTCAGTGTGAGAACTATGAAATAATAATGTGTTTTATTCAACATAACCATGAGGAATTATCCTCTCTGATTGGTAGCATCTGTCTACTGTTTTGGAATGCAGAGAAGATATTAATGATGCTCTTTTGCCATTTGGAAACAGCCATTTTTCTCGCTATTTGGCACACGATTAGTTCTCTGAACCATTCATTCTACCTGACAAATGTTTTAAACTCCAGGTGTGAAAACTGTCATTATCTCCTGGATTATCAGGGGAGATTTACTAGTTACACGAAATTCAGAATATGTACTGTTTCTAGATGTAAACTCTCTGCTCCTCTGTGTGTCTGTCAGACCACAGGCAAGCTAAAATCTACCTCTGGGTTGTCTGCCGTTCAGCCCGGCCTGCAACACACACAGCATCCTGCTTTGACATTCTGTTGCTTTGCCTACTCTGTGGTCAGCATCCTCCTGAATGAAAACCATTGAAGCAATAATGGCCTTGTGGTAAAGTGTCTTCTAGAAACAGGGAGAGGTCAAAACAAATCACAATTCTCTAGCAAGTATTTGGATCCAATTTCACACCTCAGAATTGGCAAGACCACAGGAAGCCAAGCGTGGGCAGTTAGACAGGGCACAATTCAGAAATGAGCACTCAGGAGTCTGGTCACTTCTAGCTCCATGTCTGCAAATTCCTAAATTTAAATGTTGGTAGAAAAACAATCCCCTTTATAATTTTTCAGGTATAAGAAAAATGTAAAGAAATAATCGTATTTAGTTTTTTATTATTAATGTGTCAATATATATATTGAAGACAACTCTCAAAAACCACTGGTAAAGAGAATTTACAAAACCATCATCTTCTGCTTTTGTTTGTGTGTTTGTTTCAATAGTGTTCTACAAAGGCTGAGTGAAGTCTAAATTTTGCAAAAGTCTGGAAAGAAAATGGATAAATTCCATCTCTAAAGCAAGGACCATGTATACCACTTCTGCTCCCTGTCTAAATAAAAAGACATTTGGACAGTTCTGATTCTGCTAAGCTACAGAAGAACTCAGGATCATGAGCTGACAATGGTCATTAAGCATATGATATATGTGTGTATATAAATCACAATGAAGAGAAGCTCACTTTTAACGTCCTTTGAGGTATTCATAACTAATGCATGAAGCGACAGAAGAGAAGTCCACCTCTAAGGAAATTAAAAGTGAGCTTCTCTTCATTGTGATTTATATACACACATATATTATATGTTTAATTTTCCTAATATAATAATAATAATATGTTTTATTTTCCTAAGCAAAATCCCATGTACTATATATTATTATGTATTATATATTAATTACATATTATATATTTTATCCACATACTATAATTACATATTATTCTCATGCCCTTTGAGGAGCCAAACGTTTTCATCTCCCGATTTGATAGCAAAAGGAACACAAGGGAAGAAAACAACATCTTGACTTAAAGCATAAAATAAATGCCTGCAAAGATACGAGGAAAGGGAAATTTATAAATTATTGGCAGAAAAGTAATTTAGCATCCCAGTATAGACAACAATATAAAACTTCTTTTAAAATGACCACAGAGATAGTTAAAATACACAATATTCAGTGGTCCCAGTACTGGGTATATGACCGCAGAAACGGAAATCCACATAATGGGGAGACACGGCCACTCTCACGGTTTTTGTAGTAGCATTCATAGTAGCCAAGTTACTAAACCAATCTCAGTGTGGATAAAGAAGGAGTGGCTATTTTAACTGCATGTCCTGGATGACTAAGGATGCTGAACTTTTCTCTAAGTGTTTCCCCAGACATTTTGTGCTCCACTTTTGAGAACTCTGTTTAGGCTGGTACCTTAGTTGGGTTATTTGTTATTTATTTGTGTATTTATTTATTTCAGTTCTTTATATAGTTTAGACACTAACCCTCTAACTGGTCGCGTTCTTTCCCATTCTGTAATCTCTCATTTTGTCCAGCTGATCGTGTCCGCTGTCTTACAGGAGCTTTTCCATTTCATGAGGCTCCTGGGCTATTTGCATCCTTTTCAGAATGTCTTTTCCTGTGTCGATGAGTTCAACACTGGCCCCTACTTTCTCTTCTATCAGACTTAGTGTATCTTGGACCCATTTGCAGTCGAGTTTCATGCAGGGAGATAAGAATGGATCAATTTGTCTTCTACAGCAAGACAACCAGTTTAACCAGCACCTTTTTGTTGAAGATGCTCTGTGTGTGTGTGTGTGTGTGTGTGTGTGTGTGTGTGTGTGTGTGTGTACTAGGCTTCTATGAAGCCAAAAACTGTCCTTTATGTTTCTGTAATGAGATAGACGACCCCAAAGAAACAGTGTCTTCCAGACACAAGAGGGCTGATAGACACAGGAATTCGAAGAAACTCTCACAACATACACAGGGCCTCTACAGGGCCAAGCCAGATGCCGAGGTAGAGAAGCACACATGAGGCCCATTCCTAATCCAAAGGCTATTTCTAGTTTTCAACCACTTATGAAGGAAAAAAAACTTCCCCCAATGGAGTCTCCCTGGGTATATAAACCACAGGGCAGATAAGCATGAACTCAATGGCAATTTGAAGTATCTTATTTGTCTAATGTTGCTTTGTTTAGCATGTTTATTCATTGCTGGCCTTTTGATTCTATATTATGGTCTACAATTTTGTGTGTTATGGACATTATTAGTGTGCATATGTGTTTGTGTCTCTGAGTGTGAATGCTTCTTGTGCTTCACTCCTGTTTTTGTTTGTTTTGATTTATTCTGGTTTATTTTGTTTTTTGCTTCTTTGTTTTCTGTGAAAGGAGAAAGAAGGCATGGAGTTGTAAGAGTAGAGAAGATGTGGAAGGAGGTGAGGGACAAGAAACCATTATTAGAATGTATTGTATGAAAAATGTACTTTCAATTAAAAAATGAAAGTGCTTTGGTGGAAGCTAAATACAAAACAAAAACAAAACAAAAAATCAGTCGCAAAGAGAAACATAATGGCAAATGATAGAAGCAAGATAGATAGATGATAGATTGTTAATAGATAGATGATAGATATATAGATAGATTGAATAGATAGATAGATTGATTGAATAGATAGATTGGATAGATAGATTGATTGATTAAATAGATAGATAGATTAAATTGATAGATTGAATAGATAGATAGGTTGAATAGATAGATTGAATAGATAGATAGATTGATTGATAGATGGAATATATAGATAGATAGATTGAATAGATAGATAGATTTATTGATTGAATAGATAGATAGATAGAGAGATGATTGAATAGATAGATAGATAGATGATTGGATAAATAGATAGATTGATTGATTGATTGACTGATTGATTGAACAGATAGATAGGTGATGGAAGATAGAAGGAATAGATAGACAGACAGACACATAGATGAATAGATTAATAGATGATAGATGGATGATACATACATATATAGATAGATACTTAGATAAATGTATAGACACAGCGATATGCACACATACACAGAGACACACATAGACATACACACATACAGAGACCACAGACACATACACACACATGAACATTAACCGTGAAATGAAATAATATTCCATCATTTGCAGCAACATGGATGATCCTGTAAAGGACAAATGAGCTAGGTACAAAAACCCAAAGACTGCCACCAATGGGACCTAAATTAGTTCCTCTTGCCTGAGCAGAGAGCAGAATGGTGGTTGCAGCAGTTGGGAAAGAAAGCAGAAGAGATGCTAGAAAAAGGGCTGGTTATCAGATCTAAATCTGCATTGTTAATAAGGATCATCGACTTGACAAGATCTTCGGTCATCTAAAAGACAAGGCTCTGGGCATTCCTTTGAAGGATTATCCTGATCAGATGAACACACACACACACACACACACACACACACACACACACAGACACAGGCACACATGTACACACACAGGCACACACACACATACACACACACACACACACACCACAGAAAAGGTCTTTTTTTTTTTTAAATTCCTGAACTACAGCATTGTTTAAACTGAGCTTGCTACACCACACATTTAAAGTCTCATCTCTTTAGCAAACCTGTTTGAGTGAATCAACTGATATAAATTCCTTCAGATGCAAAGACTTTAAAATGTCACCCCCCATGTACATACAAAGATAAGCCAGCAGGACTGTTTTATAAATGGTGACCGTGTAAACATTCCTATCATAATCAAATGCTAATTGAGCTACCCCTCAGTTCCTTAGTAGACCTGAGATGAAGAGGTTAATCCAGTTTCCCTACAAGCAGAGAAATGTCTCACCTGTCCACTCACTGGGCAAAATACCACTGGCCAGTAATTTCTCTTAGACCCCAACTTGGTGCAACCAACAGGGAACTGCTTTGTTTTTTCATTAGGAATGCATAACGGAGATATGACAAATGCCAGTGTTTTAGACGTACACACTAATTCACGGAGGCGTTCCTACATTTACAGAGCTTTGCGAAGTTTACTATCATGCGATTCTAGAATATTTTCATTCACCAAAGTCATTCCCACTTTAAACCACCTTTCATTAAAGTCCCATATTACCATTAATCTATATTTCGCTTCTCTCATTTGGCCTATTCTCGAGACATTACCAATAGTGTCATTAAAACATGGCCTTTGGGTTCTGGTTTCTTTCTGTCAGCACAATCTCTTTCTAAGTCCAGCCACACAGCAGTACGGTATCAGAAGGTTCATTCTGGTGCTGTCATCACTGTGTTGTTTAATCCCTTAGCTGGCAAACATGTCTGTTGTCTTTGCTTTTATCTTACCAGTCTCGCTGTTATGGGCATGCATGTGGACATTTCGTGTTGCCCTACGTTCCCATCCCCGTGGGTTTGAATGTGGGGACGGAAAAGAGGACAATGCCAAACTGCTCTTGACTTTGAAGAAACTATCAAGTTGTCTTCCCAGCATGCTGTGTTCAGCAGGCATGCTTGCAGCCTACGGCTCCTCCCCATCCTCGGCAACAGTGAGTTTGTGAATGCTCCACTTATTATGAATGGCGTTCATTAAGGTTCTGATTGCATTTCCTTACTGGGAATCAATGTGCTCTGCTGGTGGTTTCTTTATCTGCCTCGGTTTTCCACAGTTCCAAATCCTAGGCCCATTTTTTGACACTGGATCTTTAGTCTAAATACCGTCTATTTCTTGGGCATTCATTAAGTAGTTCAGACACGAGAGGCTTATCAGATAAAACTGGCAAATACTATACTTCTGCAGGTAGTCTTTCATATTTTTCTAATATTCTTTGGTGTAAGAATTGTAATTTTTGTTACAGACCCTCTCTAGCAAAACCAACCTGGGAAGGCCAAAGCAGACTGTGAAAAGATTTTACTGATGCTCTCACAAGAGATGTCTCACAGTGAGTGTGGGTGGGAACACCCCGTGAATTGGCTTGCACTCTCTGAAGGCTATGGAGGAAATGATATGGGAGAGGAAAACCCCTCACGCAGAATAAAGACAATGGTGCGTGTAATTCCAGAGACCTAGTAATACAAAAAGGCAGAGAGAAGAAATCGATGGAGGGAGAAACAACTGAACTGAGTCATACCCACCAGATACAGAAGAGGACATGCCTTCAGTGACCTCTGTTTGCTAGAGCTGTTGGTGACCCTTCCTTTGAGGACAGAACACCCTGAAGAATTCTGGTGTGTTCTAAGCTCCTCAACCCTTTGTGTTTCTTCCAGCACTTCATATAGCAAGAGAACTAGGCTGGATGATGATGATAGTACCCGCATGCGTTTCTTTGAAAGTCCCTGTGGGTTCATCATACCACTGGAAAAGAGTGATCACATTCAGCTCTCTAAAATAAAGAGGTTTGTGGGCAGTCTATCTAAGAGACGTGCAGTGGAAGCCATTTTCCAAAAAAGCCTTTTGAGAACAGTCTCTCCAGCAACCGATTGTAATTTTAGCTTCTTACGCCTAATTGTCTCCTCATTCCAGTTAGTGCACAGCTCAGTTTTAAACACTTCAAGGGATATAGGTACCGATGAGCGAATGAAGCAAGCAGGAAGTCATGGGGAGCCTGGGGGGCGGTAGAGATGGAGGATGATGAAGGATGTAGCTCTTAGAGATCAAGAGCTCAGAGGCCTTGGGAAGAGTAATCAGAGAAAGGGAGAAAAGTGACTTTAGCATTTGAATTCCTGGATCCAAAAAACAAACTGAATTTAAAACATGAATGAATGAATGAATGAATGAATTTCTTTTTTCTTTCTTTTTCTTTCTCTCTCTCTCCCTCTTCCTTCTTTTCTCTTTCTTTCTTTCATTTTTTTTTTTTTTTTTTGGAGAAACATTTGATAGTAGCAGACACTAAAGAACAGCTAGACTTACATAGCACAGGAGAACCGGATTCTGGCAGAGGTCTGGTGGCTATGGAAAGAGTTTAGCGTTCCTTAGGGTGCTCTTTAACCTGTACACGCTAGGTAATCTTTAAGGGGTACAGTAATTTAAGTCACCTGGAGAATGGGTATATATATATATATATATATATATATATATATATATATATATATATATATATATTAGCTCCACTGAATGGTTTAAAGCTAACCAACACAGATATGACCCCAAAGCAGAACTCTTTTGAAAGACCTGCCCTCTGGGGTTCACCTCTCCTTCAGTTTGAATGCTGACAATTTAGAAAACAGGGTGAGCATCACAATGAATTGGTGTGTGGATGGGGTTGGCACTAAGCTGTTTAGCATGGATTTTCTTCTTCTGAGATGCAGATTTATATGCAGTGCAGCAAGGAAACAGAAACAGGCAGCCATCAGGAGTCACCTATCCACACACTGAAACGTTCTGGGTTTCAACACAAACAAAGAGCCATAGCTAGAAAGCCTACCGCAAATCGGGAAGGTTTTCTTCACCAAGTATGCAGAGGGAAAAACCTCTCCCGCTCTTCATCCCACATAACAGGAGAGTCAGTGACGTTTTAATGTGAAATTAAGAACTGTTCCCTCTGGGGTTTAGAAAAATCAATGCACCGCTTATTTAAAGCAGCAATGGATGGAACAGCTTAAGTCAGTCACCGGGGCCGAGAAAGCCAGTTTGCTACCTCTCCGTGCCCTGCCCAGTGTCCTTCAGTGACAGAGGGCAGCGGCCTTCCGTGTTTGAAAGGCCTTCTGTGTCAGCGCATGCTCTGCTGTGATGGGGTCATGTAACAGCCAACTGCTTTGACAGTCCAGGGAGTTTCGCGACCATCTTTTAGAAGGTTCGAAGGACTGTTATCACCACCAATACGTAGGAAGTTGTGGGTCATCTCCCTAACAACCCGTCAACATTTATTTCAATTTCATGTCATGCATGCAGCCAATGAATGTTTTGCGGCGGGCAGACTGTCCTCTTGGGGCAGCAGATGACAACGGCAAGGAGCCTTTCACTGCAAGGTCACCCCTCGGGATTGGATTTCTAAAGAAGCTACGGAAATATTTCTATCGAGCTACAATATTGGCCCTCCCTGCAGATACCTCTCTGCAAGATAGGATTCGCAAAAATGGCCTTGCACAGCATCGGTTCACTGAAAAAGAAAACGACTTAAAGGAAGACTTATGACCTAACTGCAAAATTACTAGAGGAAAAAAAAAAGGGCTGGGGCAGCCATCTGTTCCTGACATGATAATCATGACCTGAAAGAGCTAGAGAGAAGTCAAAATGAACTCATGGGGAGATGCTGGATAAATGTCCATTAGCCCCACACTCTTACTTTCTAGGCCAGAGGCTAAACTCCCCACACCAGAAAGCAAAACACAGAGAGAATGTTTGACCATGTCAGTGAGTTTGAAAAGCACTGATGAAGTCAAATTCTTGCTGGCCTGAATGTTTTGAAGGTAGGCTGGATACAGCATCACCTAATGGCCTGCAATAGGAACTAGGTGGGCCTGCCTGATATTTCAACCTGGAAGGGTCTGAAGGGCTCTTTCCCAGCTACACTGATATTAAGGTTTTAGCTCGGAGGTATAGCGTTTAGCTACCCTGTGCGAGCGAGGCTTTGAGTTCCATCTCCAGCAATGCAGACAGACAAACAAATGCAAGAACACACTTATTAAATATGTAAAGTAAACATATTAAGCTAATATATTTACTTACATTAAATAATTTAGTGTTCCAACTACAAAGCTTGCATTCTTCTATTAAATATGTTTATTTTGAGAGTCCCTAGGATCTAGGTGAGCAGCAGAATTGTAGTTGTAAAAGAAAGTTTACGTAGTTACTTTAATAGGGGGGGGTGTGTTTTATACCCTGAAGACTGAACTTTGTCACTAGGGATTCCAATGAGCACTATCCGGTGTGTGGGGGCCTCCACCTGGCCTCTCCCTTCCTTCTGTCCAGCGTGGAAGCTGTCCTGGTGACCACCATGCTCACCATGCGTGGCCTTTCCTGGCTATCTTCATGCCCACCACAATGGCTATGTTCCTGTAGGAAAGGGAACCTTTCCTATTCCGTTTCTTCTTCCACCTCTGATCCTATCTTGATACCCACTACCTCAGTCTCTGCACAAGTCAGAGGAGAGACAGGCTTTCCTGGGAGACCCTTGGCGAGCAGCTCCTGTGGAAGAGCACAGAGGCAGCAGTGGCCACAGAATGACACTGGCCTCTTCTGTGTTCTTCTCTCCACCTCCCAGGGCTACGTGCTTTATCCTCGGGGGGGGGGGGGGGGGAGGTGGAGAGATGCAATTTAGAAAGGCACCTGAGCCCATCACACGAGGCGACAGACAGTGTCAGCACTCAAGGGTCTTCCATAAACTGCCTTCCGGGATGTCAAGATGATTCAGCAGGTGAAGGCACTTACCAGGCTTGGCCACTTGGGCTTTTGATCTCTAGGACAAACATGGTAGAAAAGGAAAATAGATTCCCACTTGTCCCTCCTTCTCTCTTCTCCTCCAACCCCCCTTCTCTATCACACACATACACACATACCATGGCACACACGCACATAAATACATATATAAATGAGTGCGATTTTTAAAAAGATGGCCCTCCAAGGAATCCTATTTCTTGTTGGACACTTGTCCTTTCCTTGGTGCGGGAGAAAGGCATTAGCTTGTAAAGGACACACCCCACTCATGCCTAGTGATAAGGTCGCAATCTATTCCCAATACCCCATGAACACATGTGTCCAAACAAGAGACTGCAACTCTTCAATTCATGTCTGAGAATCACAGACAGGTCTGTAAGCATAATATAATATTCAGGCTCTATGTGTCTACCTCTCTGTAACTTTGAAGCTCAGTGAATGGCCTGTGGGCCACTACTTGAAACAACTGACTTGGTCTCTCAGAAGATGCTGTGTCCGATGTGCATTTAACTCACGCCTTGGTACATATCTGTGCAATGAAAAAATGAAACAAATAATAAATAATGAAATAAGCTAGGTAAGCAAAGCATAAGAAATCTGCAGCAGAAACGATGTAGCGGTTCCTGACAACTGTTTGCTATTCAGACATGCTTGAGACTCTAAAAGAATTATCATGTCTCAGGCTGCTGTCAGAGTTGACGGAAAAGCAATCTGGGATAGAGGCATAGGCAGACCTTCCCAGAGAGTATGAAAACTCAGCTCTGCGTTAGAACCACCATTGATCTGGTCCATAGAATGGTGAAGATGCTCACAGCCTTCTCTAAAGGCATAGCTTCAGAGGCTTGCCCCAACCATCTAACCTTACGTCATTACAGTGCCTCTATTACCATTTTAGTATAGTGCTTATTTCCCACAGATGGCTACAGCATTAGTAGTTAACCAATAGTTATCCTTTGACTTATCATGGGATTCCACAGAAGAAAGACAACGATTTTCATCCCTTTTGCCTACTGACACACCTGCTCCTCCCCTGCTCCTCAGTAAAACCTCCGAATGAACACCAGCTTCATAGCATTTTTCCAAATAATCAGAAAGCATCCCCTTGGCTGTTCCCCAACTATCTCATAAATTAATATCCCATTTACTCTGACCTAAGTTTTGTCACGTGGCAGGTTACCCCTGCTCAGGTGCCATAATACATGTCCTCCTTCCTATTCCTGGGGGCCCAGTCTTCCTGCTCCTGGCTCTACCCCAAATCCTTTCTCCCATCAAATATCCCATCTCCTATTTCCTGCCTCAGCTATAGGCCAATCAGCTGTGATTGACAGGTGGTGCATTTATACTGTCCACAAGATATTTCCTCTACAGACAGGGAAAGCGGAGAAGGAAGTTGACCTATCTTATCACGTGGAGGAGAGACTCTGCTATAATCCACTCCTATTCCATAGTGGCTTGGAAGCCCAATTGTGCTACAGACACAATGCTGACCGATTCTGCATCACTGTATTTTAGCCAGAGGAATGCTTTCTGTCCCTGTCCCACAACAGAGCCACATGCTGAACGGTACCTGTGCACACTTTTCTCAAAGACGTTACCCTTTTGATTTGGAGACATCTATTTTTTTTTTCTTGAGGGGCGGAATATTGGAGATACAAGCCAGCATCTTCTGTGTGCTGGGTACACACTCTTTCATTGTGCTATGTGCTCAGCCTAAAGGTTAAGTTTAAATTCAGGTGACCAAGAAAAAAATAAATGATCTGGAATCAAACCTAAATATAATTGAGCTACCAGGTACCACGTAAACCATGTCCAAAGAAATGTCCCTCTTTACAAAAATTAAGATATCTCATCATCTTCCTACCCCGGAACTTCTAATTTGTCTAGGACATTGCTCAAGGTTCATTTTCCAGCAGACTGTACTCTATGGTCCATGGCTTCCAAGCTTGAAGCTTCAGTTCATACTTCCCCTCCCCGGGTTCCACAGACAGATGAAGAAGCCATGTTCTAACAGACTGGTGAGTTATCTCGGTGCCAGGGCAGTTCCATTAATTTCAAGTTAGCTGTTATTTCTTCTGTGCATCCAGTCCTTTATTCTTAAATATGAAGAGACAGGGGGCCAAGCCCAAGGTTTGCTAAGTCACTGCCCTGGTCACCACTTCTCAAGTACAGTGGCATTAAACTGTGTCTAGATATTACAGTGCTGTTGCTGTTGTGTGAGACAGGTTTGTCCTGTTCACGTTCTTTTTCCTTGATCTGTAGCTCATACAAGAAACATACATTGTACATAGCCAAGAGCTGTGGGGTTTCACGGCATATATCCATTGAGGAGCTCGAAGACGGGGATAGACATTCTGTCTCCTCCCACTGATTAGCTTTCTCCCTATTTTCTTTAGCTGAGTCGCCATGATACCCGGAATATTCTTGAATTTCTAGGTCCAACAATCTTCTTGTCTTATCCTTCCTAGAAGTATGGAGCTGCATACATCACCACGACATCCAACCCACCCACTTCTTAATCTATAGAAGCAAGATCCAGTACTGCTAAGTTCACCTCTGTGCACTTATGCTAGAACGGTTTTAGACACGAACCTTAAGAAAACATAGGCTAAACTTTTAAATTAAGCAAGAGGATGTATGTCACATACCGCCAATCCAGAGATGGGCTAATCACATTACTTCCAAAGTTCAGAAGACTCAAACATGAGATAAGCCTCAAGTATATTACAGAATTAAAAAATTCTGACCAACTATATACATCTAAAGCAACAAGGGGAAATGGAAAATGTGTCTATTCTCCCCAAAGGATGTGCTTTGGCCCCTAAAAAAATTAAAACAGTGATAAAGACGAAAACATAAGTAAATAACTCCAATCAACGGCTTCTACAGAGTCTAATTGGTTGGAAATTCTCAGCAGTTGTGAAACCCAACTGGTTGCTCTGTCAGCGACTGCATGGCTCAAGAAAGTATATTTGGGGGCCATCACAATAAAGCTATGCACTAGGTGGGCAGTAGGGGGCGCACGCCTACATTCCCACCACCCAAGAGGAATGTGCAGGAAGAGAAAGAGTTCAAGGTCAGCATAATAGGTAAGTTCAAGGTCATTCTTATACATAATGAGTACTCAGTTATCACAAACTGTGGGAAGGCATGCATAAAAACAAAAACAAACAAAAGAACAAAACAGGACCAAAAACTAAAAAAAAAAAAAGAACTGTGCTTAATAGTTCATAATAAACATGCAAAAATCTTGCCTATAGACAAGTCTCTATTAGTTAATCAATGCGTAAATTCCACACTGCATTTCGTGCAATAGCCCCAAGACTGTGAGTTTTCCACTCCAATCACACATAATTAGAACGTTGGTTTCAAGAGGACTGATCATCACCAAAGAAACAGATATTTCATTTAAGGCACGACCGGGAAAATTCAGACGGTAGAGAAAAAGAAGTAATTTGCAATTTAAATAGATATTTTTAAATGGTACTTTAAGAAATGAGCGAAACTTTGAAGACAGTTAAAGGACATGATTTTGGGAAGGCAAAGTGTCCTTGTTTTGCACCAAGGTGTTTCTTCAGCGACACCAGCATTACCAGTCATGCGCTAGATGCTTACAAAGTATTCAAAAACAAATGCTTCAGTAGCTGGGTCTCTGGCTTGACCCAGAGGTTTGTAGCCGTGTGCTTCACACAGGTACAGAGATAAGTCACAGCATACTCGCCCCACTGCCAGGGCGCACTGGATGCTGTAGGGGAAAAAAGTAGCCTTCGGATCTATTGAAACCGGCAGCAAAAGGGGCTGAAGACAGCCAGCACTGTGTTTGACAAAAACCAACCCTTTCATAGGGGTGCCTGCCATTTTCTCAGGAAAGAAAAAAAAAACATAACACGTGTGCCCCCGTGTGAACTGCCAGTTAGAACAGAATAAAAGCAAAACTGACACATTTTAAATGCAAATTTGGAAGCCGTGAGCGGATCGAGAGTGATAGCCGCTATTGTTGGAATGGAAAGTGGATCTCCATTGCCCGTTATATTAAATTTAAATATTTTTATTTTTGTGTGGTTGCCTCATAAGGCCTTGTCAAATCACACTGAAAGGATTTTGCTTCTGAATACAGCCACCGGCGTCGTTCTCTGTCTCACGCAGTGGCGAGCGCGCACGTACCTGCGCTGGCTTCCTTTTCCTCCTCCTCGATGCTGGTCCTGATGCTGTCATACTCCTCGTCGATGGTCTGATTGCCACGCATCTGGGACAAAATCCGCCGGGCCTTCTGAGTCTGCCCTTTCTGTATCAGCCACCGAGGGCTTTCGGGCAAAAAGAGAAATCCAAGGAATTGGATAACGGCTGGAATGGCCGCAAGTCCCAACATGTACCTGCAGTAAGAAATGCAAGCATACCGTGAGATTGTTCTGAGAGAGCTCAGTCTAACAGCACCAAGCATACACTCATTGAGCACAGACTTCCCAGAGCGTAACAGGGCCTCGGGCACACTATTCACGAGTGTGTGGAAACACTGAGTGTGCACACTGCCTGGAGTCTACAGTACACACCAGTGTGTGACAGCATTAAATCCATACTCACCATAGAATCTCAAATAACTGAGTTCACGCTCACTCACAAGAAGATACAAATCCCCCCCGAGTGTGCCCTCCCCAGAGTCTAGCAGCACCGGGGACACACTTACAACAGAGTCTAACAGCTCTGAACTCACATTTCATCGTGGATCCTCAGAGTGCTAGTGCTTTCTCATTTACCACGGAGTCCAAAAACACTTAGTGTGTGCTCCTCCGGATCTGCCACGTGTGAGTACACACTGGCCATAGTCTGAAAACAGTGAGTGTGCACTGCTTGGATTCTAACAACACTGTGTACACACCACACAGTCTAACAGCACTGCATTCACATTCACCATATAGGCTAAAAACACTATGTGCACTTCCCAAAGCTCTGAGTGCACACTCGCCAGGGTCTAACAGCATTACATGCAAATACATTCACCAGAGTATCAAAGGGTATGCAGTCCTCAGTGCCTACATGACGGAGTGCAAGCTCGCTAGTCTAACAGCAGTGAGCACACACATACCACAGAGGCCCAGGGCATTGAGTACACACTCACTGCATAATCTAACATCACTAACCATACTTCCCACGTGTGACGGAATTCCCATGGTCTAAAATCACTGACTGAAGTCACACTCACAGCATTGAGTGCATACCCACTATAGGATTTGATGTTTGTGTGGACCACGGCAACATCTGATAGCGAATTAATCAGATCTCATTCGCTGGAAAAGTTATCTTTACGCTGTACTGAAATTAAAAATGGGAAAGATCTGAAACTAATTTTCTTTTTCATATGAATTATAATTTTACAGTGACAGGCAAATGCCATGACGGCATTTCCACATTCTGAAACAAAGCATGCAGAGCTCTCCATTATCTAACGTGTCTGGTACTAGTACATACAACGGAGCTGGGGTCAGCAACGCCCTTCGTTGTCTCCTGTTGATACAAATCCATGCACATGTTCCAGTGCAGGTGCATATGGGGCTTCCGTGGTCTCGTTACGTGTCTCCCAAAGGCACACATGCTAAAGGTTTATGTCTCAGCTTATGCTCCTAGGGGGGGAGGGCAAAACCTTTAAGAAGTGGTTGCTAATGGGAAATTTGGTGACTGGGCATTCTTTTAAACACAATATTGGGACCCCAAACCTTCCCACTTGCCTTTGTCTTCCTAGCACACACAAGGTGACCGATTCCCTTGGACACACAATGAACTGCTATCATGATGTCCTTCCTGCCTTCACTCAGCAACCTTTAGTCAAAATAACCCTTTCCTCCTGAAGAGAAGAATAACTCAACTATGCTGTTCTCACAGAGGCAGAGACTAACCCGGGACTAAGAGAATTATCTGATACAAGATATACTTATGACATTAAGTGCCTGCAATTGCTTCTTTTATGCATTGTTAACATATATATATATATATATATATATATATATATATATATATATAGATGTAGATATAGATATATGTGTGTGTATGTGTGTGTCTGAATATATATGGTATGTATATATATATGTCTGAAATATGGTCTTGCTAGTGGCTTATATTGACCTATAATATGCAGTCCTTCGCTGTCTCTCTGACAAGAGATAGAATTACCGAGATATGCCACCTTGCAACAAGTTATTTATTATTAACAAGTTATTTTTGGTTCTTTGAATGATTAGATGTTTAAAAGAAATTTTCTATTTCATTTTGCCGAGAAACAACAGGTTCGTCACGATTAAGCAGCAATGGATCCTAGCAGAGAAGATAGAGGCAGAAACAAATAATCGTAAACAAGTGACCGCCCTAATTTGACAAGCTTTGCAAAGCTAGCTTATCTTGTGTGTGTGTGTGTGTGTGTGTGTGTGAGAGAGAGAGAGAGAGAGAGAGAGAGAGAATGAGAGTTTATAGGGAACAATTATTTAAAATTTATTCATACAATATATTCTGATCATGGTTCCCCTCCCTCAACTCCTTTCAGACGCCTCCCAAACCCCAAATTCCATATCCCCCCTCAAACATGCAAACAAATGTCAATAAATAATTTAAAAAGCACATACATACATTAAAAATAACAAAAAGAAAACACAAAATATGAGCATATGTGCATACGCACACTCTCGTGTACGCTCTCTCTCTCTCTCTCTCTCTCTCTCTCTCTCTCTCTCTCTCTCTCTCTCTCTCACACACACACACACACACACACACACACATGCAGGCATGAGCACCCAAGCAGGCAAACTAACAAAACCCATAAAATCATAAAGTTGAAAACATAGCACACAAGTAAAGTACCAGTACAACAAACTATGCCCAAAGCATTAAATGACAAAAAGTTTACAAATGTATCAAGTTCATTTTGTCTTAAGTATCTATTGCTTACACTGAGGTTGGTTAATATCCCTAGTGAGACTCCACTGATAAAACTAATTTTCCTTTGCAAGTTAGCCTATCTTCTAAGTTATGCTAAACCTAGTGATAGATCTCAGGGCATAAGATTTCTCAGCCACTGTGTTTTAATTCCGAAACAAAAGAGGAGAAATATTATTATGATTTGGATATTATAACACCACTTACTGTAAATTGCACAGTAAACCCCTAGGGAGAACCAGCAAAAGTGAGATTCGGGGAGTGGACGAACTATTTATGATCGAGAGATGGAGCAGATGAGTCAGGCTTCACTCCCTATGTTGTATGATTACACCAACACTTCATCCCTTGGTGTGGCTCACACAGGACGGGTTGTTCCTTCACAATTTGAGCTTCTCAACCTCAGTGTCTGTCAGTGTATCTTAACTTTGACTCCCACTCACTAGCAGAGCACCTGGTGAAGCCTCTTGCACGTAGCTGGCATCCAGTAAATATTTTATGACCCGAGAGGACAACAGCCAGGCTCTGAAACCTTCTGTGTTATCACATACAGAGTAATGATGTTTAGACTCAGGTAGCAGCATTTCAGGTACACGCCTTATTCTATGTGTTAAATATCATGGGTTTGAAATGAAATAAGATTCTCCCCATAGATGAAAACTTTCATGTTTGATTTTCCCTCTTTTTGGAAGGATGAAAGAGCTGCACAGATAAATATAGAAACCACATCATTTTCAGACCCCCAAATGTACAAATACTTCTTTGCACTTTGCTATGTGATACTAAAACCCAGAGCATAGTATTTTTATGAAATTAAAAGAAACAGAAGAAGAAAGAGGGCAAAAAAGGAAAAGCAAACTTAACAGGAACCCATGCATGTATGGGCTCTGGAAGCCAGAATGCTCTAGACCCTGAGTGCTTTGCAATGGAACATTTCAAGATCCTGGGTCTAAAACTCCTAAGCCTGCACAGCAGTAGGAAAAATACCCGAACTCTCAGCCAATCTTTCTCTGTGCAAAGACTAGTCCAAGAAAACTATAAATGTCATATATTCTCATACTGGACACTTTCTTTTTTATTAATCATTTTATCCATTTACATTTAAAATAATGTCCCCCTTCCCAGTTACTCCTTCAAAACCCCCCAACCTATCCTCTTCTACCCCCTTCACTCTGCCTGTATGAGGGTGCTCCCCCACTCACTTATCCACTCCTGCCTCACCAATGTAGCTTCCCCCTAAGCTAAGCCATAAATGTCCACAGGACCAAAGGCATCCCCTCAAACTGATGCCAGATAAGGCCACCCTCTGCTACGTAAGTATCTGGAGCCATGGTTCCCTCCATGTATACTCTTTGGATGGTGGTTTAATGTGGTCCAGTTAGCTGATATTGTTCTTTTTATGGGGTTGCATGTCCCCTTAAGCTCCTTCAGTCCTTCCTCTAACTCTTCCATTGGGGTCCCCAGGCTCAGTCTGAAAATTGGCTGTGAGTATCTGCATCTGTATTGGTCAGGTGCTGGTAGAAACTCTCAGGGAACAACCATACCAGGTTCCTGTCAGCAAATAATTCTTGGCAAACAGCAATAGTGTAGGGGTTTGGTGTCTGCAGATGGGATGGCTCCATAGGTAGGACAGTCTCTTGATGGTCTTTCCTTCAGTCCCTGTTCCATTTTGTGTCCCTATCTTTCCTTTGGACAGGAACATTTCTGGGTTAAAAATTTTGAGATGGGTAGATAACCCCATACCTCAACTCAGGGGGGAAAAATCCTCCTTCTTGAAGAGCCATATACCGGTGAAATGGGAAAGACTGCCGTTACGCTGGTGAAAAATTCCAGATAAAAAAAAAATCTAAGATACAGAAGTGGAACGTCACAGGCTTAGCTAAGCTCTGTCAGAGGATGTCAGTCTTTGGAATCCACAGAAATCAGGAACCAGATGAATGACAAGCATTCCTGTGATAAACTAAGGCCCTGGTGGCCAAGAGACCTCACTATCATAAGCTAAAGAAGGGCTCTGAATCCAGTATTCACGTGTGAATCTCCCAGAGGGTGGTTTAAATACAGCAGTACCTAAGCCCCCACCTTCCCTAGGGGTTGTGATTAATTGGTCTGGGCTCTGAGCCCAAAGAATTCTATTTCATTAAGAGCTCTCTGGGTGGTGCTAATGTACAGATGAGGCCAAGAGCCACAGGTCTAAACATTTAAAACTCCCTGTGGTAAAAACGAACAGCAAGCATCCAAAATTTCAAGGAAAGACCATTTGACCTTTGGAGGTAAAAAGATGCAACCGGCCAAGAAGGGAAAACGAGTTGACTCTGGGAAAAAAAAGGGCGGGGGGGGGGGGACTGGTAAGTTCTGAAACTCTTTAAGATAGCCTCAGTATTATAGCAAGATGTTTTCTAAAATATACCAACCTTGACATGAAGAAGGTCACAGCTAGCAGGATATCTGTTCCTACAACCTGTCCACCAGAAATTGAAGAATAAAGCAGACCGGGGGGGGGGGGGCAGTCCCTTCAAGATGTTGTCAGCCAAGGACAACAAACTCTTATTGCTCAGGGTCAATTTACTTCTCAAGTCTTTAAAAACAGATTTGCTGAGAATCCCATATCCTTCCCTGATGGGCCCCTGGATGCCTCACAGTGGCTGCGGCTCATCAGATATGCTACAGGCGAGGTCATGTGACGTGCTCCTCAAGGGGCATTGCTTTAAAGGCTTCATACAACTTCTACCTGTGCATCTTCAGAGTCTTCTTCCAGGAGACAGTTTAAGGCACAGGGTTCTGCTGTCCTAAGTTATCAGGCTAAGTAACTAGGCCGCGGGTTAATTAGCATGTTACATAGTATTTGTCACTCCCAAATATATGGAACTCTAATCGAGGGGACATGCTCAGTTGGTTCTCGGAACACTTCTAACAGCTGTTGACAGCTAACAAAGGACGGCAGCCGTGCCAAACCCTGTTCAAAAAACTCGAAGATACAGGCCACCCGCCATCTTCACAACACCCCTAGGACGTGCTTCACATGATCAAACTCCCTTTATAGATTAAGAAATGAAACACAAAGGAGTTGTTTTACTTAGGAAGGAGAAAAAGATACAAAAGATGCCCAGTCAGTCTGGCCCCTATACTTAAGAGCCAAGCTACGATAAATATTTAGTAATTACCTTAGTAACTAACTATGCTGAACTCATTAAAAATTGCATTCACCTGAGCGTCGTGGCTAGAAAATTCTGAAGTTCTTTGCTGAAAGTGGGACTTACTCAGATCTATGCACCTAAAGCCACAGAGCAAAAGCTGAAAGTCAAGAATGGCTACCCCGATCGATGTGTTTATAAAAAGATAAAGGGGAGGGAGGGATATGCTGCATGGGGGTGTGGTGAAGTGTGGGAGAAGAGGGGTGCCTCCTGCAGACCCTGAGGGACCAGCCACACACTCTATAGTATAGAACAGAGTTTATTTAGGACATGGGAAGGGGTGTTAAGAGGGCAGTGGAGGCAAAGAGAGGGAGAGTAGAGGAGTAGAGAAATAGAGAACAGGCCAACCATGAGCACAGAAGTGAGGCAGGGAATGGGGAGAGAGCAGGGGTAAGAAGGCAAGAAGAAGAGAGGAACAAGAGAGCAAAACAGTGAGGAGAGAGCGAGCAGCCCCTTTTTATAGTGTCAGTCAAACCTGGCTGTTGCCAGGTAACTGTGGGGCGGGGCTTAGACAGAATGCTAACAGCTACAGCTCTCAATTACCCTCAGTACAGTGTGTGGCAAAGTCTCCCCCATCTGGGGCTGGATAACTGCAAGGCAGTAGGAACAGAGCAGCTGCCGAGAAGCAATATCACGCTCTTCTCACAGTGCAGGCCACGATTAAGCCGGAATCTCCGGACGGTACCACCTTAGCACGGGAAACACAGCCACCAGTTAAAAAGAATCTTTGCTTCTTTGAGACAGGGTCTCACTCCATGGCCTAAACAAGCCACTAATTTTGCAATCTCCTGCTTTAGCCTCCGGAATTATTTCTCTTTAAGTTACATGGGAAACAATCAAATAACAATAGGTTTTTAAAATATATATATATCATTGGGAGCGAAAGAATGTTCCACATGACAGATATGATAGGTCAGAAATTGTTTTTAATCTGTATTTCATTTTGCAACCTGAGCCTGACAAAATTCTCTCCCAGCCTTAATCCTTTAGAAGAGCTTGAACACAGAGTTACATTCTGCATTCAAATCAAACTCTCTCTTCTCTTCTTACTCTCTTATCTCTCAACCCCTCAAATGATGCGGGAAAAAAATGGAACTCCTCAAGGTGATACAGAAAACCATCATAGTAAAAAAAAAAAAAAGAACCAAAACAAAATATTTTATAGCTTTTGAAGGACCCCCCCCCTTCTACTAAGGAAAGAGATCATAGTTCACTGGAAGAAACAAAACCACTCAAATGCTATAGCCACTTGGCCCATTACCCTACTGACCTTGAAAGCAGACAGGTTCAGTTCAAGCAACAATTTCATGTGTTTCCCAAACTCGTTTTTGTCAAAACTACCCTTCTCTTTACAGGACACTAAGATGTGTGCCACAGAAGCAACAGCAAACCCAAAGAAGGCTTGAGCATTAAAAGAAAAATCCATTTAAACAAAAGCTTCCAGTATGTACTAGTTCAGCACCTACGGAAATACTTTCTTAGGTTTCACCAGGTAGAAGACCAGAGGCCACTATGGCTTTGGTAGAGGGGGCCGGACTATATCTGAAGTTGGTATTGGAATTTGGAGTGGTCTGATAGCACTGTATTGTATGGAAGAGAAAAGTGTGACGGGGTTATGCAAGATGGCTTGTACCATGTTTTCCAAAAGCCCACAAGGGCAGGCAGTAGGTAGCAGGCTTGATTACATGCAATGAGACTCGTGGAAGCCACCGAATGAAGCAGAAAAGGTAGAGTCTACCCGGCAGTAGAGTCCTGGGCAATTGGAGATACTAAAACAAGAAATAAATGGTCAAGAAAGCTGCAGGCACAGAGTCAAGACAGCTCAAGAGAGTGGCCACATATGCCACAGACCCCAGAGGTGAAGTCGCTGAAAGCAACTGGAACCCAGAGGTCTACCACAAGCCCCTGATGTCAACATGGCGCTACATGACTACTCAGTAACCCTAGTTATGACACTCACAAACTCATGAGTAGAGTTTGTCATTTTTAGGTCCCAACACTTCCCGTTTCTACCTGTTTAAAATGGACAGATTTATCTGTATCATTGTATGTTACAACTGTCGGTTGGTTATGGTTTTGTTTGTTTGTTGGACACAAAGTCAGATTTTCTAGAATTAAACCACATAAACTATATTATCTTTTGAACAATACCGGGACTCTAAGGCTGTAGGGACTTTAAAGTTGAACTGAATATATTTGCACACCAGACCTGGGTGTATAGAAGCCAATGACAGACCATGACAGTTTGAAGATGAAGTCCTGGTGTTGGAACTCTTAGTCCTCAGCAGGAGGCACTAGTCTTGGAAGTAGGGAACATTTGTGGGATTTTTTGTTGAGACTGAGCTGGTAGAAACAGAGGACTGATTCTCTTGGGTCTAACTTCTTGAGTTCTTTTTATATATTGAATATTACCCATCTATCAGATGTAGAATTGGTAAAGATCTTTTCCTAATGGGTTGGTTGACACATGCTCTGCTTTGTTCATAGCTGCTTTGTTTGTAATAGCCAGATGCTGGAAAGAACCCAAATGTCCTTCAACAGAGGAATGGATACAGAAAATGTGGTACATTTACACAATGGAGTACTACTCAGCTATTAAAAACAATGACTTTATGAAATTCTTAGGCAACTGGATGGAAGCAGGAAATATCATCCTGAGTGAGGTAACCCAATCACAAAAGAACACACATGGTATGTACTCACTGATAAGTGGATATTAGCCCCATAGCTCATATTACCCAAGATACAATTCACAGACCACATGAAGCTCAAGTATTTGGAAGACCAAAGAGGGAATGCTTCAATCTTTCTTAAAAGGGGGGAACAAATTATCCACAGGAGGAAATACAGAGACAAAATTTGGAGCAGAAACTAAAGAAAGGGCCATCCAGAGACTGTTACTAAACCCAGACAATAATATGGATGCCAAGAAGTGCATGCTGACAAGTTCCTGATAAAGAAGCCTTCTGAAAGACTCTGTCAGAGCCTTAGAAATACAGAGTCAGATGCTTTTAACCAACCATTGGACTGAGAATGGGGTCCCAAATGGAGGAGTTAGAAAAAAACAACTGAAGGAGCTGAAGGGGTTTGCAACCCCACAGGAAAAACAACAATATCCAAGAATAAAACAAATCCCCCAGAGCTCCCAGAGACTAAACTACCTACCAAAGAATACACATGGAGGGACCCATGGTTCCAGCAACTTACACTGCAGAGGATGGTCTTATCAGGCATCAAGGAGAGAAGAGGTCCTTGGCCCTGTGAAGGCTCAATATGCCAGTGTAGGGGATTGCCAGAGCAGGGAGATGGGAGGGAGCGGGTGGGTAGGGGAGCACTCTCATAGAGTCAGCAGACAGGGGATGGAATTGGGGGAATTCCAAAGGGGAAACCAGGAAACGAGATAACATTTGAAATGTAAGTAAAGAACATATCCAATAAAAAAATGAAGAAAAAGAAAGAAAGAAACAGAGGACTGGCCTAGACTCTCTGTTTCTCCTCAGCAATTGTGTTTTTACCGGATTCAAGATCCTGCTGCTGTGCAGCTGTAGTCCTAACTCCCCCACTTCCTTGCCATGGAACTGTGTAGTACTGGCTGGTTTTATTCATCAACTTGACACAAGCTGAAGCTATAAAGGAGCCTCCCTTGAGGTAATGCCTCCATGAGATCCAGCTGTAAGGCATTTTCTCAATTAATGATCAAGGCTGGGAGAGCTCACCACATGGTGTTATCCCTGTGCTGGTGGTCCTGGGTTCTATAAGAAAGCAGGCTGAGCAAGCCAGGGGGAGCAAGCCAGTAAGCAACACCCCTCCATGGCTTCTGAATCAGTTCCTGCTCCCAAGTTTCTGCCCTCTGTCAGTTCCTGCCATGACTTGGTCTGCTGATGAACAGCAATGTGGAAGTGTGAGCTGAATAAATCCTTTCCTCCCCAACTTGCTTCTTGGTCATGTTGTGCAGGAATAGAAACCCTGGTTAAGATATGTGTGCTCAAGAAATACTCTCTAAAAGTCCCAAACACTAAATCTCTGTTTCTTTTCATAGCCACAGAAAATCTTGATGTTTTTGGGCAATTCTACAATGATTTGTCATGGCAGTCTTTGAAAGTGTGCTTTACGTATAATCAATCAGGACTTAAGGAAGACTGTCCAATAATAGTACTGTTTATATAAAACTCTCAAAATCAAGTAACAAAACTAGATTTGTAGTTACAATTCTTTCATTTCCACCTTATGTTTATACCCATTTCTCTCTGTTAACAAATCAAGTCCACGTTAGATCATGCTGAACATCTCAAGTAAATTACAAGACTATTAGAAATACTGAGATGCAATCTATGTTTTATTCTCAAACATGCCTTAGTTTTGTGGGTTTCATGGTACTGCACATGTTCACACACTACCCGTGAACCTGGATGCTTCCAAACTGGCAGGCCTTCACAAATAAAAGTAAATATTTTCCCCTTTCACTGAAAATACAAAGAGTCTGCTACCAGAATCAGTAGATTCCCTGAAAGCTACTGAAAGAAGACTTATGTTAGCTTAGCATGCTCTGCCAGGATTTCTTACATTCTCTCTGAGTCAATATTCTGCTGCTTATCTGACAAAAAAAGTCTTCTGAATGTATAAGAAAGACCAAGAACTAGGCTGATCTCCAAGCATAACAAACAAATCTAATGAGAGATGCAGCCATGCTGCATAGATCTGAAAATAAACCGTCTAGCTAAGGATGCCAATGAAAACAGAATCCTGTAACCCCAGATCCCTCACACCACATGGAGGAATACTGTTCCTGCAGCCCTGCATTCAGAGCTGGTCACTCAGTGTTCCTGTGGCTGTGGGCTTTCATCTAATTCCTAGGTCCTTAGGCAACGACTGTATGAACAATCTGTGTACTGAAAGAACTCTATCACACAACAGTGGGAAATACCCGCACAATTACATTGTCAAGAAGGTGACACTGATCTTGGTCACCTAGTATACTATACCTAACAGCAAGTTACTTGATCATGTGTTTTGAAATTCAACTCCATTTTAACAGTAAGCAATTTAATGAGAAAAGCCTAGCTAGAGAAATGACAGTATCAGAAGGGTTACCTGCTTTTGGCCCCCCCCTACATGCACTACATGCAGACATACACACACACACACACACACACACAATTTAAAAAGCATGTAGCATGTTTTAAGATAATATAATTGCCAAATTGAGATTTTGGCAAATTAACTTCATTGCTCCCTTGTCATCACAAAGCATGCAGACCATTACACATGCCATACTTTGTGTTAGCTAATCAGGGGACAATGGTTGGCAAGGGCTGGTAAAAAGAATAAAATACAATACAATAAAATAAACGGCATTCCTGTGTGTCAGTTTGAGGTGTTTCAGTTTACTCCCTTCTGATTTATGACTTGCAAATGAGCATCCTCTGTGCTACCTCAGAAAAGGATTCAGTGCAAACTTATAAAACAGAATCCACCAAATAAGCAAATGCAACAAAGTATTGGCTCGGTGTCTCGGTTTAAAGGAAAATGACCCCGAGAAGTAATTTTGTATCTGTATTTAGTGGCTTTGAGAGAAAGTTATTTAGAGTCTATGGTTATGGCAGGAAAAAAGACATCTTTTAAAAGAAACAGATCGACACTGTTTAAATCAATGAGGCATTCTGCTCATGTTAGTTTCAAACTAAATTGCAAAGTAAATGAAGTACCATACTAAATTCATAGGACAGTTTCCATAACAACTCTTTCACTCACTCACTCATCTCTCTCTCTCTCTCTCTCTCTCTCTCTCTCTCTCTCTCTCTCTCTCTGTGTGTGTGTGTGTGTGTGTGTGTGTGTGTGTGTGTGTGTGTGTGTGTGTGAGTGAGTGAGATAGAGAGAGATAGATAGATAGATAGAGAGAGAGAGAGAGAGAGACAGACAGACAGACAGACAGACAGACAGAAACACAGACAGAGATTGTTTATTTCTCCTACTTTCTGAGAATCTTCCAGGCAAAGCTTTAAGCTGGAGAGCATATGAATGCAGTAATAAACAATTACCCCTTGCCTCATAGAGCCCCCACACCAGACATTTCAAACAAAACAAGATAATTTAACTTCACAATGATGATAGCAGCTTTTTAAAAAAATGGCAAGTGTCAGGAGACTTATTTCAATGGAGGGAGTTTTCATGGAAAAGTTCAGGCATTGGGGCACAAATCTATAATCCCAGAGCTTCAGAGGTGGAGGCAGGGGGATTGAACTCAGAGCCCATCTCAGCACATAGTACACTTGAGCGAGGCCAGCCTCTGCTATAGGAGATCCTGTCTCAGAAAAATAAATACATTCAATTGCCAGCATAGAAATGGAACAGCGTGAGGGAACCAATAGGAAGTCCATGGTAATTTTTTCCAGTACTGGACATCAAACCCATGGCAGAGATGCAAAGAGCCCTGTATGTGTTATCGGGAAATGCATGTCCTCTGTAACCAACCACCAGCCCAGACATGAATATGCCCATTTCCTTTATACTGACCCCTTGGCAGTTGATTATCACAGCCAGGGCCTGCTAAGAGTCCTGTGTCTGTGTTTGAGCTCGCTTGCTGAGGAACTTCACTGAGAACCCTGGGGCACATGTTGCTTTATGTCTGTCCTTATTCAGGCAGCATGTCTTACTCTTCACTATCCTGGGCTGCGATACAGCTCAGAGAAGGAGTGTGTGCCTACCCATAGACCTGAGTGAGAGATACGCCTCCTTCAGTCTTTTCCAGAACTTGCTGGTGAAATTATCCGGCTGGTGGGTGAAGAATCGTGTTCCCATTTATTTAGAAATGTAGATTTTGTGTCCTTTGATTTAGCTTTGGCATACATTTTTGGCAAAGAGTAACTGTTAAGTAACATGCCTGTTAAAGTTACGGTTTATAAACCGTTAATGGCATTATAATTTCCAGAGGAATGGTACACCCTCTTTTATTCCTGGTTTTAACAAATACAAAGCTTTTATCATTTTTCTTAGCATAATGAGTCATAGCCACTTCAATAATTTTAATAATCTTCTCACAGAATCAAATCTACTGTCTTTCCATTATTATACTTTCTGTGTATTTTATTGTTTCATTACTTACTTTTGAGTTTAACAACTTCAACAATTAGCCTTCCTCCCCCTCTTCCTTTTCCTCCTCCTCTTTTTCTTCTTCCTCTTTGTTCCCTCCTCTTCTTTTCTCCTCCTCCTCTCTCTTCCTCTTCCTCTCTCCTCCTCCTCCTCTTCTTCTTCCTCTTGGCTCCATCCTCCCCTTCTCCTCCTCCTCTCACCATTCCTTCTCATCCTTGGCTAGGTCTCACTGTGAGATGGATCTCCCTGTGCAGAACTTTTAGTCCAGAGATGACTAGAGAGCTGCCTCTCCTCAGCACTGGGATCAAAGGCATGTGCCACCACTCTTGCCATTTCTCCAGTCTCTTCACATGAAAGTCAGATTATCACTTTAAGCCCTTCCTGCAAGATTATCTTTTAAAGCTACATGGTTTTATACACTGTAGCTGAGTCACCTGCTTTAATATACTTTACCTTCAATCCCTTTCTCTAGGTTTCCTTGACAAAACGCCATGACCAAAGCAACACATTAAAAACTAAATAAACTGTTTAATTTGGGCTTACAGTTTTAGAGGGTTAGAATCACTGACAGCAAAAGCACAGCAGGCAAAGCAGCTGAGAGGTTGCATGTTGATGCTGTGAGAGGCAGAGAGAGACACTAGGAATAGCGTGAGTCTTTTGAAACCTCAACGCCTGTTCCTAATGACATACCTTCTCCAATAAGGCCACACCTTATAATCTTTCCCCAAAAGTTCCACCAACAAAGGGCCAAGTATTCAAACATAAAAACCAATGGAAGGCATCCTCACTCAAACTATGGCATATCTGTAAGTACTGAGAACATCTTGCTTCACTTTCCAAATATTTGGGACTTTATTGGCTATTTCATTGCTACTGCTTTCCAATGTAATAACATGAGGACACATTCTAAAAACGTTATATTTCTTCATTAAAAAAATCTTATAAACATTTATAGAATACTGAGCATCTGACCAATGTCTGCCACAGAGAGTCTGCCAGCAGCAACCTGACAAATAAGACACAGTAAAGCTATTGGGTGGGACAAACCAAAGTCAGCGTTAGGTAATCGGCACCCGCTGCCTTTTGATGTCTCTATTTGAGGCTTTCATCTTGCATTCCACATTTTTATCCCCGCTGCCGCTTCTCGTGAACGGGCTCTTTGATCTTGTGAGCCGTCCTCATCTCCACCGACAGGACGTTAAGTCCAGTCCGACTACTAACATCACAGCACCTCGCTTTTGTTTTTCTAGTCCCATCTTCTCACTTTCATCTAAAGCACAAAAGCCTGGGTGCCATGTAGGTATGTGGTGATGGGTTTTAACTTTTCCTCCCTGAGTTTTAACATTTAATGTAACAGTTGCTGGGGCTACAGTTCTATCTGCATTGCTGAGCTATGTGCTCTCCGTTCGCCTGTCCGTTATTCACTCCTGTGTTTTCACTACCTTACGTTCCCATAGCACAGGAAAGTATCTTAACTATTCCAGATCAATTCTTATAATGGCCCCTTGGCTGTCTCCTTTAACATACTCTAGCGGTTGTTTCAGCCATAAAAGAACAAGTGATCTGTCAGTCTCGCAGGAACTCATGTGCGAACCACAAACACACAGTTCCATTCAATGTCTTTGCTGTTGTCATCTCTCCCTGGAAGAGAAGGTGCAGAGGTTTCCCATACACCCATTCTCTCCACATGTGTTTCCATCCCTGACATCAGCATCCCCAGCCAATGTGGCACACTATATGATGAGTCTGTCGAAGTATATCTACCATGATGATACTGCACATTGTCATTTCCATTAAAGCTCCTCCATGCTCCGGTCATTAAGAGACTTCTATATTCTGTCCACGGTGTGCCATGACCTTGGGGAGATCTGTCTCGGACAAACCTCTCCTGCCGTCGGCAACCTGCATTTGCTTTTCACTGGGGAATCTCAGAAAGCTGAAGAAGAGAGTGGTTTTTATTAACGGGGTTACATGGATATAGAGTCTGAAGCTAATGCTTTTGGAAAGTAGCACTAAGCACTATCTGGGCTGATCGAAAGGTTCTTATGAATTTTCGTAAGGATTTACTCACTCGATCCACCCAATAACACTACTGAAGTATCAGCTACCTGTGGGTATGAGACCTCAGGCTAATCAACTCACACCATGAAACTAAGCCTTCGGCGACACGCCCAGTTTCACTAGACTATCTGTACAAGGATTACGTCTTAATTCTTCTAATAGCACATCCTATGTCTCTTCAGCATTTAGATTTGTAATTCCAGCCCAGCTCTTAACCTCTATTCGATAGATGTGTTCCAAATTCATTTTGATTAAAATGCTAGTGCAATGATTTTTTTTTTAAGACAGGTTAACCCACATTCTATTATTTCGGATATAGTCAGCCATTACTGGTTATCACCAATTTTAAGGAAATTTCGTGAACGTAAATGTGTTTTTAGAAAACATCACCTTTCAAATGACAGACAAATAATGTTCTTTCGATTAACATTCAAATACCTTCTTACTGACGATGCTTTTAAAACTTTCATACTCTGATTCTAGGAGAAGGAAACTCACAGTTTAAACAACACAATCATTTTTTTTTAAGTCTCTAAGGGTCTGGAGAGACAAGTCTAAAAGCACTGACTGCTCTTCTAGAAGTCCTATGTTCAATTCTTAGCACCCACATTGTAGCTCACAGTACCCACGAATCCAACACCACCTCCTGGCCTCTGTGGACCCCAGGAATGGATGCAGCGCACAAACACACATACAAGCAAAATACTCATACACATAAAACAGAATAATAAAAATAAGTTAAAAGTTGTCTAAGGCTTGCAAACACAAAACCAAACACTGTGTTCTTAAGGCAATGGATAACTGTTTAACTTAAAAATAAAGAGCCACCCATCAGGGATTTCAAGTTCTATCTACCTGATGGCAGACTAACTTTGCCATTGCCCCTACTAAATTCCCAGGTCGCTAAAGCTTGCTCCTTAGCTGCTCCTGCTTATTCTTGGCCAGATATGACTGGCTCAGGTTGACAGGGGTTTATATAATGTAAATAACATTTTCCCATCTAGGTAGACAATGTTCCCTCCAAGAGCCAAAGACCACTAACGAAAACCTCAGTACCAGCCATAAGAAGCCCTCTTTTGAAAGGTTGCTCAGGGTCATTCAAGACACTCTGTAAACAAAAGAGGCGAGTGTTATAGACCTTGGTTGCTGCCAGTGATAGAAGGCAAGTAAATCTCTGTTGTTAAAGACACCCATGGTGCATTTCAGACACTGGGCCTAAGCGACCCAAGCTGCATATGAACTGAAAGCTTTTCCCCATAGGACTAGCTTTCATGGAGTCAGAAGGGAGAGAAGCAACCAACAGTCCTCCCCAGCTATGAGACATAGGAGCTTTAACAATAGCGAGCGTGTCACAAGAACTCCCAGAATGCAGCAGTGGCACACACGCCATATTGGTAAACCAGCAGCTCTCTAATTGGAATTAAGACCCACTCAGCAAGAGGGAAGCCATGCCTGACACTGGAAACTAGCGGATAACAGAAGATCAAAGAAGTCGTGGATCTTGGAGGAGAACCTACAGCTGCCACTTTACTAAACCAGCAATGTTCCTAACTATATTCCAAGCATCTGTCCTTAGGCTATCAGGTAAGTACAGTCCTCACCCATCATAAAGGAAACCAACCTCTCCTTGTAATAGATAGAAACCATTACAGAAAAATCACAACCAACCAAAATGCAGAACTGTTGGGAGATTCATCCCAACTGATAAATCTACAACCCAACTGCTTCTTCTCGGGTTCAGGGATCGTTGCTGAAGATGGAATAGGAAAATTGTAAGAGCCTGAAAAACAGGGAGTTGGCTGTGAGAGTGGACCTTATGAGAATTTCAGAAGTTACAAAGTAGCACCAACTTGAACTCCACCACCTGAGCTGCAGAAGAAGGGACACCAACAGACCTGCTAAAGTGGATGGAGAAAGCTCGGGAAGCCCCAACCCCACAGGGGGAAAAAAAATACAGGCAACTCAGCAATGTTGATAAGCAGGAAAATAGTCTTCCCTAGGAAAGAGTCTCCACTGAGCTATTTAATATTAAATGAACAGATCAGCTATGAAAGCATATGGACAAGTAACATTATATAGACTGAGCAGGTCGTATTTACATATTTAGTAATGTATACATGCGCACATATGTAAGAACACTTTATGAAAAAGATGAGGTCACAAATTTGAAAGAGAGCATGCAGGGGTATATAGGAACATTTGGAGAGGGGGGTGAAAAAGGAGAAATGATGTGGCTATATTATAATCTCAAAACATAAAAGCAATAATAAAAAAATGATTATAGCTCATCTACAGTTTCTCTGTTGAAGAGATGACACCCTATTTGGCTGCATCCCTAGATACGCAGAATTCAACCCATCTCCCTAGCATTTGCTACCTTAAGTACTCATAATTGCTATCGTATTCTTTTCTCTCTCTCTGGGGTTTTGCTTTACCACAGGACACCCCATCCTCAGCAGCAAGCAAATCCAACCCATAGAATGTTCACTTCCCTTTAGCTTCTCTTGCAAGCCACCTCCCAAGGAACTCAACTTTGATTCATGCATCAGAACAGGAGACAATCGTGAAACTCATCCATGAAGTGGTTGCTGTTTACCAAACACTGGGCTGGATATACAGATTATTTTATGCACAAAATATCTTTGTTTCTCTACAGTAGAAGACAGATTTTTATTTGGAGCTAGGATTTTTTTTTCATCAACCTTTAAGGGGATTAAGGCTTGCCCCAGCAACTCTAACTTTACAGCAGTGCATCAACCTCATAAACTTTTTACTTTATGGCCTTTCTTGCTGTTCTAACCACTACTAAAAATGTAAAATGGCTAGCTTTTCAGTGGGACTGTGGCTTAAATACACACATACATATATACATAAACATATATGTACTGTATACAATAAAGATACTGTATATATATATATACAGTGTATAGTACACACATATATACATATATATGTATACATACATTATATATATACATATACATATATTGTGTACAGTATTTGTCACATTCTCACTGAAAGGATAACTATTTAACATGTTTAGTAGTCATATATATGATATATAATGTATATGTATATATTCATTTTGAATTTTATTTATATTATAATTTATATGATATATATTAATCCCAATAAAAAATACAAAAATGTAATAGGTGACTTAGATCTTCTTAAAGTTGTGTATGTGCACATAAGCACTGACTTGCCCTAAGCTTCAAAGATCCAAAATAGCAGATTGCACTAGTAACATAAGCAAGCATCTTTTTTAAATCTACACAGCAGCTAAGAAAGACTGAAGCTTCCACTTCAATGTACCGGCCATCTCCAAGTCTGTAGAGACTGACTGTGGCAGGAGAAAGCTAGTCAGCAGACTGTTATTACAACTGTGGACCTGGGCCAGTGAGCCTGGTCCACAGGAGAGGTGGGCTCTCGCTGACTTCGTCTGACTTCTCATAAAGCCTTTTCATGGCGTATTTCAACCCACATGGCTTATGGTATTACCTGTATAGCAGTCTGGGTCCCTGTCTCTCCACCATAACAGGAGCATTTTCTTACATTGCTTCAATATTGCAAACATTGTAGAAGCAAGGGCCCAAGCCCCCCTCAGTCAACATTCTTACAGAGTCTAAGTAGTCAATGCTGAAAGAATGCTTGTTTTATATATATTATATACAATTACATTATATGTGATATAATACATAATAATATATAAAACACTGACATAAAAATAAATTGGACAATATTTTGTAGCATGATGTAATTTTTAGTAACCATTTCCTAAAATAATAGCATGTGTCTGTTGTTTCAAACAGTATAAAGCAATGGATAAAATATGTTGTGCCCCATCTTTAAGCCTTAATAGAAACTTGTTCTTTACAAGTATATTTCCTATATTTTATTTTAATGTTTATCATCATATCATTCTCATGTATTTTGATTCAAATTATGAACAAGGAATGTTTTCCTTTTAATTTTACATACACAGTTTTTAAATAATTAAATTTGTATTTTCAAATATTGTTTAAGATAACAATGTAGCCTCCTACACCCAAAAGCAAGCTATATCTGCAGTTTATAGACAGCTTGCCAGTCACTGAAATATTTTAACGATATTGCATGAATATATATGCAAAAGATTGTATGCACTTAAATGTTTAGGAAAAAAAAACATTCTTCTGCAAATACCAACTCTTAATGGAATTTTCTTGTCTATCATTAAGATAAATATGTATTTCTTGACTACTCTTTCAATTTTGCAGGATACTGCCTACTTACAAATTACAACGATTCAAAATATTTCAGCTTTTCTGGTGTCTCAAAGTCATGGTTTATTTGAATTCAAGATAAGATCTATTTACAAACCTCCATCCATCCTTCTGCAGGTAACTGAAGGCTCCGTCAACAACACTTGCAAAGAACTGTCCGCCTGTGATGAAGAGGGTGTTGATGGTCACCAAGCGACCTCGCAGGTTGGGTGGCGAGACCTCCGCAATGTACACGGGTACCGTCATGGATGCAATGCCTGCAGTGAAGAGGTAAGTAAACATGTCAACACACGAACACACGCCAGGCTCAACGACGAATAGAAATACAACCTCTCACTCTTGCTGCGAGCACAGGTTATCAGATACTTAAGAGTTTGTTTGTGACTGACCTTACACTATGGCACATACGTAAGGCAGTATGTGAGGTCCCAATCTCTGAATAGTTCTTGTACTATTATTTAAGCTACTTCAGTCTTAACTTTTATTTAGTGAGGTCATGAACACAGTGACTAAGAATGACACTGAGCTTCTTATGCCCCTTCCTCTACCTTCTAATGCTTAGTTTGAACTGTCATTCAAAAGGCCATATGTGGAACCACCTCAACAGACTTACATTAACGGCGTAGGTCTGCTTTTTTAACTTTGCAGGCTAAGGAAATAAGACTATGCTCTAGAAAGAAAAAGGCAGGAGAGATGGCTCAGCACTGGCTGCTCTTCCAGAGATCCTGAGTTCAATTCCCAGCACCCACATGGTGGCTCACAACCATCTGTAATGGGATCCAATATCCTCCTCTGGTGTGTCTGAGGACAGCTACAATGTACTCATATACATAAAATAAATAGATAAATCTATTTTTTAAAGGACAATGTAATTGCTAAAATATTTTTGTCTATATGGGAATGTAGTCAAGATAACAGTGAAAAAATAAAACACCGTTTATAATATAGTAATTTATATCAACTATTCATCCATTATCTAGAAGAGATACACCAATTTTTTTCCCATTGGCTTACCAATAAAAATGTCTCCTTAGCTCATGCCATTCAGTGGCCTGGATAGCTTATAATGACAGAACTTTTAGAAATGTACAGGTCCAAAAAAACAGATGATCTCAGACAGACCAGTTGTTTCGGGGCTGGGGGGGGGGGCGTGTGTGAGGAATGTGTTTATATGATTAGTTACAGAACTTGAACCTTTATGTACATAGATAACATAAATCCATCCCTACCAGAACTGCACCAGAGACCCACACAGAACTGCCTTTAAGGGACTAGTTTGTACTGCATAATGCACCTAGACACCTGACTCTATGCGTCTTGGCCTGGGGTCCTTGTGTTTCAGATGCTGACCTCCTCATCTACAGTCAGCAACAGCTGCCCGCCCTCAGTGACAGCAAAGTCTGCCTGATAGAGATCGGGCCCGGGGCTCAGGCAGGCTGGACATGACCACTAAAGTATCCAGTCCATTCACCATAGACATCGGTGTGTCGATCCCTACCCTAAACCACATAGTTCTCTCTCATGGGTCCCTCATGTTAACGGATTGTACCCTGAGTCTCTGTCGGTCTTCCATGCCCTTCCAAACCTCAGATCTACTTCCACCCCGTGTTTTGACCTTCCCTAAACTCCCTGACAATGGCACAGTTGTTTGACATTTTACCATTTGTCCTTTTTGTCGCATTTTAATTGTCCTTGCCCACCTTTGAGCTAGGCAGCTAAATTAAAAAGAAAAATACTGGAAATTCACCGTAGTAAGGCAAGTGTGTGAGGAGTTAGGCTTCACTGGTCATTCCCTCCTCCTGTACTGCCTGCCAGAATATGTGGAGAAGCTCATAAATTTGTGAGTTTCACGGCACAAGCAGAAAGATTTTTAAACTAGACTGTCAGTATCTCAGTGCGGTATCAGTAGAGCAGAGCCCACCCTCAAAAGCCTTCTCTGGATCCCAGAACTAAAGATCCTTCAACAAATATTAACAAGTTATTTGTGTATTCCCCCCATTTTCCTTTACTACGTGACCATCTCAATGAGATTTCACAAACAAGTACTAATTTATGATTTGGACTTTTTTTTTCCTGTCTTCTATTCTGGACTAGGTAGAAACATTTCTTCCCTTTCTCTCTTAGCCAGAGATCTGCCTTCATCGTTCATCCGCTTAACCCACTGATGATGGGAAACCAGAACCATACGTTTAAGCAATACCACAGGTTTGACAAGAAATGTAGACATTTCCTCAGGCCCTTGGGAAGCTTGATGCTTAGAAAAGATACCAGAGTGCTGAAGGTAAGGGATAATGACCAAGAAATAATACTGAAATCTCTACACTGTCAGTAAGGAGAGCTGCCAGAATCTCGGTGGGTGTCAATACTGATTTAGTATTGCTGTTAAAACTGCCTCGTTCTGTTAGTTACATATGTTCTATGTAACAATTATAGCCCTAACCCTCAGCACATCTCTAAGGAGAGCAAGCAATGACCCCACTTCACGGAGGACATTATCCCAGGGCATGGAGTAAGCCAAAGAACCTAACAGATGCCAGAAGGCAGTGTTAATGCCATACTGGATCATCACCACAGACAGTCAGCTTAGGGACCACACGTTTTGACACGCGCCATTATCAGTTACAAGCTGGGTAAGCCAATACATGCTATTTAACCTTTCCGGGTCTCTGATTCCTCGTCTACGGAGCGGAAAGATTAAAACTCCTTCAAAGAGACAGAAAAGTCAGTGAGTTAACAGAATAAAGCACCTCATTTCAGAAGGTACTCCCCTCTGGCCACCATCACTGTCGCTATTATCTCTAGATAGGAAGTGTCAGATTCTGGATTCAGTTCAACCTGCACTGTGGGCCAGTACTGTCAGCAATAATACACAACGTTGAGCCCATGCGTACAAAGGAAGCCGAGCACAAGACGCATGTAACCAAGTAAATGATGCGAACATGACATGGTACGGTGGTGAGAAGACATTCCCTGAGTTCCCGTGGGTGATGCTAACTGTTGCTGCACTCCGACTGTGACTCAGGAACAAGACCAGCTGGACAGACAGCTCTTCCCAGTGAGCACAAGACTGAGACCGCATGGAGTAGCATGGCGCGCTTCATCGATTCATTGTTACGTGCGTGGAGAGCATTGAAGAAATGAAGCGTGGAGGACAGAAAGCCATGCACATCGATCAAGGCACATCTATGGCACCTGGACCAGAGGCTGCCTCAGGAGATAAAATCATGGTTCACATCAAGCTTAGGGGTTATAGCAATAGGAATATCTGCTCTGAAACTCTAACTGAAGAGTTCCTGTTGAAGCTGAATCAAAGGATTGGTACTTAGAAGTCTTTGAATAGCACAAAAGAGGAAAAGGTTTCATCACATTCACATCTGGGTGGGTCCCTCAAACTTGCTATATGCCCAAAGACGTGCTCCATTTCTGATGCTTCTGCTGCGATCTCGGGGTCTATGTCACCCCACCGAGCTTACACGGTGCTGAGGATGGAACCTGGGACTACATGCATGCTCCTAGGCAAATGTACAGCCATTTGAGACATAGCCCTGGCCCAGATTTTCAGTTTTAAAGGATAATTCGAGCTGGAGTAGAGAAATTTGATCGTAAGGTAGCAATGCTTGTAGAAGGATGTAGAGAGAAAGAGAGAGGGACAAGGGAGTTATGTAGTTAGGACTCAAACTACTAAGGATTAGAGAAATAAATGATACATGAGGAGAGAAAAGCAAGTTAAGGATGATGAACCAATGACTACAGTAAGCAACAAAGGCCCTACTGTGTGATCTGAATAAAACAGAGACTATTTAGTGGTGAATGCCTTTGACCCTCAAGAAAGGCAGAGGCAGGTGAATCTCTGTGAGTTCGAGGCCAGTCTGGTCTACAGAGCTAGTTACAGAATAGTCAGGGCCACACAGAGAACCCCTGTCATGAAAAACATAATAACAATAGTAACAATAATTATTCATCATCATCATCATCATAGGAAGAAGACAAAGGAGGAGAAGTTGATGATTTAAATTCAAGATAAAGCCAGAGATGACTCATAAGTGGCCCATGACATGCAGCAAGTGAAACGTAGAGTCTTCTGAATATACTGGGGACACTGGTTAACTACATGTAGTGTTCCCAGCATCCCTCTCCTCCTACTTGTCTCAGAGCCTGCCAAAACCGCTAGCCATTGACCCTTTTCATCCTTTATGGGAGAATGTGGCCTTGTCAGTTGAGGTTTTATATTACCACCACTGCAGACACAAAGGAGAGGGGATGGAGGAACAAGCCCCGCTAATCAGCACCCTGCTATTAATGAGAACAATTCATGCACGTGGCTGATGTTTGGACTCCTAATCGCCAAGCCCAGCTCTGAGAAGCCCCAGATGTGACGTCATTATTAGGTTATCCAGTACCTCCTTTCCACTCTTCACTAATCAATAAAAAAATCTGTCCAGATCTCAATCTCTCTGTTCTGATAAATGATTGCTAAGTAAAACCAGCAAATGTGAAGGTGTGTCTTTAAATCACTATGAAGTGTTCGTTTAACTCAGTTATAGGTTTAAATGAACCACACAAGCATCCAGAGAAACAATCATGAATTTTATTATGCACACAACATCTTTTGTAAAGACAATGTATGGAGACTCCTGATTTCTGCCCTGGTATAAACCAAAGATACTAGCCGATGATTCTCAAAATGAATAGTCAGATATTTCAAGTGTGTATATGAATGATGTACATGTTTTAAGAGAATTACTTATGGAAAACTTTATTTTTCTCTCTATTTTAATCATTAACAACATAGAACCAATGTCCAATTAGATGTCAAATTTTATTTTATCCTGTATGTGTTTATGTGGTGTTTGCTTGTGCACATGTTCCTTTGTGTGCACATGTTCCTGTGTGTGCACATTCCTGTGGTGTGTGCACATGTTCCTTTGTGTGTACATGTTCCTGTGTGTGCACCTGTTCCTTTGTGTGCACGTGAGAAAAGCTAATGTCAGGTGTCAGTGTCTTCCTTTATAGCTCTCCGCAGGTTTTTGAACCAGAGTTTCTTACTTACTCTAAAGCTCACTGCTTTGACTAGATGGCAGGCTAGTAAGCCTCTGGAGCTACCCTGTCTCTGCCTCCTCTCTCCTAGGGTTACGTATGTACTGCCATGCATACCTCTTTTGCTTAAGTGCCAGGAATCTAAATTCATGTCCTCCGGCTGATCTAGAAAGCACCTTACTAACCGGACCATCTTTCCAGCCCCAACCCCCAATTCTAACTTTAATAGTTCAAATGAAACTTACGAGGTTACTATAAAGAATTAGTGTTGCAAGTATTAATAGCCTTCTAGACTAAATATAGCCATAAAACTCCACATTGATGTTATTTCCTGATGTTAAAAATTTAAATTATTGTTTTCAAAAAAGATGAGGTTACATCAAGAAAGCTTGTCATCATGCCTGACTTGAGAAGCATTGTCGGGAAACTGCACCCGGTCCACCACCGTGTAAGGGCATTCGCAGGAGCAAGCTGACTGGCCACCTATTATTATACAGGATACAGAGAGGCTGCCTCCAAAAACTGCTGGAAGCCCTTTAAAAAGGCCTGAGTCAGAAATATAAGCAATTTCATAACCAAACAGCATCAGAAAAGCCTGTTGTGATAGATAAACACCCATGAATCACAGCAGCATCTCAGCATGGTAAACCATGCAGCGACTAATTAGCTTCTGAGAAGTGCAGAAACCACCTTCTAATAATAATGCTTCTAGACCGACGGTCGGAATGGCCTGAGTTCGTTTTTAAAACCAGTACATCCTTATCTCTAACGAAGGAACCTTGATAAACAGACACGGAATCTAAGGGACAAGGACCCTTAGTGCACTTAGGACTGGCTGGCTGCTGTACCTTTAATTCTTCTAAATAGCTAAGTGTCCACTGTTACTAGGTTGCTAGCACACCTCAGAGTTCAGCTATTGCTTTTTCCAATAAGGTTTAAGACACTCACAAGAGATGCTAGGCAACTTCCAAGTATGCTAGGACCTATGCGCCGCACAAAACTGCCTGAACCAGAGTCAGGTTGTGAGAAGAAAAAAATAAGAGTCATCCCCAGCGTTGACTGCAAAATTAACATTTTAGAGTTCCAAATAGCTCCTGAAAAGGTATTGTATAATTATTATCAGCCTTTTAGCAAAAAAATAAAAAAAAAACCATGAAGGAAAACAGTGGTGCAGGTTTCTATAGGTTTCTATCGCTAACCTGTTGCTGCTGATCAAGTATATATCCATCAGTTTACAAGTGACTGCTCAGCAGCAAGAACAGAATGCAATGCACTGGTACGTCTGCTATGCTGAGGAAAGAGTGCCACTCCCCTGCAGCTGTCCTTGCCAGTTCCTCCTTCACAACTTCACTTGCTGTTTGCCTCTCGGAGTTCACTTAGCATCCCTCGCCTTTCACCAGACAGCTCTGAGAATTTATAAAGAGGAACCCCATCCAAAAGGCTAAGATGTACTTTTCAAATCTTTGCTTATATTTATAGGAAAAGGAACAGCTGGCACGCTTGGTAACACTTCCTGATAGTCTTCTGTGTGTTATCTAAGACTGAGCTTGTAGTAAACTTCTTTGAGATTCAATATGCAGGAAATAATCATGTTTATAAGAACTACAAACCCTGGGGGGGCAGATTTTGTTGTGATGCTCTGGAGGTAGGGGGGAAGTTGGGAAAGGGAGAAGAGAGAGGGAGAGGGAAGAAAGGGGGAGGGAGGGGAGGGGAGGAGGGAGGAGAGGAAGTGATAGAAGAGGGAAGAAGGAAGAAGGGGGACAGAGAAGGAGGAGGGAAGAAGAAAGGGGGGAAGGAAGGAAGGAAAGAGAGAGAAGAAAGGAAGGAAGGAGGGAGGGAGGGAGAGAAGGAAGAAAGGATAAAGGAAAGAGAGAGAGGGAGGAAAAGAAGGAAGGAAGGTAGGAAGGTAGAAAAGGAGAGAAGGAAGGAAGGAGGGAGGGAGGGAAGGAAGGAGGGAGGGAGGGAGGGAGGAGGGAAGGAAGGAAGGAAAAAAGGAAGGAAGGAAAGAAGGAAGGAAGGAAGAAGTATAGGAGAAAGAGGTGAGGAAAAGAAGCAGACGGAGCTGGATTGTGAGGATGTCAGGAAGCTCACTTTTTGCCTCTGCCTCCTGATCAACTACTGTGTGGTCCACAGCCACCTCAAGGTGGGTCTGCGCCTTAAGCTCTACCACCATATCAGGTTTGCTAGCCTCTGACAAGGCCTCATTGCTTCCTGCCATCAGCCAAATCCAAAATATGGACTTTTCAAGGGATGAGCCTCTGAGCTATCCTGGCAAGACCGAGAAATATCACTGAGAACCTAGGTTTCTTAAGCCAAACGGGGGAAGGGCACCTCTATTTCAACAAGAGTACAGTGCCTAAAGTAGAATGCTCAAAGTTCCTATTATATAGGTAATAACCTCAAATGGATGATAAGACAGCGATGCAGGAAGGGATAAGGGGATTTTCTAACAATCCATAAACTGCATGAAAGTTAAAGAATTGTCCTTATAAGCAAAGCTTTAATGCTAGGTGCCTCCATCCCATTAGTTGCATGAAACAACAGGTAATTCCATACTCATTTAATTCCAGGAAAAGCCTATATATCCAAGTTATTGGGCTAGTGGAACGGTTGACTTTGATGTCAGCTTGTGACAAATTAGAACCAACCAGTTAGGGAGCCTTACTGATTGTTTAACTGACCCAAGGAAATCCACCCCAAGGCTGGTTTACCTCATCCCTTCTGACACTGATTCATCCATAGATAGCAGAACCAGCATTTTTAGCATCCTTCCAGGTTCTGAGCACCAAATCGGGACCCAGGGTACACTCATCTTCATGGACTGTTTAATGACCACTTTCTGAGTCCCCCCCACACCCCAATGAGAGAACACACTTAAGGCACTACTCTGACAGCTGAGGTACCCAGGCTCACAGATGGAACATTCTCAACCCCTCAGAGTAACTGCTGATACTACTTTAAAAAAAGCCGGTTCAACGGATTCAACAATCATGTGAATAATGTGCTGATTAATTTTGTCAAACTGACACAAGCTAGGGTTATCTGGGAAGAGGGATCATCAATGGAGAAAATGCCTCTAAAAGACTGGACTATAGACACGTCCATAAAGCATTTTCTTCATTAATCTGTGAGAACCCCACCCACGGAGGGCAGCGCCACCTCAGGGCAATATAAAACAGCAGGCTGAGGTAGGAACAAGCCAGTAAGCAGTTTCCCTTCATGACCTCTGCTGCATACAAGATAAAATAAACCATTTCTCCCCAGGTTGCTTTTGGCCATGGAATTTTATCACAACAGTGAAAATAGAACTAAGACATTTGTGTTCACCCTCCTTTCCTCCCTCCCTCCTTCCTTCCCTCCCTCCCTCTTTCCCTCCCTCCTTCCCTCCCTCCCTCCTTCCCTCCCTCCTTCCCTCCCTCTTTTCCTCCCTCCCTCCCTCCCTCTCTCCTTCCCTCCTTCACATCACTGGAATAGGCTTTATGAGAACGTCTGGAAGACAACTCTCTCGCACTCCTGTGCTTGTCTCTCAAGTAGGCACTAGGCAGTCTCTCTCCCATGGTATGAAAAGATGTTAGCACAAGAAACAGCCTGTTAAGACAGAGCAAGTACCTCTTTCCAGAACCAAAAGTGTTTCAAACACACCCTCCGAGATTCAGGCACCTTATCTCTCCTGCTTACTGAAGGTTTATTCATTGTCCTTTAAACGGGTGTTGTTGCTGGTGTTACATTTGTTTGTCTGTTTGTTTGTTGTCTTGCTTTGTTTTTATGGGCCCGGCTCATTAGTGTACTTAAAAGCAGAGGCAGAGGATGGTGTCAAATTCAAGGAAAGCCTGGTCTCCAGTAGGTTCCATCCCAGCCAGGATGACATAATGAGATATTGTCTCAAAATAAATAAATAAATAAAAGGATTATTTGAGCTCTTCCACTTCAATTCAACTTCCTGTGGTGCAAACATTACTTCTAAGGGAACTGGAGCTCAGGAAACAAGTACAAAAATCCTCTGACTGATACCTATATCCACAAAACTACAGCAGATGAATTTTCAGGTTTCTACAGAGAATGAAACCTCAGACCCTTTGAAGTTCTTGGCATGTTCTCCAGGAATAGGCCAACCTAAGACTCTTAATGACAAGAATGATTTTAAAAATCTAAAGCATAAAGCCAAAAAAAAAAAAAAAAAAAAAAAATCCAGAAATGTATCACTACAGAAAAACATTTTGTTGTTTGGTTTAGTAGCTCAATAGAAGTGTTCACCTTGAATGCACTAGACCCTGGGATTGTTCCCCAGCACTGGATATATGTGTAATATGTGCATATATACATATGTATATACACACATGTGTACGTGTAGACATATATATATCAAAGCATATTAATACCAGTTTAATATTCTAAAACAATATCTTTAATTACTTCAAGTGGTTTGAATGTGAAGTGCTTCCGGCTGTCAACACCGAGAAGACATGGAACTTTTAGGAGTCAGAGCCTCACTGGATGAGGTTTATCACTAGGGTGAGCCTTGAGTGTTGTAGTAAACATTAAAAAGCCGCAATACCGGTTCCCGCACACGCACCCCCGCGTTTTCCCGGGCTCTCTCTGACCTGAGTGGTCACCCCCATACTAGTCCCACCTCCACTGGGCCATAGGAAGTAGCACTGATTTATCTCAGGATTCCACGCTGGCCCCAGGGTACCCTCTGACCTGGGTGGTCCTCAAGCCGTTCCAGCATGGCATCTCACCACGCTGCTTTCACTCACAGTTTCCTTGGCGGGTTGTCACCACACCAGGCACACACATCCCAATTCTGGAGGAAGAGGGGCGGGTTTGGCGCATCCGGCCACTGCACCTTCCCTTGAACTCAATAAAGTTTCCACATGAAAGAACACAGCACGCAATAACCTCGGATCCGATTGATAAGATTTAATTTACCCATCTAGACAGCGCAAAACCCTGTACGTACCCATCCCTTAAAGAATATTCCTAACAATCTGTATCTGTCGTCTGCCACGTTATTTCCAGCTGCTTCTCCTTCCTCCTTCTCCTTCCTCTAGATCCTTCCTCTCTTTACAAAACTTTGTTCCCGCCCATCCTTTCTTCTCCTCCAATGACAGCCCTCCTTTATCCTGTGCCTGCCTTCCTGTATAACTACGTCATCTTCACTTGAGGTTTTGTAGGCCTATTCTATCTGCTGCTAAATCCCTGGACCTGACTGTGGGAGCAGTGTGCACATCTGACCTCCCCCTCCTGCCATGACATCATCTCTGCCTGATGCCATGTCTTCCTTCCCCACCATAATGGTGACCTTCCCTTGAACGGGTAAACCAGCAGAACACATACCTCACTCTCTGAAACTGAACCTTGTTAAGTATTTCCCCACAGCAACGAGGAATGTAACTAAAGCATTGTTAAGATCTGGAGGAAATGCATTTATATAAATAGATATGCAATGTGCTAGATAAAATTCAATATCCATTCATGATTTTTTTTAAAAAAATCCACTTAAAATATAAAAGGGCTATTTAAAAATAAATAACACAGGATTTAGCCTAAGCGGATTAAAGTATGTTAGGAGCCAGCAAGAACAAACCAAGCATAAACAGTATTCTACTTCTCAGTGAGAAAAGTTCTAGCCGGCACATCAATACAAGAGAACTTTTTTTTTGTAATTTTGAAAGAGAAAAATCACTTATTATTAAAGACAATAAAATTGCAAATTTTGTAAAATAAAAATTGTGTTGCAGGCATATTATTAATCTTTTTTTTTTTTTAATTTTCATCTCTTCCCCCACCCCAAGCATGTTTGTGAGTATCTTACGAATAAACACCAAGTGGCCTCTCACAATATCACTGGGTTTGGTTGGCTTCATTTATTTGAATGTGACACAGGATCTCCCAGCAGAGCCCAGCCTAGTGTCTAACTCTTGGTAATTCTCAGGCCTCAGACTTCCAAGTGCCAGGATCATACATTTGTAACACAGGGCCCTGATTTTGTTTTGTTTAAATGTGATTTTTTAAATTCTTTTATTGAATATTCTCTGTATTTACATTTCAAATGTTACCCCTTTCCTCCACCCCCCCCCCATCCACCCTTCCCTCCTCTACTTGCTTCCATGAAAGTGTTCCCTTTCCCAACCACCCTCTCTACCTCAGTGCCTTGGCATTCCTCTACACTGGAAAAACATGCCTTCACTGGACCAAAAGCCTCTTCTCCCATTGATGTCAGACAATGCAGTCCACTGTTACATATACAACTGGAGCCATGGGTCTCTCCATGTGTGCTCAGTGATTGGTGTTTTAGTCCCTGAGAGTTCTGGAGGGTTTGGTTGGTTGATAATGTTGGTCTTCCCATGGGGTTGCAGAACCTTTCAGCTCCTTCAGTCCTTTCTCTAGCTCCTTCATTGGGGTCCCCATGTTTAGTTCAATGATTAGCTGCAATTATCCTTAACTGTATGTGTATGACTCTGGCAGAACCTCTGATGAGGCATCCATGTCTGGTTCCTGCCAGTAAGCACTTCTTTGCATCAGCAATAGTGCTTGGGTTTGGTGGCTGCATATGGGCTGGACCCCAGGTGAGGCAGCCTCTTAATGATCTTTTCTTCAATCCCTGCTCCTCTATTTGACCTTGAATTTCCTTCTGTGAGTGTTTTGTTCTCCCTTGTAAGAAGAAACTGAATAATACTCTACTCAATGCTAACATGGTCAAGGAAGAAAGAAAGACAGAAATTAAGAATTTTTTAGAATTTAATGAAAACAAAGGCACAACATACCCAAACCTATGGGAATGCAATGAAAGCAGTACTAAGAGGAAAACTCATAGCTCTGGGTGCCTCCAAAAAGAAACTGCAGAGAGCATACACTAGTATCTTGGCAGCACAGCTGAAAGCTCTAGAACAAAAAGAAGCAGATACACCCAAGAGGAGAAAATAGCAGGAAATAATCAAACTCAGTTCTGAAATCAATCAAGTAGAAACAAAAAGAACCGTACAAAGAATCAACAAAACCAGGAACTGGTTCTTTGAGAAAATCAACAAGACTGATAAACCCTTAGCCAAACTAACTAGAGGGCACAGAGAGAGTGTCCAAATTAACAAAATAAATGAAAAGTGAGAGATAAAAACAGAAACAGAGGAAATTCAAGAAATCATTAGATTCTACTATAAAAGCCTATACTCAACAAAACTGGAAAATCTAGAGGAAACGGACAACTTTCTAGACAAATACCAGTTACCGGAGTTAAATCAGGACCAGATAAACCATATAAACAGCCCCATAACCCCTAAAGAAACAGAAGCAGTCATCAAAAGCCTCCCAACCACCCCCCCACAAAAAAATGCCCAGGACCAGATGGGCTTAGTACTGAATTCTATGAGACTTTCATGGAAGACCTAATACCAGTACTCTCCAAACTATTCCACAAAATAGAAACAGAAGGAACACTACCCAACTCACTCTTCAAAGCCACAATTGTGTTCATACCTAAACCACACAAAGACCCTACAAAGAAAGAGAACTTCAGACCAATTTCCCTTATGAACATCAATGCAAAAATACTCAATAAAAATCTTGCAAACCAAACCTAAGACCACATCAAAATGATCATTCACCATGATCATCCAGGCTTCATCCCAGGGATGCTGGGATAGTTCAATATACAGAAATCCATCAACATAAATGTTTGTTTTTCAAACAGGCTCTGATCACATGAACCAGAGTGCTCTTGCATTTTTCATGGCCTTGAACTCAGAGACCTCCTCCACAATACTGGGATTGTGAGCATGCAGCTCACCACACCTAGCAACAGTATTGGAATTAGAATTTAGCAGTGATGCTTTCTACTAAAAAGAAAAGAAGAAAAAAAAGGCTTGCACGGTAAAGTGTTCCTGTGACTCACTACTCAGGAGGCTGGGGAAAAGGACTGATTACTTGAGGTCAGGTTCAGACAGCCCAGGGATCATAAGAGTCATTAAAAAAAGGAAAGAAAGGAAGGAAGGAAGGAAGGAAGGAAGGAAGGAAGGAAGGAAGAAAGAAAGAAAGAAAGAAAGAAAGAAAGAAAGAAAGAAAGAAAAAAAGAAAAGAGGAAGAGCTAAAACATCTTCAAGTATATTATTGTATGTCTAAATACTAGAGCTACTTTAAGATAGAAATTTAAAATATACTACACTGTAAAGAAACAGGTGCTTAGAAGCTGCCTTTGCTAAAATCATTAACCTTTCACTTGGATCCACACGATAAACAAAAGCTTTGGCATCTCCACCATAATTTTGTAACTCAGTGTCTTCTGCATTTGGGCTGGAGGCACAATGATAATTCGCCATCTCTAGCCTTTCCTAAGGAGTCACCTTGAATTCCAGGAACAACAAACCTCAAGAACAGAGCTCTCTCCAGACCGAAGCCCTCAAGCCATGGATGACAAAAAAAAAAAAAAAAAAAAGGGCTTCTTTAGACCATCTTAGAACAAGAACTAAAAGCAATGGCCAAGAAGACCACAGCTTGCTGAGTATACTGCTTGCCCCCTCCTCTAATGTAAGTTTAGAGCGTAAGTCAGTAATCCAAAAGTGAACTAGAGGGTATTTTGTTCCATTGCCCAATATGGCCACGTTGAATAAATCTCTTCTTTCTCCACCATCCATTTCTAACTGGCATATCAAAACGGAGAGGTCAAGCCACGTCTAAGGTGTGGTGTCCTCATAGACCACTTCGGGAAGCAGTATCCATGGTGACGGGAGTTAGGGCTACGATTGTGGAGGTAGAAATAGAGATGTCAAGAGCCATCTTGGCCCTCTTTCCAGTCTGTAGCTTGAGTTCATGTTTGGAAATTAGGTTCCCGTGCTCCAGCTCCATCTTGTATGGTGGCTTCTTTAGCCAAGAAGTGCCCTTATTAGTCACGGCCTCACGCTTCCTGTCTGGCTTCTTTCCTGCTTGAGATGAATCCTCAGATCAATGCCTGCTGCTAGGCCAGGGCCCATAGCATGACTGTGAACCAGCCCTTGATTTCCTTCATCTTTAGCAGCTTCTCCATGGAAGCCTTTGCAAGGCCTTTGTCTGAAAAGCGCTTCTGTATGCTGCCCTATCTGTTGAGATCCTTGCCTTCCCCGCTAGCTGTGTCCTGAGCCCTGCTTTCAGGGGCTAGTGGTATAAACAGCAGCTGCATCCCTCTGCTGCAGCTGGAGGCCCAGTCTGGACCACTCCTTCTTGCTGCTCATCATGGTGGCCTACTGGTTCTCATAGCTCCTTAGCTGCTCACTGAAGTGGCATACTCTGTCTTTGACCACCTTGTTCTCCCGTCACCCGTTGCACTGGCTACTCTCCTTCAGCGTGTTCCTGTAGGACACCACACTGTGGATGTAAGCTTGCACTTTCTTCAGGTCCCTGCTGTGGAGGGAACCCTCAGGGAGATCCACCACAGACTGAAGCTTAAAGAGCTTGGTGCCTGCTTCTTGAGTTTTCCATTGGCCGCTCATCCTCACAGGTAGTGAGTGGGGAGGGTAGAGAAACTACAGGCAGTTCCTGAACTCAGTGTCTCCACGGTGTAGAAGCTGTCTACCCATTCATGCCTACTCCGCACCCTGGAGCGTGCATCCTTGTTCAGCAGATGCATGATGCATTTGAGGTGGCAGTCCGAGTTCTCCCAGGTCACCCTGGTTCAGGTTGCTGAGTTGCTTACTGGCAGGGCATTTAGAGCTGAAGCAGCAGCCTTGGCCTCAACTGGAGAAAATAAAGTGGGAAGGCTACTGCAGCACTGTGACCTCCAGGTCGGAGCCCTGCCAGGTGCCTCTGCCAATTTCATGTTTGCTTGTTTGATTAATTGTTTCTTCCTTCCTTCCTTACTTACTTCCTTCCTTCCTTCCTCTCTCTCCCTCCCTCCGTCTCTCCCTCTCTCTCTCTCTCTCTTCCTTTTTAATAGCTGTGTAATATTCCACAGTGTCATACCACATTTTCTTCATTAATTTATCTGGTGACAGAAATCTAGGCCATTTCCAGTTTCTGCCTTTTATGAATACAGCAGCAATGGAAATTGTTGAGCAAGTCTCTCTGAAGTAGAATGAAGCATCCTTTGGGTATATGCTGAAGAGTGTGTCTTGAGGTAGGATCTATTCCTAGCTTCCTGGGAAACTGATTTCAACAGCGGTTGTCCACGTTTGCATTCCTACCAGTAATGGATGAGTGTCCTGTACATCCTCATGGGCATGAGCTGCCATTTGCGTTATTGATCACAGCCATTCTGACTGGTGTGAGATAAGAAACGCAAAGTAGTTTTACTCTGCATTTCCCACATGACTAAGGATATTGAACATTTCTTTAAGTGCTTTTCAGCCATTTGTGTTTCTTCTTTTGAGAACTCTGTATCCCATGTTTTAACTGAGTTGTTTTCTTGATGTCTAGCATTTTGGTTTATTTGTTTTTTTTTTTTTTTTTTTTTTTTTTTTTTGTGGGGGGCTGTTTTGCTTTGTTTATACACACACACATACACAAACACACTCTCTCTCTCTCTCTCTCTCTCTCTCTCTCTCTCTCTCTCTCTCTCTCTCTCACTCACACACACGATGCCAGTCCTCTATAGGATTTGTAATTGTTAAAGATTGCTTCCCATTCGGTAGCCTGCCAACTCTGTCTAAATGGTGTTGTCCTTTGTCATGTAAAAGCTTTTCAGTTTCATGAGGTCCCATTTATTAATTGTTCTCAGTGCCTGTTGTCAGGATCGTTCTCCACTATCAGAGTCAGCGTGTCTCGCCTTTTATCGAAGTCATCCATTCATCTGAAGTTTGGTGCTAGGTCGTAAGTAAGGATCGACTTGCCTTCTTCTTCAAATAGCCAACTAGCTTGGCCAGCACCATTTGCTAATGCTTTTTCCTAATTGTATTCCCTTGATCTCCTTCAGTTGTCTAACTGCTCTAGCTAAGATTTCTCACACTATACTGAATGAGTAAGGAGAAGATGGACTACCTAGTCTTAGTTCTAATTTTAGTGGGAATGTATTCAGTTTCTCTGAGCCTAGTTTGATGGTAGCTGCGGGCTTGCTATAAGTAGCATATTATATTAAGGATGTCTCTTATTCCCCTAATTTCTCCAGGACATTTGCCATGAAGGTATGTTGGACTTTTAAAGGCCCTTTCTGCATCTAATGAGGTGATTATGTGGTTTATGTCTTTCAGCCTATTTACATGATGGATTTCATTAATCAGTTTATGTAAGTTGAGCCATCCTGCACGTCTGGATGAAGAGGACTTAAGCATGGTGGGTGATCTTTTCAATGTGTTCTTGTATTCAGTTTGCACATATTTTATCAAGAAATTTTGCATCTATGTGTTGCAAAAAATATTAAAATGAGGGCTTAACCTTTTATACCATCCTCCCCTCCCCTGCGGTCTCACTCTGAGGACACTGCTCTAGTTGTGGAGCTGAGGCACATGAACTCTGTCACTCAGTCCAAAAGCCACACTCTCCATGTGGTTCCCTTTCCAGGTGGTTCACCCTGCCTGCCCTGTTGCTTCTGTCCCAGTGGATACGACTTCTTTCCGTGTGTTCTGTTCCTCCAGTGCCCAGCATAAACATGATTCTAAAGCCCAGTAGCTTATCAAGGAGGTTTATAGATTAAATTCTCAATTCACAAACCCTCTACACAATAAGCTTACATCCAATGGACAAACTGCCCTTCTATATGAGATAAAATAACCTACAGAAACCCTTAAAAATATTCATATCTACTATTGCCAATTACAGCCACCTGGATCTAGATCCTTCTTCTCCAGTTCCATCTTGATGCCTCCTGAATCTCCATCCTGCCTCCTGCCTCCACTTCTGCCTCTTGACCTTTTACCGCCTATCTCTCTCCTGTCTAATCACATATCATCTTAACATAAATCTACATCTATGCTCTTAAAGGAAGATGGTCTACAATTTTCTCTCTTTCCATGGGTGTTTTATGTGGTTTACATATTAGGGTAATTGTGGCCTCATAAAAAGAATTAGGCAAAGTTCCCTTTGCTTCTATCTTGTGGAAGAATTTGAGTAGTCTTGGCATTGATTCTTTTTAAAAAGTATGACAACATGATCAGGAGGTAGCAAATACTTTGAACTGATGCAGAAGCAGATGCTAAGTACTCCAACCAAAACTCAACCTTTGACCCAAGTGTAATCTCTCCGAGTTCAATGGTGGTACGGGACATGTTGAAGCATTAATTACAAGGTAAAGAATAACGTATCGAACCTGGCCCCTCCTACCACCAAAAAAGAAGCACAGTGCTTACCGAGCCTATTTGGATTCTGATTATTGGGCTGCTAGGGGTAATTAAGGGAAACTGAATGTATTTTAATTAAAGTCAATGGGTCACTACAACTACAACAACCCAATCCATGAAGGATGACAGAGGGCTCAGACCTTTTAGGAATGAAGGTATGAGTCATTCTTCCAGGAAAAAAAGGGATGTGTGTGTGATGATGTGTTTGCTGAAGATGGAGAAAACTTAGGATGTGTATTAGGGGAAGCAGTTATAAATACTATATAAGATCACATGATTAGCTGCAAAAACAAAAGTTAAAACTGACAGGTGTGTATCTGTCATATTTTGTACACACACACACACAAACACTAAGCAGATGTTTTGTTTCCTTTCCTCCATATCTTTGTTATGGAAAATAATGTCAGTTGAGATAATACCAGTGGTTATTATATTTAAGTTGAGGTACTAAAATAATGTCCCTTGGGAGAAACTGCTACCTGTTCTATAATATGTAAGGCAGTTCTATGTGGGAGAGTTGTATCATATTAGGCATAATTATGGCCTGGTCAACATTACAATTGTATGTGTAATAGATCACATTAGGCATAAGTATGACCTGGTTACTGGTTTCATTTGCAAGTCAATCATGACACGAGAAGGTATTATTGTATGTGATGTTAACATTGACAAAGATAAACCTGTGATGGCTAATCTTGGTTGTCAACTTGACTGCATCTGGAATCAATTAAAACCCAAGAAGAAGGATACAGTTGTGAAGGGCTCTCTTGATTGGGTCATTTAAGGTATGAAGATCTCCTGAAGACCATACCTGAATTTAGATCACCTGAAATCAGAAGACCCACCCTAAATCTGGGCTACACCTGATGGCAGTCTACATAAAAGGAAACAGAAGAAAAAACTCCGAATGGCAGGTTTGTCAACCCTGTTGTTAAAGTATCCTTCGCTGGTAATAGAACACAATTGGTCAGGATTCAGGCATAGGCTGTAAGTCAGTTGAAACATCCAGCTTCATGGATGAAACAACAACCAGATTCTTGAACGTTCTATCATAAAACAGCCATTGTTGGACAACCAGCTTACAGCCTGTAAGCTACTGTGATAAGTCTTTTATATATATAGTTGTATTCTAGAAGGTTCTGTTTCTCTACAGAACACACATACACACACACACACACACACACACACACACCACAGCAGGACAACTGTATCCTATAGTACTATTTTGCTTGTTGTTTGTTAAGTGTTTCACGCAGGACTAAATTTGTACCATGTTGCCCCTCCATAGAGATATGCCACCATGTGTAGCTAATTATGTTTTTAGTTTTTAGAGCAACCTCTAGAATATTCATTCTGATTCTTATTTTAATTTAGATTCTGCATAAATCTTATATGAGATTTTATTTACTTACATACTGAGTAGGATATTTTTTGTCATTCTGATGATATCTCTTCTAACCATAATGTGAAATTTGCAGTGCTTTCAATCTGTAGTACCCTGAATGATTAGCAATGTCCAGACCTTTATATATATATACTAAAGTCATTTGCATTTTTAAGTTTTCTTATTCAGAATTTTCTGTTGCTAAGTTTGAGTAGGTGTTCGGTTCCTTGTAACCTCAAGTTTCTAACAGTTAAGAGGGTAGTTGGCAGCTGCTCTGGGTTTGCTTTCCTGCTATACTGTGCACAAACTTCTCCATCTAATGTTATCATGTTCACCTACTCTTGCCTTTGCTGCTTGTGCTTTGGAGAGTCTTGATTTCCCACTTTGTGTAGATCTCTCACTGTTTAGTAATATTCACGAAATGAAGACTCGCTTATTTGATTAAAGTAATTCTAAGGGTTCTATTCATTTGATTCTGTAGCCAATGAGAATGGTATTACATTCTTAATAGTTTCTTAATAAGTTCATCGCTGGTATATAAACATGGTGCTGACTTTTACATGGTGTTTGTTCGTCTCCCAATACCACTGGTTTATCAGTCCTAACAGTTGCTTTCATAGAGACTTTACACCCTTCTGTACATAAGCCACCACATCTAAAACTCAAAGTGTTGTGGTCTGAATAAGATGTCTTCTACAATCTCCCAAGACTTTCCAGTTGGTGGCACAGTTTGGGAAGGTTTAGCTGATGGATGTGACTGTCCTGAAGGAAGGTTGTCACTGGAGATGAGCTTGGAGATTAAGAGCCTTGTGCCATTTCCACTTTGCCCTCTCAGCCTTATCACTGTGGTGGAGGATGTGAGTTCCCGGCATCCTTTTCTGGCCGTCATGCCTGCCACTTGCTGCCATGCTTCGTGATTGTCATGGACTCTAACACTTTCTGGTACTTCAAGCGCGAATAAACTTTCTTCAATAAGCTGTCTTAGTCATGATGCTTACCACAGCAGCAGAAAAGTAACAGATACACAAAGACAATTTCTCATCCTCCTTTCTTACTTAGATAGCCATCTTTTCGATTGTTCTGAGACATCCAGCACTGTGCTAAAAATGAGTAGTAAAAAGAGACTTTAAATTTCTTCCACACTGAGCTCATTGGCATGCACAATTAATCCAGCGTTTGGTGGGCCAGAGCAGAAGGGTTCTGAGTTCCATGCTATATAGCCAGACCAGCCAAAGCTACACTGAGAGACCTCAAAACCAACCAGCCAAACAAACAAGTCTAACTTCTCATGAAAGCTCAAGTCATTTGCCTCGCTTCCTCTATCTTTATAAGTATTTGGATGATACAAGATGTCTTAGTCAGGTTTCTATTCCTTCACAAATATCATGACCAAGCATCAAGTTGGGGAGGAAAGGGTTTATTCAGCTTATACTTCCACATTGCTGTTCATCACCAAAGGAAGTCAGGACTGGAACTCAAGCAGGTCAGGAAGCAGGAACTGATGCAGAGGCCATGGAGGGATGTTACTTACTGGCTTGCTTCCCCTGGCTTGCTCAGCCTGCTTTCTTATAGAACCCAGGTCTACCAGCCCAGGGATGGCTCCACCCACAATGGGCTGGGCCCTCCCTTCTTGATCACTAGTTGAGAAAATGCCTTAGAGCTGGATCTCATGGAGTCATTTCCTCAACTGAGGCTCCTTTCTCTATAATTCCAGCTTGTGTCAAGTTGACACAAAACCAGCCAGTACACAAGAATAACAATGTTATGAATCTTACATTTTCTAATGACACCTTTCAGTAATATTAACTCAGCCCCTCTGAGAAAATGAATAGAAAGTCAAATCACCTAAGACTGCAGAGATGCTTTATGGTATCCACCAACAGAAATGTTATCTGAGAAAAGTGAATACAGCTTAATGAAAGGACACTACATTTAAACTTATTCAGTATTTAGAAGTAATACTTTGCCTGGTGTTCACTAATAAAACGACTTCGCTCCTAATAAGGTGAGATATGAATTTACCTAGAATCCCTGTGGATCTCACCATGTGTCAAGCAACAGGATGTAAAAAGGGAAGAGAAGAAATAGAAGTCTCCTAGGTTATGTTCTTCAACACAGCAGTTGGCGTTTCTGTAATAAGATCTTTTTTTATTTTAATCCATTAGCAACTGCTAAGCTACAGACTTCTAAGGATGCTATCCTGCTACCATGGAAAAGCCAAGTATATGAATTCATTAGGGCTGGTTAAAAGGGACAAGGAGTCGTTCAGCTTCTACAGAAAGCCATTTTCCACCATGGTTTTCTTGTGTACCCAACAAATACCCTGCGTTTTCAAGTTTCTTAATTATGTGCCATTTTAGCCCATTTTCTGGATAAGCCATCTGTCATTAGTCATTGATATGGCTTTTCCTGTCTGGGGTTTAATCACCAGGCTTCATGTTAAATTATGTTAAGTCCTGACTGTGCATCCTCAATTCTTTGATGCTCTTTCCTTTTTAAAAAAAGATTTATTTATCTTATGTATGAGTACAATGTAGCTGTCTTCAGACACACCAGAAGTGGGCATCAGAACCCATTACAGACAGTTGTGAGCCAACATGTGGTTGCTGGGAATTGAACTCAGGACCTCTGGAAGAGCAGTCAGTGCTCTTAACCTCGGAGCCACCACTCCAGCTGGTATAATCACTTTTGAACAGCTGCTTGTATGCACTTAAAAAAAAAAAGATTCTTCTGGCTATTGTAAATAAGGCTGCTATGAACATCGTGGACTAAAAAAAATATATTCATATAGTTTTATGTAAAAGTTCTTTTAAAATCGGTACATTTATCTCTGTGTTTTAAAATAAATTTGTTTAATTAAAATAAAAAAGAAAAATAAATAAACAAAAATAAAAGACACTATCAGTGTGGCTCCCACCTCAAGGAATAGCCTATGAACAAATACTTGACTGCTGGCTCCCAAACACCAAGACTGTAAGTGATATAATGAGAACCCATTACCTCCAAAAGAGAACATGATGTGGCCCATTAATCAGATTATTATTAGGCTACAAACAAAGGGTTATATGATTAGAAGGCCAGTTACTTATATAAAAACTAGGGCATCCCTAATTGAAAACTGCAAATTCCAAATCTTTCAGAGTAGCCACGAGGTATCCCAGGTAGAACCCTACACAGCTGATGCCATGTGATCTGTTGATCGAGACACAAGCTAAAAATATTGTAAAATCCATGAATATGAGATTTATTTAAAAATGGACACATTTTGTGTTTTCATCCCTAAGATATTCTGATGTTTAAGTAAAATTTCAATATACAACAGCAACAACAACAAAAATCAAACAATTTTTGTCCTTTAAATGTTGGGTGAGAAATACTGAACCTATACAAACACTACACTTACTGAATTATGGATGGTTTTCTACAGTACTCTATTTCTCAACCTACTCACCTATATCAGTTTTTTAAGAGATTGTAGTCATATATATATATATATATATATATATATATATATATATATATATATATATATATCCATAACCACACTCATATGCATATATATATAACAGTAAAGCTACAGAGGTTTGATGCTATTATGACTATCAACTGATAGCATTCATGATTTTATTTTTTTTATGCAACTTCTTGGGCTACAGATAATCCAGTAGTAGTGTGAATTATACCTTTTATGTATAAGGCCCATATTTAGTCTTCAATACCTCGTATACAAAGCAAATGTCCCTTTGTTGTAGGCAGTACAGATATAAATATGGATCAAGGAGGTAATAAAAAGTACTCCAGTAATGTTAGTATTACTAACAGTAAGTGTTGTGCTTAAAATACTGCCTATCTGGGGAACTATACAGATGTTTCCGTGGCTAAAAGCCCTGTTTCCAGAGGACTCCAGTTGAATTCCCAGCACCCACATAGCAGCTCACAACTGTTTGTAACTCCAGTCCCAGGGGATCTGACAACATCTTCTGGCTTTTGCAGGCACCAGGCATACACATAAGGCACAGATACACATTATTGGCAACACAACCATGTATGTTTAAGACTGGATATTTGACCGAATAGTCATTAGAGATATAGTTAAGGGTAGCCAGTTGCAGATGGCATGTTAAAAGAACAATCTCAAGCCTTGCTCTCACATACACTCCAAACTATTAAGCTAGGGGCTCAGATATTTTTGTTGTGCTACCGGATAATCATTTTTGAAACCGTTACTTGGCTTGGATTGCATGAATCGAGAAATCACAGTATCACATTTTAGTGCAACTATTTTCCATTGAAGAACGACTCTTTCAGATAATTCACTCTTCCGCTGCTGCAACAAGAAGCCAACAAGCAGCCAACAAGGAGGACGGGGTGACTTGCCCAGCTCAAATTACAAAGCTGCGCCTCGATCGGGTCTTCAGAAATGAACACTATCCACAGTGGGATAACAACAGAGCAAGGAAGAGAACCAGTAGTCTATTAAAGGTCAATAATAAATGTAAGTAATAAGTAAATAATAATTTAATTATTAATTAATAACTAATAAATTAATTGATAATTAATTAATAATAAAAGCAAGTCATAAGTAAATATAAGTAACAAGAAAGACATTATGTATTGCTTCTCCTCTTCTGGACAGGTCCAAGATTCTCTACAGTGAATCTGTGCCCCCCGGTGAGCAGTGAGTACGTGAGAGCACCCACACAGAAGAGGGGGACCCACCTGTCCCCGTGCACTGAACAGGTGTTGAGCATTGGTAAAAACCTGCCATTAACATCAATAAATGCTCTGGGACAGACATAGGGTCACACCTGCACAAGGAAGACAGAGACAAGAGAATCAGTACACATCCAAGGCCAGCCTAGTCTACAGGGGAAGTTCCAGGCAAGACAAATCTACAAAGCAAGAACCTGCCTCGAGATAAATTTTAAAAGCTTTTTTTTTTTTTTTTTTTTTTTTTTTTGCATTCTGCTCATTTTCTGATTCTCATTTTCCAATACATGAACAGACACAGGAAATGGAGCGTTCTGACTCCCTAATAAGTAGCTACTGGATTCTCTCTTGCTGGCCCAAAATGCCCCAAGCAAAAGAGCTGTCAGTCAAATAGCAAGACAGCATTCGAGACAGTACCAGCAGCTATCTTGAGTTCATCACAGATCCCTTAGGCCCTCCATCCAAAAGGCAGCCGCCCACTAATTGCCCTGTTCCCGGTTAAATCAGTTTGCCTCCTGCTTATTTACTTTTTACCACCACTACCACAGTTGATCCATTCCCACCTTAACCAGAAGGGAGCGCTTCCTATGGTTGGAGGGAGTCCTGTGACTGTGATTGGAACTAGAGATAAGGCTGTGATTGGCTAGAACAAACACTCCTTAGGTTATAAAGACGCTCTCCGGTGATTTCTCCCCTTATTGCAACCATAAAACATAGCTTCCTGGGTGGGCCAGTAGGCATACAGAAGAAGCAGGAAACACAACAGCAAGAGTTCTGGCAGTGAAAAGGGGTATGGGCTGCATTAGGCTCAGGAACGGATACTAGTATTTCCTGCTTTAGTAGCAACTTGTGCAGGGTACATCCTGACATGAAGAAGGTCCTATCTAACCTTGTATTGCCATGGGCCTAATGCAGCTCCTGAAACCTCATCTAGGTAGCCTAGGCAAACCAGCCTGGGCTACCCACACCTGGATGGACCAGCCTGAGAGGGAACCTAGCGCCTGATGGCTTACCTGGTTCTGCAAATGACAACGGAAGGGGGGGGGGCTGGCTGAAAGACACCAAGCAGCCACATGCCTCAGGGTGGAAGGAAACCTAAACAGCCCGATTTATGGCAAAGTAGGCAAACAGGAATCGGAAGTACAGAAAATGGAAAGAGACGAGAAAAGAAAAATCAGTGAGGAGTCAAACGAGAACCCACAGGGTCTGGTCTCCGTGTGAGTTTCAGAAAGCTTTTGAGTTTTCAGAGCCAAGGTTTCCAGACCCGGGGGCTAAGCCCTATAACATCATGGCTGCTGTCACCACAGCCAGGCTTAAGGGTTAGAGATTTGAGGCCCACACCCATACTGACAAAGACTTCCTCCAGCTGTATCTGGTGGCTTCTGCAGCCCAGCGGGGTCAGGGGATGACAGCTATGAGTCTAGCTTTTAACATAGTCTTGTAACCTATGATTTGTATCTAGGTGACATCAGGAATGAGCTAACCTCTAGCAAAGATCTGGCCCACAGTGTTTTCTGAGCTTGATTCATAATGAGGACTAAGCAGATGGCACAAAAAAAAAAAAAAAAAAAAAAAAATCAGAGTATATTTTCTTTTTGTTTGTCCAATGAAGTATCTGGAACAGAATGAATGTGACCACACTTTCTCACACTACTTCACAGAGATCAAAATAAATTCAAGGGTATTAATTAATAATTAATGAAAGTGAGACCACAGAACAGGACTTAGAATCCCATATGCTTTTCTTTTTATCTACTCATGAAAACAAATATAAGATTTATTTATTTACATGGTAGAAGAATATGGCGCTAGTGCTGATTTTTTAAAACCTGATATAAATAATACCATGACAGTGTAAATTGAATTCAGGAGAAGATCAAGAAGATCATTCACCATGTTCAAGTTGGCTTTATTCAAAAGAGGAAAGGGTGGTTCAATATATGTATATTAACAAATGTAACAAAGACAAGAACAGAAATCACATGTTAATCTTGATATAAGCAGAAAAGGGGTTTTACAAAATCTAACATCCCTTCATAATAAAAGTCCCGAAAACACTCAGAATAAAATAAACATACCTCAACATAATAAAGGCAGCATTTGGCAAATCTATAGCCAATGTTGTATCGAATGAGGAAAAACTCAAAGTATTTCCACTAAAACTGTAAGCAAGAAAAGGGTGTCCACTTTCTCAATTCTTGTTCAGTGAAGCATAAACAACCCAATCAAAACACGGATGGGTTACAGATTTGGATAGAGATGTCTCCAAAGAAGAAATGCAAATGGCTAATAGATATTAAATTGTTCGACACCATTGGGCATCAAGCAGATGCAAAAAATAAAAAGACACAATTAACCAAAAAAAAAAAAAAAAAAAAAAAAAAAAAAAAAAAAGACAAGCGGAGACACTGACTCACTAGTGCACATAAGGATACGATGGGCTGTGATCAATTACTGTGATCTACAACAGAGACAACTGTAAATAGAGCCAAGATCGTGCTGCTTTTGGTCATAGCAGTTAGGAGATTGTGTCAGCCTAGCTGTGCATCAGCTAAGAAACGGATAATGAATATGCTCAACTGTTAGAAACATGAATTAGCATGACAAAACATAGAAATGGAAAAGAACGCACTAAATGAGGAGACCCAGTTTGAATGAGACATCTCCTCATAGGAATGAGGTAACCCAGTATGGTGGTTTGCATGTCATAGCTCCTGATAGGCTCAAGTATTTGAACACTTGGCATCCACCAGGTGGCGCTTTGGAGGTAAAACCTTGTTGGAGAAAGTAAGTCATCATGGAAAGGTTGAGTCCTCACCCACCTGCTCTCCCTGACTCCTGTATGAGGATGAAAAGGTGACCAGCCAGTCTTCTGTCCCCGCTGTCATGCTTTCTCTGTCTGTTTGCTTGCCTTCCTCACCATGATGGACTTTATTCCTCTTGAGCTGTAAGCTGAATAACATACCTGCTCTCTGTAAGTTGCTGTTGTCTGGGTATTTATCACAGCAACCGAAAAAATAACTATGCATGCTCGGAAGGACAGATGCTGTGTGTTGTCTATCATATGTAGATGCTGTGGTCCAATGTTTAGTTTCGTCTATTCAAATTAGAATGTCTGTAGTGATGGGGAAGCTAGAAATAGCTCATAAATGGGAGTGGGTAAAGGTCTTGAGTGGGAAAGAAGGTGATGTGGGACAGGCATGTGACAGAAGAGCAGAGGCTGACAGTGGTGGAAAGGTTTAAGTGTGGTGTGGGTTTGAGACTGGAGAGGAGGAAGGGGTCAGGAGATGCTGTGATTGGAAAGGCTTGGGTAGAGATTGGAGGAAGAGAAGGTTATCCATAAGAAAGATGTATAGAGAGCCGTATGGTAACCAACTACTTTTTTATTTTAAATTTAAAAATAAAAATAAGGGATTAGCGAGATTGATAAGCAATTAAAGTATATTTGCTGCTATTACAGAGTACCTGAGTTCACTCCCCAGCACCACACAGTGGCTCACAGCGGCCTCAAATTCCAGTTTCGGGAGATTTGATGGCCTCTTCCGGCCTCTGAGAACAACAGGCAGGCATTGCTGAGCTGCACAAGCCAAGCAAACAAAAGACCCAGAGTGTACATACATATATGCAGACAGACACTCAATAATAAGTGATAGATAGACAGACAGACAGACAGACAGACAGACAGACAGACAGATAGATAAGATAGATAGATAGATAGATAGATAGACAGACAGACAGACAGACAGACAGACAGACAGACAGATAGATGAGTTTAAATGTGGGTACCCTACTTACACAGGTATATAAGACTGCTTCCTGAAGCTAATGGTTTAGTCAATGAAAATTCTAACACTAGGAGAGGGACACCTTCAAGTTGTATTCAGAGAGAACCCAAAAGCTTCCCCAAAGCAATTGAGACTATTGCTATTGGTAGATCACACTGCTGAGGACACCGTTCATTTTGGCTGTAAAGAAGCAAAGCTGGAATTGATCTCCTCCAGGCTGTGCAATGGTGGCTTGAGTGTGATGGAGGTAACCAACGGCTTCCTAGTTAGATTGGAGGGCCACTTCACAAGACAGAACTCACACCCACTCCCAGGGCTATACACCGGACCAATAGCCTATATGACTGGAGAGTTCCTGGATTCTAGTAAGTGTGGTGCTTGTTTCTTTTTGACAACTTGACACAACTAAGCCTCGGTTGAGAGATTGCCTCCATCAGACTGTACTGTGGACAAGTCTATGGAGAATTTTTCTTGATAGTTGGTTGATCTCTAGGTGATGCTACCCGTGGACAGATAGCCCTGGTTATATAGAAAAGCAAACAGGGAGAGCAAGTCAGTAAGCAGCATGCCTCCATGCTTCCCACTCTACTTCCTGCCTCCGGGCTCTTGCCCTGACTTCCATTCATGATTGTATGCAATAAGGAAAAATAAATTCTTTCCTCCTCAAGTTGTGTTTGGTCATGGTGTGTTTCTATACAATTACTGAAAGTACCTAGGAAGGTAGGGAAACTATTATTGTTTTTTAAATAGCATGTCAAACTGCCATATATGTATGTTTATAACCATTGACTACTACTACTTCTCTGGACATTGGTCAGAGAAGCCTAATTTTGCAATGGGTAGTAGTTAGTGAAGAGATTCTTATCTGGTGACATCTATATGACTCCTCTTCTCCATGGTTCTGAGAACACCACAGAAGTGGGGACAGAAGAAGTGCTGTAAAATACTGCCTTTGAGACTATATGGGCTACTGCACTCATAAAGTCACAGCAGTTAATGTCACCTGCAGAAGGCCCTCCCACAAATGATGGACTAGTCAACAACCTTCCAGGCAGAAGGGAGGAGCTGCATGAAAACCACTCATCTGGAGGAGTCATTGGTGTAGATGGGTAAAGGAGGAAAGAGACCCCTTTATCTTCAGTCATGGAGCCATTGGCGAGCCTCCCACAACTCAGCAAAATGCCCAATACTTGTGCATGTGTAGCAGCTCTAATTAAATTCAATGCATTGCCAAAAATTATGTGAAAGGAATGAATTGTGGGAAGAGGAGGTCCACAGGAAGTATGACAGAAGAGAGAATGATGGGTGATAAACATGACAAAAATATATTATGTTCATGAGATTGTCAAAAAAAGTATTTTAAAAGGAAAAGGAATCGTGCAGCAGCCTGATCTGAGAAATAAAACACGCCTTCAAAGGAAAAGTTTTACAGTCTCATGTTTCACTCCCATTGAAAAGAGATATCTCATTTTCCCCACAGTTGTTTAAAAACACGGGATGGAAAAGGAAAAAGGGCTAAAACACCACATGCAGGGCTGCGGGTATGGTTTGTTGTAGAGAACATGCCTAGAACCTACAGGCTCCAGGTTGAAACTCCAGCCCAGCAAGCTAACCAACACCATGTGCTTTATCTTAGCTCAGCATCAGAGAGCATTCCAATCTCGACAGGTTATCAGTCACACACTAAGAGGAGAAACAAGGAACTCACTGTTCTCCCTCATAAGCAGAAAGATTGATAACAATATGAGCTGTGCACGCCCAGGCTCCATGACACAGACAGTAGAAATGTGATGAGCCTTTGCCTCGAAACCCAAAGACAGACCCTAGTCTGTTCCTTTGACCTAACCCTGTAATGTTTTCTGGGCAAATGGCCAGCCGGAAGGGGTAACAGTTATTCTATGGTAGCCCCAGAAAACACTGCGCTCGTCTCTTCTTGCAGTTCCACATTGAGAAAGAAACGCCCAATACCGAAAGGCAAAAAAGTGGATGATTTTCCAAATATGAAGCTTATTCAAGGAGTGTAGTTCTGGGATAAAATACAAGCTAAGCAAGCAAAGGACCCGGAGTTCAGTCCCCAGCACGATGATGAACAGAACAGAGCATGGGGAAGGAGGAGAAAGAAACTTGAAACAGCTCTGTGTGTTCACCTACAGCAGCGGTGGTTCTCCAGCCGTGGGGCGTGACCCCCTGATGAGTCTAAGGACCCTTTCGCAGGGGTTGTGTATCAGATATATCGCATCTCTGACATTTACATTAATGATTCGTAACAGTAGCAAAGTTACAGTTATGAAGTAGCAGTGAAAATAACTGTATGCTTAGGGTCACCACATGTGGAACTGTATTATTCACCGGCCAAACTCTAACTTCAGAGTACTTTACAATTAACTATCGATAAACTGGTCTTAGTAGTAAGCATCTATAAATCCCAATTTCTGGTAGTAGTTATTTTCTTCACTCCGGAGACAAAATATTCCACCAAAGCCACCAAGGAGGGGTTTATTTTGGCCTATAGTCTGAGGGTACAGTCCACCATAAAGAATTTCTAGCAACAGGAGATTGAGGCAGCCTGTGGAATTATGTCCACAGTCAGGAAGCAGGGAGTGATGAATGCTTGCGCTCAGCTTTCTGATTTTACGTTCAGTAAAGGCACACAACATACAGAATGATCTCACAGATGGTTCAAGGGCATCTCCCCACCTAGGCTATCCTACTTCAGATGATCCTTCAAAGGCATGCCCAGAGGGTTATCTCTGCAGTGTTTCTAGAACCTGTCAAGTTGACAATCAATATAATTCATCCCAAATGCAACCCTCTGTCAACCTGACCCCTATCTACTCACAAGATCATAATTCACCTAATGTGATGAAACAACCTTCAGCATAATCTCAGATACATGACTCCTTACCCAGAATGAGCAGCAGAGTCCTGTAAAGACTACTGAAGTCTTTTAGTGTGTCATAATTTAAATATCACAATGTAGGTTTATAACACTTAACTACTGATATTTCGATCAATGTTGCACTGCATGGTAAATAAATAGAGGAACAAAAGTTCCCAGCTTAATGAGTGTGTGCATGCACAAAAATATTCTCAGCGAAACAGAACAGAAACATGTCAATTAAAATTCTTATTTTTATGGCCTTTGCTGGTATTTATAACTCTCCTCTTCTCCTACTCATTTCATATTTCCTCTTGCCCCAGCAAGCCTTTCAGAGGGTTTTGATTCTTTACTGGAAGGGTGACCCACACTTTCATAAAGGGCTTGGGCTATTCACCATTCTTCCTGCACGGGTTGTAGTTTCCCATTGATATTAAGCACAGGACATAGTAATACCTAGAGACCCCAACTTCTGTTCTTTTAGACACACTTTTCTTTATCTTCTATTGTAGAGAAGTTATCCAGTACCCCCCACCCCCGTCTGCATCATTCATCCTAACACCATATGTAATTCCTTTCTTTGCCTTTGGACTCAAGGGCATCAAGAGCCCAAAACAGAGACAGCTCAACGCACAAAGGTGACCATAAATTCGAGGTCATCCTCAGCTACACAATGAGTTTGAGACCACAGCTGCATGAAACTTGGTCAAAAAATAAAATAAACAAATAAAATAAAGTTACAGGATACCTTGACTTCGAAATTTAGGCTTGTGAATCTTCAAATGACTGTCTCCCTGATGTTGTCTCCAGTAGAAAAAAAAATCCCATATTCTTCCTTCTACACACTCTCTCCTCCTCAGTGGCCCCACTATCTATTCCGCAGTATTCAGTGCACGTCACATGGACCTCAGGAGTGTGGACAGCTTTTGATTAAGTTTATGCTGTCCGAACAGTAGGAATCTCCTATATCACAAAGGAGGGGGAAAAGTCTGCATTATGAGAGGTTTACATACACAAATCCTTTCTCTTTTATCCCCTTTTATTTTATGTGTATGAGCTTAACCTGTGTCTATCTCTGTGTATCATGTGCACACCATGTAGTTGTAAGCTACATCATGTTTGCTAAGAACTGACCCCCTGGAAGAACAGGAAATGCTCTTACCCACTAAGCCATCTCTCCGGAACCATAAAACACTTCTCCTTCTATAATAGTACCTAACTGGCGCCTCACAAAATCACCGTGAAGTACATTTGACCTTTCCAATTATTGCAACTGAAAATGTCAATCTCAAAACTGGTTGTCAACTCGTACAAATTCCTGAAGAGCCCACACTATACATAATAGAAACATCCTTTGAGACTGTTCTATTGACAAAAACACACGGTGGATACCTGAGATAAAAATATAACAACAGCAGCTAAACAAGTGTGCTCTTTACCAGTCCTGAGACATAGTGTACTGGTAAAGGGAACCCTGATTTGGGGGGCAAAACATGTGGTTCAAATCTCACCTCTTCAAAAACATATGCCCTTGGGCTAGGTGCCCACTCTCCAGAATCCTATATAAGCACAGCCAGCTCTAGAACCATGTCAGAAGTTCCAGTTAGAAGCTAAATGACCTAAGGTAGGCAATTCAAAGACTACAGGTAGGAAGAACGTCACAGCTTGCGGCTAATCCTTCCCCTTTTTGTTCCTTGCCCTAGAATATTACGTTTTTGTGTGGAGGGGAAATGACATGAGGGAGGAGAGAGAAGTGAAGGGACATCGCTCTTTTTACATAAGAAACTAAGATGCATTTTATCTAGCTAGTAAGTCAGTAGAAATAGTGGGATAGTATTTCTTTCAGGACATGCATTTCGAAAGGACTAGAGCTAAAGCCATAGGTCAAAATGCACTGGCAGTTCTTATTAGGAGAAAAAAAAAAAAACCAAAAAAATTGGGTGTTCCCCCCTCCATTTAGAAAATGATGAAATTTCCCTGTTCTTTTGTTCTTTACAGACCATAACACTAGCTGCAAAGTACATTACAATTAACTATCAACAAACTGGTGAAAATGGAAAAAAGACTACATCTAAATACTGGCTCTTACTAGACCATTTTACTTTAAAATTGCATCTTTCTTCTTGACCTCGACATCACACATTAAAACTATCTACAAGTTCAAAGAAAGTGCACCCAGATCATCCAATCATTTGGAGCGAGACCATTCATTTTTCAAAACCCATTTCACTTGCTGAAGGTAATAAGTCAACAGAGCTGCCTTTTTAGTAAAGGAGAGGGCTTCTCATACAGCTCCAGTTCCAGCTCTGTAGAGCTGAGGTAGGGGAACCAACCTAGCTCTAGAAGAACTGCATCATCATGCAAGCACAGTGTAACTAAGGCAACACCCAGACACACCATGTATACAGTAATATATGGGCATACTGTAATGCAGCAACACCCAGACACACCATGTATACAGTAATATATGGGCATCCTGTAATGCAGCAACACCCAAACACACCATGTATACAGTAATATAAGAACATCCTGTAATGCAGTAACACCCAGACACACCATGTATACAGTAATATATGGGCATACTGTAATGCAGCAATATCCAGACACACCATGTATACAGTAATATATGGGCATACTGTAATGCAGTAACACCCAGACATGCCATGTATACAGTAATATAAGAGCATCCTGTAATGCAGTAACACCCAGACATGCCGTAATAAAGCATGTCATATAGCAGAGAGCTTGCCAAAGCTTCCTACAATGTTCTTATTCACTTCACTTGAGACAGACAAACATCAGAAGACCAGACAGGATGGTTCTGGAGCAGGACATGAGGGACAGGAGCTAGGAGGGACACCGAGTCTAAGCTGTAGCAGACCAAATGATTGGTATCTGCTTTGACAACACCATTTCTTACATGCATGTCTATCCTAGCACCAAGAAAAGTATATGTTACGGTTGCTGTACCTACTGGCGGTAAGAGTCTATTAATCTTCGAAGATCTCACCTGAGTAACTCAATGACAATTAGAGCAAAGAAATAATTTTTAGTTTCTAGACACTGGAAGACTCACACCACCCCCCTGCCTCCCTTTAAGAATACAAGATGATTTGCAAGTCAATCACCTCAGGAGCATTATATAATAAGCTCTCTGGGGAGGGATCAGGTAAGCAGCTGAATGAATCATTTAAATTGTCAAGAGAGAACTGGGAAGCTCCGGGGATGGCAGCAGAGGCATGTGACCTTCAGAACTGTCACTCTCGCATCCTTCCAACATTCTTTTCAAAGCAGGCATCATAAAATGTTCTTGCTCTCGCTCTCTCAACAGCCCGAAAGCTGACTGAAGGCCTAAAAAGATCCTTTGGAAGGCAGGAGCTGAAAGCCATAAAATAAACCGACTCGTGTCTGGGTGTGGTGGCTCTGACCGAGATCCCAGCCAGCACCTGCAGAATAAATTAAGAGCAGCTCCCTGTAAGGTTAAGGGCAGCCTGGGCTGCACAGGGAGTTCCTCAGCCTCCACTAGAAAGTGAAACCTTTTCTCCACAACCAAACACAATCGAGCAAACTAAACGTCCGAGGGTTGTCGGTTGGCGAGCTGGACACAGGTCCCTAAAAGAGCACAGGAAGTCTCAGAAAAGGGACACTGATTCTCGTTCCCACACTCCATCCTGCCGCTGCCAGGATCTGAGTTGACTCGTTCCGTCTCAAAGAACGCTTTCGCTGCTGGACTTGGTAAAGCCATTTCTTCCTTTTCGGGTTTTTATTACCCGTTTGTTCATTTCTTTAGCGGGGTGGCGCAGAGCACATTATGTGGCGGTCCGGGGCAACTTGTGGGAATCCGTCCTCTTCTTCTACCACGAAGGTCTCGTGGAGATCTAACTTAGCTTGTCAGACCTGGCCACAAGCACCATCACCTGGTAGACCTTTCCACTGGTGACTCTTTGCTTCTTGGCTGTGATCACTGAGGACCACACAGAATTTCCTGATCTGGAGCTAGTGGAGCAGGAGCCATCTACAGAGCTCCTTTAGATGGTTTTTGCACTCAGTACAGACTCCTCAACCTCTACCCTTGTACAGGTTACCCACTGTGTAGAATCCCAGAGCTGCACTGCCCATAGAAAGCAGCTTTTCCTGCTGTATGAATGGACCAAGGGAAAACACGCAGATGTATGGGAAATGTGAAAGATGTATAGTTAGATATGCACACTATAAAGATTTCCTCATGCTAATTTTTATTATTTTAATAGCGCTCTAATTCCTTGACATGACTTTTGAATTGACAGTGTTATCTGGTGTCACCGCTGTCTTCTCTCAACTCTGGGATGGGCCCAGAGCCTGAGGAACAGACAGAGCTCTTAGCTATACCCACTAGAAGCCTAACCTGACTAACCAACCAACTAATCATTTTAAAGGAGAGTAAGGTTGGGCTGGGGAGATACCTCAGTGAGTGATACAGCATGGCATAAGAATCAGGACCTAGGCTCAAATCCCAAGCACCCACATAAAAGTTTGGCCAGGCCATGCGTGTCTACAGCTTCGGGGTCAGGGACAGATACTGTGATGCCAGGAAATCATCGGTCAGGTGGTCTAGCCAAGCCTCGGAGCTTCGGGTTCAGTGAAAGCTACTCTCACAGAAACTGAGGTGAAAACAACAGAAGAAGACACGTGATGGCCTCTGGCCTCCACAGGAGTGCACACGGGCGGTACATCCAACAGCCGCTCCACACCCCCGCACACACACACACATTGATGTGTGAAAGCTAGAAGCCAACTTCTGGGAGTTGATTTTCTTCCACCGTGTGGATACTAAGGATCATATTTAGGTCATCTGCTTGGTGACAAGTGTCTTTACCAGCAAAGCCATGTCACTGGCTGCCAATCTGCGTTTCCGATAGTATGGTGACCATGAACAGCTACTGAATACATACATGGTTTCAGGCACGATGCCAGTAGCTCAGAATTAAAGAAAAAAAAAACCAACATGGCTTCCTTAATGGACTTGATTATAGATTTATAATTATAAATTATAAATGCAGAGGAAGACATGCATAGCAAGGAATTAAAATGAGGAATTTTAAAAGTTGGTGTTAAATATGAAACACTTAAAATCTGTACCATTCAACGTAGGCTTTAGTTCTTAGCTTAGCCCTTGGGCCGGTTCAGAACTATTTAAGACATCTTGATTTCTCCTCCCCATCTTATCTCTCCCATCACAATCATCTCCCCCTCCTCCCTACCAATCCAACTCTCATGATTCATGGTTTTTGGTTTGTTTTTATAGCCTACTCAGTTTAACCAGGACTATCTGGATTTGGACTATTGGCTGGATCCTGGTGAGGTCAGCAGTCGGTATAAAACTTGAAGCAACACGTAGCAAATAATTCGAGCGCTGGGGGGTCGGGGGTTAGGGCCCTTGAGCACCTCTGGCCTTCTTCCTGCCTGGTTATTGCTCTACCTGTTCTTGTGCAGACCTAGTTCCATCCTACAGGGCTGCTGTCGGTTTCTCACTGCAAGTGACATGCCCAGGAGATGGTACTTTACAGACCTCACTCCTGTCTCTGCTTCTGAGGAATTGTCTGTTCCTCCGTTGACAGGGAGCCTCACAGCGGATGGTGTAAATGTCTTCTTTTGGACTTGAGCTCACAAATGTTACTCAATCTTAGCTCCTTCTGCAGCCAGGAGTCTGCATTCAGCGCCACACTCTGGGAAGATCAGCCGGAGCATAGCCTTTCTGGACTGGACATCTGGGACAAAGCAGCTGTTTTTTTAATGGTCTCACATCATAACAAGATCAAATAAGCCCAGATGCGTTTTCCCCATACAACAACCGTGTGGTTAGTTCAGTAGCCAGCACGTACCTGGTAGACTATACCTAGGTGCATTGTGACACTGGACATACACAGCCTCATGGCTTAGTTCTTAAGGCTGCCCCAGGAGTTCTCTGCTCCTTCTGAAATAGCAGTAGTCTTGTTCTGTGTGCTAGAAAATGTCCTTGTGGTCAGCAGCTCTGAGAATGGGAAGGTAGAGTTCCCACGGCAGGGGAGGAAGAACTCTAGTTTCCTTGAGCTCCCTTGGGCAGGAAAAGGACCAATTGGAAGGAGAGGGAATGGGAGAAGTTTACAGAATGAGATTTAGTTTCTCAGTAATGAGCCAGTATCAGGGCTTAAGAAGAATGATGTTTCTAGTTTCTCCTGGGAAGAACCAACTCCATGGTGTTATAATCTGACAACCATGCATATAAACCCCCAGGACTTATTCCAATACCGCACCATGACCTTCATCTCTGACATCTAAATAGTGTGGAGTTCAATTCTGGATATTGAAAGATGAGATGGGTTTGAAGTGAAGCCAGTCTGTAAAACTTTGCAGTGCAGCAGTGCCATCTCTGGTCTGGGTCATGGTCATTAAAATACTGGCTTTAAAATTATTTTAGAAATGTTTATTTATCTGAATGATTTTTTTTCACACGAATGGGAATACTTGTTAGGCAAAATAATCAAATTATGCTTGGACCACCCAACCAGAGCCATATTTTTTGCTGTTTATTACTGCAGTTTTAAGCCTCCTAAGGACCCATGAAATGACCCATGAACACCCAGAGGCTTTACTCTGCCTTTCTGTACCCGACTTTAATGCCTGCCCACATATGATATTCACTTACCGAAACAGAAATTATTCAACGCATAGTCAGGCAAAGGCTGGGTAATTACCTGGAGCTGCAAGCACACTAAATACACACACACACACACACACACACACACACACACACACACACACAAGTATGCTCTGTTAAAATTCAGGCATGAATTGGGCAAAAGCTCTGCAGCTCCTGGTTCTTGCTAAGTGCTCAGAACACACTGGGTGTTGCCTTGGTTGTTTTCTACCTTAGAAAATATCAGACATTTCAGAACCCAGAGACTCAGCCCCGTCCTCTGCCACGCTTTTAAGGTCTTGTCCAGTGCCCCCCCCGGGGGGGGGGCTGGCACCTATATTCAATTAATTTGTGATGCCAGCTCTCCCTCCCTCAGGTCTCACTAATGTAGCCCTGTCTGGCCTAGTCTGTAACTCTGTGTAGACCAGGATGGCCTCAATCCTGCTACAATCCTCCTGCCTCTGTCTTTCTGGGATCTGCTCCCATACCTCTCTTCTCCAGGCAATTTCACCATTGACTGGCAGACAGAACCGGACTAAACTGAACCCAGGGTTTTGTGTTTGTTTTTTAAATTTTCTTTTTGGCATGATAGTAGAGAAATCTTCTGTAGGACTGCAGTTTCTAGATTAGTCGCTACCCAAGGGAAAATTCACCTAGATTCATATCTATAGCTCCTAGATAAGGAGAGGGAATGATTTTATCTCAGAGTTTTTCACAGAATAATGTGAGCCCTAGCATTTAGAAGTGGACAGGGAAGAATGGAATTCCTTACATGTGACTACTCCCTGTAGCCTATAGGCCAATGCAAACTTTATTTGCCAATCAATTTTTTGCCATAGTGGGCAAAAAACCAAGGACGGGTTCCGGCAGTAGGCTTTGATGTCTACAATGTACTTCCCCTGTTCTGTGGCATATGTTTTAACAGTGATAACACAAATAAGGAACAGGAACTCGGGAGTGGGGAGTAAGGTTGTCAGTGGTGGGGTTTAGTTTCGATTCATAATCCTGGGGCTGGGTTTCAATTCATAATCCCCCTGCCTCAGACCTCCCAGCAAGATTATAGATGTGCGCCACCACGCTTGACTTCGCCCTATTCGTTTCTAACTCAGTGTGCAAAGTTCTCTCTACGGGAACTCGAGAGGGACCTAGTTTTTATATGCGTATCCTTACGCAGAGTCTCTGACTAGGTATCCTAGATCATCAGCGTCACTAGTACTAGAGTTTGCTTTGTTGAGGCAGAACCTCCTTCTTCACTTGAGGGTAGGCTGGCCGGGAACTCACTATGTAGCCCAGGCTAGCCCCACGTTCTCAGCAATCTTTTTAGTCTCCCAACATGCTGTCACCACATCCAGCTGAGACGCTGCATGGACGCAACTCCACTTTGGGTTTTTGAAGGATAACATGAAAAAGGCATCATACACAGGATGGCATTTACTGTGAGTGATTACGTTTATGAGGGATGGAGAATAATTATCACCTTAATTTTTTAAAAAGATCTGTAACCTAATTAAGGAGAGCATGGATATTGGAAAAGAAATGTGTAATTATGTCTCATCCATGTATAATTACTGATTTTGCTAATATTTATTCATGTAACAGTTCATTGTGGATTGGTTCATTTTTAAAACTTTATTTTTTTTACTTTCTTACAGAACTTTGATACAATTGTACATATTATGGGGTTCACTGGAAGATTATGTCCTGGCTTTCTAGACTGCCCAGAACCATCTTGGGTAATAGTCTCCATATTGCCTGGAAATATTTGATTTAAATAGTATTCTCAATATGAATTTCCAGTACGAATGTAATTTTGGTAGGCATTCAGGATTATATCCTCCAGTAAGCATTGACAACTATAAGCCTTGTCATGGCTACTACTTTTTTTCTCAGTGAATCTTGAAAGTCTTTCAAAGGCCTACAGCTGTAACCTCGGTCATTACCTCCGGCAGAACCTTTCCATAATGAATAAAGATTTCAAGGAGCCAATCACTGGGCGAGTAGGCGGGACTTCCGGGTCGGAGAGGGGAAGAGGGGGAAGGAAGCAGGTGAGAAGTTAGGTCTTTTGGACCAGAGAGATGATGGAGGACAAGATGTAGGTAGCAGAGGCTCCCAGTTCAGGCGGCAGGTCCAGGAGGATCTGCTATCACAGAATTTGTGTCCTAGAATAGCGTACACATTAGGATGCTAGTTGCTGCGCCCAGCTGTGTTACCTGTTGGTTCTAAACTAAGTTTGTGTGTTTTCTTTCACGAGCCGATTCAGCTGGGTTCCAGAGAGAAAGGTACAGCGGCAAAGCGTGGGTTTGCAAGAAGTGCACCCCGACTAGCCGTAAGCATTTGGAAGCATGGGGCTGGTGTGGCAGCGACCCACCATAGGAACTTAGCGAGCCAGGTGGAGAGATTTCAGAGCTCCGTGTCAGAGAGTCTGCTGAAATGAGAGCAGGTCAATCTATTCGCCAGTCCCCTGCCAGCGATGGCGTGGGATTCTTTTTTTTTTTTTTTTTAAATATTTCATGCAACAGTAGGCTGTGGAGTTAATGGGGCATAGTTGAATCTTGAAAAAGTGGAATCTGGTGGCTGGTCCTGATGAAGGTCCTGAGACCATGACCACACCCCCTCTCTACCTTCTGACCATCACAGGGCAAATATCCATCCTCTTCTAAACCATTTCACCCTGATATACTGGGGCTCCTCCAAAGATCAAGTAACGGGGACCAAGTGGCCATGGGCTGAAACCTCTGAAAGCAATTCTCACCCCCTTTGAAAAGCTGATTACCTCAGGTTATTTTTATCATGATGACAGAAAGCTGACTAGACAGTTCTTTCCAGAATAAGAGAGCACGTACTGGTGCGTGGTTAGGAGAATGAGCCAACAGAAAGAACTACAAAGGACAAGTCGAAAAAGAAGAAACCAGAATAGCATCTGGAATGGGGTGCTATAGCTTGCATCCTATTTATTCCTCAAAGGCCAAGTGCTGAAGGCTTGGTCACCAACCTATGGTGAAAATTTCAGGAAATGGGGCCTGCTAGAAGGAAGTTAGGTCCCTGGTGTCATGGTCTTGAAGTAGGGATTAAGTGAGTAGACTCCCTGTCATGAGGTCTGTCCGTCACAAGTCCAGGTGATCAGTCTCAAACCTCTGAGACTGTGGCAAACCAAAACAGACCTTTCCTTTTCTAATTGATCAGTCTTGGGCATTTTCACAAGGATACAGTGCTGATCCAACGGATATTAGCTCTGGCCGTAGGCAAGGAAAGTTCTCCCATAGGAACAGGAGGAAGGAAATGAGGGATAAGGCCCAGGTAGAAACATCTGAGAGATTGCACAGCAGTCAATGGGGGCTCAGGGAAAGCCCTGATGCTGCATGACCAAAGAAGTCAGATACTCTGAGAGGAAGCAGTAAGACCTAAGAAAGATATTCCATCTGGGCAAGGAGTTAAAAGCTCACAGGGTACTAGATCCATGCATCTGTGACCAAATACATCCCTTATAACAGTCTCATCATTTCTTGGATTTTTCATCCCAATCACCCACACCCTGAGAGGTGACATAAAATGTGGGGGAAGTGAGCTGCACCAGGCTTTTTCAATGTATGTATCTGAGTCTTCTAAAACAAAGCAAAGCCAAAACTGAATTCTAAGGAAAAGTGACGGCAAACGGTAAAGGGAAGAGTAAAGAGCAAACGGTAAAAGAGTAAATAGAAGGTTCATTGTGGGAGGTGGAAGACAGGGGTGGTGGCTCGTCCAGTAACAGCTTGTGTGGTACAGCATGGGCATCTGCACTAAATCCCTGGCACCTATATAATGAGGGCACAGCAATATGTTTTTAATCCTAACACTGGGAGGCAGACACAGGGATCTGTGAGGTTTGCTGGGCCGATAATGTAGTGGGTTCCAGGTTAAATGACAGACCTGGTCTCAAAAAATAAGGTATAGAGTGACAGGCAAAGCCGGCTGACATTGCATCTAAGCTACATGTATAGATTAATGAGCATGTGTATACACACAAATACACACAAATACCTGTCCATATACACCACACACACAAGACTCTTTACCCATGTGTAAGCTACATACACAGTTGCATGCCTCCTTCCAAGCTGTTTAGCTGCATTTCTCTTAATCTCTGTGTACATATATGTATGGTGTATGTTTAGTATATGCATGTATTTGTGTGCATGTTTATGTGTGGCAATGTTGGAGGTGCCACAGCACAAATGTAGAGGTCAAGGGACAACCTCAAGTATTGGTCCTCAGGGTTTCTCATTGTCCACTATATACAGCAGGCTAGCTGGCCCATGAGCTTCCAGGGATCGTCCTGACTCTTCACATCCTACCTGTCTCTCATGTTCCATCTTCTAGGTTCAACGGCACACTTTATTGTATGTGGTACCACATGAATTCTGGGTTCTGAACTCAGGTTCAGTCCTTTACCCAAGCCCCACCCCCAAACACACACACAGACACACACACGATTGCTTAGACAGCTGTGGTTAATGTATCCATTCATGTAGTTCTGTTCTTTGCAGGCATTGTTTGTATGTTCTATATGTATTTGTGGTCATTCTTTAAGACCAAAAACAGTGTCGTGTTCTCCCACCTAACAACTTCCCAACCACTAGTGCTCGGAGGTTTTCCCTGTGACATTTTAAAGTCATTATATAAGTTGAACTTGTACCAATATATTTATGAGAAGTGAACTTTTTATTTTCCTAACTTAGGATCCCTGAAGTAAACTTTCTAAGCCTAATAGTAACCTTCAAGTACCAAAAGAGCACAGATCTGCCCATATTTCTGACACATTTCAAGTATTCACTTAAATATCATATGTCATTACATAAATATTATAAATTTTGTAAGTGCTTATTAGATATCACACATGTCAGTGCAAATATATGATAAATCAGCAATTCTAAACAAGTTTGTTGAATGAAAGAAAAAATGAGGAACTATGTCTACTTATCATCAAAAATAGTCTCTAAAAATCCTTCCCCATTTTGTAATGAGAAAATCTACCGAGTAATGTTTTCCTAGAGATCAATGAGACACACTCAAAGTTTTCACTTCAGAGTTTCACCAAAACTAAGTACTTTCTCAACAGTTGTGTTTTCTCTTGATAAGAAGTTGTCTTTTAAATATACTTTATAGGCAAATAATATTTTGGTAATTTAAATAATATTTGGTTTACTCAAATGTTCCTATTCGTAGCCTTGCTCTTGTAACATGTTTAGATATTATTTTAAGATTATGTAATGAAAGACACTGGGTTTTAGGTTTGTTATTTTTCTTTACGATTTTGTATTTATTTCTTTTCCATGTTATCCTAATTTTCTGTCCAAATCAAAACTCTTGTAACATTTGAATGTATCCCTGCAACTTTAGTTTTGTTTCCTTAATCCAGAGTAGCTCCCTATCTTAAGATGCTGTCTCTCCTTACTGTTCCCAGTCTCATTTCTACCTTGTCAAAAGTCATCTTGTTAGGACTGCAGGAAGTCTCTCGGTAGGCCTTTAGGGATGAGTACCTTTGGTTCTTGTATATACTGCACACATTGTCATCTCGACGTGGTTTGCTTTCAGGATTACAGAGTGAGATTCTCCCTGATGGAGAAGAGGAGCCCATGCCGGTACCTGATCAGAAACCAGTGTGAATCTTAGCACTGTCTGTCAGGCTTCACCTACGTAACCTCTCATCGCTTCCTTTCATTCTTCCTTTTCATGGCAAACACTGACCTCTGTTTTCAGAGAAATGCACATAGAGGACACACACACACACACACACACACACACACACACACACACATACACAGGCTGTGCTTTGGAATCCACCATAGCTGACTTTAAATACCTCTACCTCAAGAAGAAAGAGATTTCTATGACAGACTTTAAAGGAAAATACTAATAGAGTATTAACACCCTATTCTCTTTGCATTGTTTGATTAGAATGTGACGGACTTTCACACTGGAGATCACCTTCAAAGGATGGACGTAAAGGATAAATGCCTAAAAAATCACAAAGACTCCTCTGACATAAGGTAGGAATGGATACAATATTTATGAAATCCCCCCAAATTGTTTACTGTTAGTCAATAAGGCGATTCCACAACCAGCTCTTTTTTCTTACATGACTGCCAGGCAGGCTGAAGAGTTGTAGCCCCTGTGGGATGCTTTGAGGTCCAGTCATACTGCCTCCCCTTGCTGTGCTGCTGCCTCAGAAAGGGTGGAGGGCAGTCTGTGGGCCCTTCTCTTCAGACCTCCACAGTAAATTAGGAGATAAGGAAAGAATGGCAGTCGCTGAGGAGATGCTATTAAACACGCCGATCTTCCAGAACGTCTCCACACTAATTCTTCCCCCAAATCTATAAGTAGTTGCTCATTTAAAAGTAAATAGATATCACATAGTCTTTGCCGCACAAGTACTAACCAGGGCTTGACACTACTTAGCTTCAGAGATCAGAGGCGATCAGGGCAATTTGTGGTAATATGGCCATATAGACTAGTGGTTAGCTACATCTGCTGGTTTCAAATGGTCTATGCTGGACATAAAAAATCCCTCATTTTAAGTTGTAAACTAACCTCAAAGTATTATAACTGAGTATCATATGAAAGCTTCATCTTTAAACTACCTTTTTTGAGGCACAGTTGCAACCATTAGGTTTTACTTTGATCTATTAAGATCATTCTTAATCTCTTAAAAGGCAGATATATCTTTTCCACTGGGAATATTTTACTGATTAGGCAAAGAAAATAATTATAAGACAGGGCTGGTCTAACATCTCAGTCCCAGATGACTCCTCTACACATCTCTAGCTTGACAAGGTTGTTATTATTTCTAAGGGTTTCTATGGGTTTATTTATCTTATCTGGATGGGAAGTTTCTATCTTTGTCCATTGGCTGTAAGCTTATTGTGTAGAGGGTTTGCGGGTTGAGAATTTACCGTATAAGCCTCTTTGATAGGTTACCAGGGTGTGGAGCTTGTTTGTACTGAGCGGTGGGTTAAAGGATCATGCCTGGGTGGTCGGTCTCTTGTATCCATCTGGGACAGCAGGGATGGTAGAGTGAACTGTGCCAGGGCTTTTAGGGCGGCCTGGAGCACCAAATGCTGTGGGGACCGCTTGGCGTGTGCTCGGCTCCGCACTAGAGCGGCATCGCCCGCAGAGTAAGACTGCGGTGGCCGATAAGAGGTTAAGCCATCCTTTTAATATTTACCGCAACAGTGGAGACCCTGAGTAAGTGGATCCCCCGTAGTGAGCAGCACAGTTCCCACCTTTCCTGTTGGCAGGTATCTGGTGTATGAGCCCTGAGCGGGGGAAGCATGCGCCACCCGGGTCCGTTTTCTCCATGTTAATCCTTAGCACAAGTCAATTCTAACCAAAAAAAAAAAAAAAAAAAATCACAGGAACATTTAAAGGGGGTTCAGGTTTTGGGGGTCAGGGTTGCTTTGGTTAAGAGACAGGGTCTCCCCAAAGTATCCAGACTGGCTCAAGGAACCCTCATACATGAAATTATAGACACGCTACCTTGGCCAGTGAAACATCTGTGTTTTCTTTAACCTTTTTATCGATTCTTTGTGAATTTCATGTCATGTGCTCCAGTCCCACTCACTTTCCCCTCCCCCCACATCTGCCTTCCACCGCATAAATAAAAATCGTGTCGTGGAAGCTACAGTGTCATAGATGGAGTAGTTTTGGGGGTGGGCCAACTCAAAGACCTGGATCTGGGCCTGAGGGGTGGCTGAGTTGGTCAGCTTGGCTGCTCCCCTGTGCCCACACCACCAAGGCGATCTCTCCAGCACGGCTCCTGCTCTCACGTCCTTGGGGCCCAGTTCTACTGTGCTGCCCAAGTGGGGTCAGCTCTCCCCAGTGTGGTGGCCAGGGAGGGGCAGGGTCAGCTCAGCATAATTCCTCAGGCAGTCCAGACCAAGGGACATCTGTGTGGACTTTGGTGGTAATAGAGACCCTGGCTGCCACAGAACCGTGGACCCAGACATCCCAGGCAGCCAGGATGTCCTTAGGGCCTAAGGTAGCACACAGGTCAGATCTAGCAACATGGCCCTCAGTTATCCATCCACCTGGTCTCGGTGGCAACCCAGACCACAGACATCCACTTGGCCTCTGGTGGTAACTCTGGCCATGGACGTTGATACCCAAGCTGCAGCAGGATCACTGACTGAGATGTGACCTTTGACCTCATCAGATGTGACCTTTGACCTCATCATGGCCTTCCCCTTATCTGCCTCCTCTTCACCGCTGTCCAGTCTCCATTTCCACTTTCTCCACAGTGTGAGAACCCCTCAGCTTCACCTTTTCTTCCATCCGCCCCCCCCATCTGCTTCCTCTTTCCCATCTCTCCATCACATGGCCATTGTAGTGGTACCCAAGGCAGGTGCTTGGGTGTCTTTCTTCTGGCCTCCCTAGGCCAGCATCCACATCTGTATTTTTAAGGGATGTTTTGTGGATTTATGTTAAGGTGATACATGGTTGGACAGGAGAAAGAAAGGTGGGGAAAGTTCTAGGAGAAGAAGGAGAGACAGTGCGGAGAGAAGAAGAAAATCAAGATGGAGCTGGAGAAGGGTGATCTGGATCCAGGTGGACTTATTTGGAGTCAGGTAGATATGAATATTTTAAGGGATTCTATAGGTCTTTTATCTCAGAAGGGCAGTTTGTATCTTTGTCCATTGGATATAATCTTATTGTGCAGATAGAGGGTTTGTGAACTGAGAATTTAATATATAAACCTATATGAAAAGCTGTCAGGCTTTGGAGTCATGTTTGTGCCGGGCAATGGAGAGATGGAACACACCAGGGCGGTTGTGTCCACCCGGGACAGGAACAACAGGAGTGGTGGAGTGAACCACACCAGAGTTCATAGAGGCAGTGTAAGGCCGCCAAGTAGAGATCTGTGCAGTGCCAGATGGCCCCAAGTGGAAGCCAGCCAAGTGCAGGATAAAAAGTTAGCCATCTTTTTAATATTCACAGCAACAATATTCAGAGAGGAAAACGACAGGCAGTGACACATAGTGATGGGAAACTGGAGTTCACACTTACAGAAGAATAAACTGGACCTTAAGTTACACTGAAACCACGAATTAACTCAATACAGACTGAAGACATAATACCTAAAACTTGGGCAGGACAGATGGGGCTTGATTCCCTGTCAATGAGAACAAACTCTCAGCCAGTCAAAATGAGAACAGACAGAAAGGAGGAAAACCGAGGTTAAAGCCTCTTGTGGACCCACACAGTGCTGTTTGTAATTTGAAGCGAACTCCACTTCCCCAAGAGGGGCTGCCTGGAACCAGGAGTGAAGTGACTTCATGTGAACCTTCTCCCCATTTTAACTTGTAAAATAAAGGCTAGATTGGTGATTGGGCAGTGGAAGAGAGGTGGAGCTAAAACATTTTGGGGAGAAGCCTATGGGGACCAGGGAATGGAATGTGATGGTTTGTATATGCTTGGCCCAGGGAGTGGCACTATTAGGAGTTGTGGCCTCATTGGAGTAGGTGTGTCACTGTGGGTGTGGGCTTTAAGACCCTTCTCCCAGCTACCTGGAAGTCAATATGCCTGGATGCTGCTATACTCCTGCCATGATGATAATCAACTGAACCTCTGAACCTGTAAGCCAGCCACAGTTAAGTGTTGTTCTTGTAAGAGTTGTCTTGGTCATGGTGTCTGTTCACAGCCGTAAAACCCTATCTAAGACCCCATATGACCAACATGCATACGAAAAGTCGTCAACATTGCTAGGTGTAAACATAACCTGTCCCTCAATTAGGATGCCTACTAAAAAAAGAAGGAAAATAAGAGGCTCAGGTAAGTATGCAGAAGGCTGGAAGTCCAGTGCCCTGAGGAATAGGATCTGGTGCTTAGAGGTGTTCATAAGAATTTTGGAAACAGAAATACCATATGTCCCGGCAATCCTATTTCCCGGATATACATCCAAAAGAATTCAAAGCAGGATCTCATCAGGTTCCCTGCATTCCTGCACTCACTAATTATGCACAATAGTGAAGGAACAGACACAAGCCAAATGCTATCAGCAGACAAATAAAGGAACTTCTCTCTCACACACAGGCACACAAGGGAGCTGTAATGAAACAAGGAACTTGGTGCTATGTCAACTAAGCCAGTCATGGGAAAACAAAGCACAAACAACACAAAGTAAAGTCATCAAAGCCATAAAACCTAGGGAGGTTGTTAGAGGGGATATAGACTTCCATTTTACAGGATGAACACCTTTAAGCAATCTGTTGTGTGATATGAAAACACCCTTCACACTACAGAACGACACACTTCAGAACTGTCAGTGTAGTAAATCTAATGCTTAATATTACCACAATTAAAAAAATCTTTTATGAGGCTGGAGAAATTGATCAATAGTTAATCGATAGTTAAGAGCACTGGTTGCTTCTCTAGAGGACGGAGGCTCAGTTCACAGCACCCACATGTGGCTCACAAACTGTCTGTACCTCCAATTCTACAAGATACAGTGCCCTCCTCTGGCCACTGTGGGTACTAGACATTCATGTCTTACACAGAGATAGATACATCCAGGTAAAAAACTCATGGCTTCATAGAAGCCCAGTACACACACACACACACACACACACACACACACACACACACACACACTGTTTTGGTTGGATTTAAAGTGTTCCCTGTGGCCCATGTCTTTGAGAACTTAGATCCCAGCTGGTGGCACAGTTCGGGAAGTTGGTAGTTCCTTAGAAGATGGAGCCTCACCGGAGGAAGCAGGTTTCTGCGTCTAGCCTTGGAGTTTTATAGCCTGGTCTACTTCCTGGCTCCTCCCTGCTCCCCTTACCTCTCCCTGTTTAGCACATTTCACTTCACCCTCTAATCATGAGCTTTAATAAACTCTTCCTACCCCGAGTTGCTTCTTGTCAACTGGCAGATGCTTCAGAGCCTGACCTCTTAGATGTCTATCACCCTTTCTCGTCGCTCTGTGACTATAAGGAAACCATCTCACCTTTTCTACTTAGATACTCTCATCCTAAACCCAGCACCTTCTTTCTCCTCCCAATCAGTTACTGAGGAGACCATGTACACAGCACAACAAGCATACGTGTTCAACAAAGTATGGCTTCTTAGTTGTGATGTCCCGCCATGAAGAATGGCTGCCTAGCCTCAGAAGAGAGGGGTGTGGAAGACAGCAGGGAAGAGTGCTGGTGTTATCAGTCTCCAGTGACACACCTTCACACTGCATAGCCTGCTATGAAGTGAGGCTCCTCTGTAGGGCTTAGAGAATGTAGCGGTGCATAAAGAGACCAAGTCCAGTCAGTGAAATAAAAAAAAAAAGAGTCGTGCATGTGTGGGTGGAGGGCAGGTCACCATGTGCATCCATGACCAATATGAAGTTAGTTGACTTTGTGCTTGTACCTCAGACAAGAGGAATACAGAAGTCTCGTAAACGACGTGATATAACTCATGTTAACGGCCTCCTTCCTCACTTGTGGAGGGAGTTGTCATACTACTGAACAAACATAACCAGGTAATAATCTACCAGGGCTCTGAAGGTCAATCTCTGTGCCAACGGTTGGGGCAGGGAGGGTGTGAGACAGCTAGCCTGCATGCATGAAAACCAGAAATGAAGGGGTGCTCCATTTATACATCAGTTTCATACCAAGCAGGAAAATAAAGCCAATTAAAAAACTATCTGAAAAACAATTTTAAAAAAAGTTTATTATCTTTGCATGACCACACAAATATTTTTACATGAGCTACGTTATTGAAAAATCCAACTGCTTTGGGTTAACTGTGCCCAACCTCAAGGGAAGTATTTGCATTAATCTCAATATTTCGTGGCATTTCATTTGCTCAAACAAGGTTTTGCACTTGTATACAGTTCAAAATAAAAATTTTAAGGCTTATATGATATTTTTTTGAAAGTACTGCTCAGTCAGCTGTACCTACTATAAATTGCAACAGGAAGTTATAAACTGTGTTTCAGCAGAGGAAGCACTACTGACAGGCCAACAGGGAAACTGAGGCAAACCTAAGAATTGCTCTTATTTAATTCTACAAATCGGAGCTATGTAAATTGCTGAGATGTCACTTTCCTGGGCTTTGTAGATTGTTGAGATGTCATTTCTCAAGAAAGATCTGAAAAGCAGTGAATCTCACGATTTCAGTACCTTGACATTTGCTGCAAGAACACTACAATGGGTAATGCTAGCACCAGAGCGACAGCCCATCTACATGTATGATGTTAGCGTCGTGTTCTTATACTCTGCAGTTTCCAAACATGACACGCATGAGAAACACAGGGCTGGAGAAAACAAACTTGAGCAGACTCTTACATTCTTTCACTAGATTTATTTTTATTATTTTTTTATTATATGTAAGGAGGGAAAATACATGTACATACATGTAATAACCACAGAGGCTGGACTCCCAGGCGGTGGTGAGTTGTCCAAAGTGGGCGCTGAGAACCCAGCTAAGGTCCTCTGCAAGAACAGTATCTATTCTTACCTGCCGAGCCATCTCTCCAGCCTCTCAATCATTTCATTTTAAAATATTATTATAAATATACCCTGGTTTAAGAAAAAAATCAAAGAATAAAGACACCCACAAGACAGACCTCGTGTGGGGGCACACTGATCAAAAAATATGTGTCCAACTTTAAAAAGGCAAAAAGCAGGGGCAGTAATAAAGTCCGCTCTCTGTACTGACTGGCGCAAAATAAAAAGATGAAAAGTTTGCCCTGTGCATACACAACAGCATTCAGTATGTTATTTGGCTATAACTCACCAAGAAAATAGATATCCCTGACCCAAAACAGCACAAATGATCCTTTTCTCAGGCTTCTCTTCAAGGCTCACTGGACACAGAGGGACTGCCAACTACACTCTCTGGTCAAAAGTTGTCTCTTTAAAAAGATCTCTACTGAAGGGACCAATGGGCGCTTTACCAACCAGTGGAGGCTGTCTTATACTCCCTGCCATGGCTGCCAACTCTGCAAGGAATTTCTGACACTAGAAATCTTCTAAGAGACAAGAACGTTGGAAAGAAAGGGAGAAGGGCTAAAAAGCAGACCAGAAAGAGGAAAGGGGAATTTAGAAAAGCTTCGTGGAACTACAGAATCACTGGAGCCTCCAGGACACAGAGCATCTTCAAAATAAACTCTCCAGCTGACATCTCCGGCAGATGATTCCCTGCCCCCCAGCTTCACACTCATCCACACTTCAAACCCTGGTTTTTCTGTGACTTCACTCCTACAGGAAGCTCCAATTTAAATGTCTCCTAAAGACAAACAGGAAAAAACAAAAAACAGAAGACTTTTGAGATCTTGCTTACGGAATCCTGACTTCGTGTCTATGGCCTTTTCAGATAACTGCTGCAAGTTTCTGCACCCAGCAAGTGGAGACTTTGTTTCACAGAGGCTGAGAGGTAGGAAGACTCCTGAGAACATAGAAAGGAGCTTCCTGGGCCCAGGACCTAAGAAGCAGGAAACCAGCACTCTCTCACTTCCTGCTTACATCATCTGCTGGATTCCTACTTGTCTTTTAATCTCCAACTTAATGTTGCTTCTCTAAAACCTTTCTTAAGCCTGCATCCTTTTCAATGTTTTGTTTTAGTTAGGTATGAATGTGTCTCTATGTGCATTAGGGTGACACTGTAAGAGTCCCAAGATCCCTCAAAGCTGGAGTTATGAGTTATGAGCTGTACAACGTGGATACTGGGAACTGGACTCAAGAATAGAATATGGTGCCTTTTCTATACACGCAGCCAAAACAACCAATGATCTGCTCTCTCCATTTCTCTGGCACTTAGAGAGCCCTCTTTTGTTTTGTAATTGGCCATTAATGTGTCTTCCTGCGCTGTTCGTTCAAGGATAAACACCTGCAGGGTGGCCTTCACATTAGCTATTTTACTCCCTACCCCAAAGCTGACAGAGCTTATCATGGAAGCTTAACCATTAATCATCAGACGAATGAATGAATGAATGATTTCATCAAAGTGCAACATTTCAAACCTTTAGATGACCTTTAAGATATTTTGATAGCGCACTAATTTTGTTTTTGACACCACACGGGCCATGGGAGTTTTATTTCTGCTCAGCATTCATTCAAGTACTCAACATGTCTCTTCTACAGGAATGCAATTTGTAAATTTACCACATCAACAAATTCCCTGATCCCAGGAGCCTTATATTTCCCCGGGGGTAAAGATGGAGAGAAAAGTTATCACAGAGAACTTGTCTAGAAATGACACAAGACACATTTGTTACTTGGCATTTGCTACATTATCACAGGACAAAAACCAACTAGAAGACAAAACAACAACAAAAACCCCCAATAACAACAATTTAAAAAAACAAAACAAGCAAACAAAACGCTGACCACATATGAACAGACCATGAGTAGGTCCTGATTTAGTGCCCCAAACTGACAAAATTGATTTATTGTTTCCCAAAACAAATCACAACAATGTCAACAAAACACTCACATCAGAGACCAGTTTCCTTTCAGCTAAGAAGGGTGATCTGTGAGTTACAAAGGTCTTTATATTTGAAACTGTATGCTTAACCAGTGATTTTAACTTGAAGTGTGTGTGTGGTTTTTTTTTAAGGATCCTGTGTCAAAGACTGACTTCACTCCTGTCCTTTCTCCAGGCACACAGTTCCTGCCTAGAAGTTCTCATGATGGCATCTCTGCTCCCTGGAGTACATTATCCTCCTTCCTTCTGCATCCCCCCCATCGGCCCCCTCCCCCACAAGACCCTGTGCTTAGAAAGTCCTTTCCTTCTCCAGACCTGGCTTCTCTCCATGGAGCTCACTGCATCTCCCATTTTACCCACCCACCACCTCTGAGCCTCCTAAGGCAATGGTTCTCAACCTGTGAGTCAAGACCCCTGGGGAGGGTCTCTTATCAAATATCCTGCATATCAGAGACTTACTCGACATATGACATATTTATAAATGTAGCAGTTACGATGTATAAACGTAGCAAAATTATAGTTATGAAGTACAGACAAAATAATTTTATGGTTGGGAGTCACTACAGCATGAGGAACTGTATTAAAGGGCCACGGCATTCGCAAGATTGAGAACCTCTGTCCTAAGGGATGAGAGTCAAGTTTATCTGTCTTTAGACCCATTTGCTAAGGCAACTATAGAGTCGGCTCTCTGTACAATTCTGTATCCTACATCTGAAAGGCTGTGCAGGGCCTCAAGGCTGCCAGGCAAGAATCAAGGTAATGCTTCAATTCTAGTCTGATACTCAGGAGTTTCACCGAGGCACATCTGCAAAAACATCCATCTCAAAATGTAAGTCTGGGAATTAATAGTGAGACCTTGATAACTGAAGTGTCATTTCTATGCTGGGGGGTGGGGGGGTGGGGAGGGGGGAGGGGTGGCGCATAAGGGAGGAATCTGACTCCCAGGCAGAGGATGCTGATTAGAGTCCTGGGCAGGTTATTTGTTGAAGGATCCCACGGGCACAGGGCATTTTTGCACAGGGAGTGGATCCCCGCTGTGTTTGTCTGCCATGCTTCAGTGAAAGGAAAGACGGTGATTTGGGGGGATACAGGAAGCGTGAGCTAGGGTTTTAGGCCCGTGGCTTCCACGGGCAGAGCTGAATGAATGAGTGTTCGTCCCCTCACAAAACCTATCACCCTAGGAAGGAACAGCAACCTCAAACAGCAGCTAGTGGTCAGCTCAGGGATGCTCCAGGATTCCTTCCCGCCCTCCCATAGGGAAGCAACACTTTAACAGTACTTCAGAGGAAACTGGATAACAAAAGGGAACCTTTTTAACAAAGCACCATCAGCGGTGTGTCTTGGAAAACTACCAGTGAGCTTTAAGTCACAACTTCCCATTCTCCCTTTAAAAGTGCTTTCTAATAACACCGGGCACATCCCAAACAGCTTCCCTCTGCCAAGAGCACACCAAAAGTACCTTCCCACGCTCAGCCAACAGGGTGGGGAAAAAAAAATAAACCAATGCCCAGAGAACCTAAATCCCTTCTAAAGTAAATGGCAAGCATCGGTCTTGCTGGGCATTTATCCACAGGAGTAGTAGCTCCTAAATGAATTTAGGAAATGAATATGGCCTTTAATAATGTGGTTCCCGTTTGGAAAAAGCAGAGAAGTCAAAACAAGAATGGTGAATGTTGGCCCAAAGTAAAAGTTCTAACGAGGTGGGGGGCGGCAGCAGAGACTTTATCTAGAAAGGGGGAAAGGCTGAGAGTCAACCACAGAGCACAAATCAAGGAGAGAAAATAGTGTTCCATCTAAAGATGATCCACTGCAGAGTGGATGGAACCGAAACGGAGCAGGGATTTGGGAGTTCAAAACTCCTTGACTCACTCTACAAATTATTGCAGCTCATCAAAAGGTGGGTGGACTGAACACCCTAAAAGAGGGTTGGCAGTGGGGAAATCACTCTGGGGCATGGCAGGGATGTGGGGACTCAAGAAGCGGCCTCAGGTTAGGCCGGATTGGGGGGTGGGGGGCTGGGGTATCTAGAATTGCTCCAGACTGTCCGACGCTGACTGACCCGCGGGCGACCACAGATTCCACGTGGGAATCTGAGAGAAGGGAGCGCATCCTCCACGGCCACCGGGAAGCTCGTGACACCGAGCCCCCCGAAGGACCGCGGGGCAGGGAGGAGCAGGGGTCAGTGAGGCTCGCGGGCGCGGCCACTCACCGATGCCGAGCCCCACGACCAGGCGGCCGGCCAGCAGCGTCTCCTTGTTGGCGGCGGCGGCCAGCACAGCGGAGCCCACGGTGCACAGGGCGCTGGCCAGCAGGATGGCGCTGCGCCGACCGAGGGCGCCGTTCAGGGCCCCTCCGGCCAGCGCCGCGACGGCGGCCGCGCCCACCGCGCCGGACACCAGCAGCTCCTGCCACATCGCGCCCAGGCGCATCTGGCGCCGCAGCAGCAGCATGGCCCCCGACACCACGCCGGTGTCGTAGCCGAACAGGAAGCCGCCGAGCGCCGAGAAGGCGGCGGCCGCGTACACGAAGGCGGGGGTCTCGTCGCGCTGGAACTGCCTGCGCGCCGCGCGCTCCAGCTCCGCGCCCTGCAGGCTGGCGGCCGACTCGGCGGCCAGGAGGCTGCGCTCCCCGCCCGGGGCCCCGGGCTCCGGCTGCCGGCGGCGCCTCTCGCCCATCAGGCTGCTCAGGCTGCGCAGCGTGTACTCCACGTCCTCGCTCGCCTTGCGGGACATGGGACAGGCGGACGCCGCCGGGGCGGCTGCGGGAAAGTTCCGTGGGGCGCCGCGCGCTCGCTGCCAGCTGCGGAGCCGCTGCTCCTCGGCCACCTCAGCCGCTCGCCTCGCAGCCTCTGCTAGGCTGGCGCTGCGGAGCGGCCGGGGGCGGGGTCGTGCGTCACTTAGCCGCTTAGAGGGGAGGGGCCAATGGGACCCGCCTCCCTTAGTGGGCGGGGTGAGAGAAGAACTCCTCCCCTGGGCGCGGCCACCTCCCTCCGTGGGCGGGGTTAAGCGGCGGGCTCCCAGAGGAAGAGCTCCTTAGGGCGTCCCGGGTACTAGGACACAAGGAAGCTTGTCTTCTGGCAGCAACTGAACTGGTCCACAGCAGGCCAAGGAAAAGATGAACATCTCCTTCTGCCCTCTTGCCTGCAATCCGAGGTGGCTGAGACTGCCTGGCACCCACGTACTTCAGTCCTTTAGCAGCGTGCGCCCCTTTGCTTTCTTGCAATTAGTTTGTCTCGGAGCAGTTTTTGGACCATGATCTCTAGTTGCTACTCCTGCTTCAGATTCTGCTCTGCTCTTCTCAAAAGCATTTGCGTCTTGACTCCCTAAGGAGAGAACTTTTCTCCCAAGGGAGTCCCTGAAAGCTTCCTGTGGATGGGTCCCCAAAGGAAAAGCATCTTTAGGTGTTCGTATATGCGGCACACTCTCACATAACTAGCTGAATCCAAGCGGAACAAGGAAGCCCGAGAATCTGATTTGTTGTGTGAGAGGCAATTTTGCCACCTTTCTTGCCCAGCATTCGAGCCCAAAAAGATACCTTCTCCCCAACAATTTCTGTTGCTTGCCCCTAGATTTGGAGAAGCTATTTTAAATGCCCCATTTGCCTGAAACAAAGTAATCTCAAATCGTTTGAGGATGGCTATTTTAGTTGCTAATTGCCAGTTGTGGGCTGGCTTGGAGACCTTCCTTGGATTTAAATATTCTGTGCTTTATTTTCTGTTGTTTCATTTCCGGAGATAAAGACTAATAAAGCTTCTCTATCTGGCGCAGTCTCGTTCTTCAGGCTTAGGACACTAAATTTAAATGAAAAAGAAATGTAAAACCCATGGTTTCCCTGAACTAGTCCTGATTCATTTAACCCTCTTATTTGAACAAAAGTTTCTTAGCAGGAGCCCCATTCATGCAGTTTAAGCTTGTTTCCTTCAGAGAAATTGTTTGCTATCCTTCTTACACTGTCCAGGTTATTAGAATTTCCCAGTGTCTCTGGGGAGGGGCGGATTATCTCAGAGGAATAACTTTAAATGTATCGTGTAGCTTTAAAGCAAGGTTTTGCCATCTTCCCAAGGAGAGGTCAAACACAGACTTAGTCTCTCAAATAATGAAACCGAATAACTTAGACATCAGAAGAGTCTGGCACGAGTCTTTCCCAAGCCCACAGCGAGAAAACTGCGCCTCCTGGTGGTCAGCCTGTTCACGTAGCTTCCGCAGAGAAGAGCTCCCCAAGTTTCTTGTTGAGATGAAACAAGCTGAACTTCAAACCCAGCTGGCACAGAGAACACAGTGACTTCTACTTACTAGGAGCTCCAAATTCACCTCCGGGTTCCAGAACGATGAACTAACCACTTCTTAAAATCATCTACACCTCGTAATGTATATTATTGAGACCTCAGAAGGAACCTATCACACATCTGATGGCCAAAAAGCACTCTTCAGGGCTTTTGGGAGGAGCTAAGTTCAATTAGGCACCACAACATTCTATTAAAACAGAGTTCCTTGTAGCCTCTTCTAATTTAACTTCATAGGGCAATAGAAAGTTCGGGGGCTGAGACAAAGCAGAGTACAATTCCACCAATGTTTCACAAAGCGTTTAAAATCACTAGGTTATTTTATGAGCCGCTTTCACTTTCAGAGGCTTAGCATTGACTAGAGTTGGAAAAATCACTTTCAAATTGTATTTAATTGCTAATCGAGATGAAGTGTAGGCCACGTTATTGATTTGTTAATGGAGTCTTAAATCCCAAAGTTTAAGGACATTTATTTACACAATCCCAGAACACTAGGACCCACCTTAGAAGAAGAAAAGAAGAAAGTTTTGGCATATACTGCTATATATTCTGAACACCAGGCTGAGACACTGGTAATTGATCCAGTGGATGTGTTTATTGCTGGGATAAAGATGTAACTAGAGAATGTCTGCCTAACATACATCAGGCCGCAAATCCAATTCCCAGTACCACCCAAAGAAAGGACAAGGGCCTTGATCCGGAAGAAGGGATGAGGAGCTGGGAACACAATATTGTGCTTACTGGATGCTTAGTTACACAAGTAATGTATCATTATTGAAAAACAATATGGCAATATAGATAACTTTCTCTTACAAAACATCCTTCCAAGGTATGATGGTTTGAGTGAGAATGGTTCTGTAGACACCATATGTTTAAATACTCTGTCCTCCACTAGTGGAACTGTTTGGGGAAAATTAGGTGGTGTGGCCCCCTTTCCTTCTTCTCCCCCTCTCCCTTTCCTTCTCCCCCCTCCCTTTTCTTCTCCCTCGCTCCCTTCTGCTCTCCCCCTCTCCCTCTCCCTCTCTCCCCTCCCCTCCCTCTCCCCCCCCCATCTCGTACTCTCTCATACTCTCCCTGTGCTCTCTGTCTGCTGCCTGCTGTCTGTGGATCACTATTTAAGATACTGCTCCAGGATCAAACCCATTCTCTCTGCTATGTTCATGACCATGGACTAACCCTCTGACACTGCAAGCAAGCTCCCAATTAAATGACTTCTTTAATAAGCTGCCTTGACCATGATGTCTCTTCACCTCAACCGAACAACTAAGGCAGAGGTAGAGGGAGGAGCTCATGAAGCTGCATCTCTAGCTAAGAAGCTACAGGTAATTGATGGGGGGGGGATAAGCTGTCTTCATAGATGGAGACCCTGAGCCTACCCATGGTCGGGTAGATGGTCCTATATCTGCACACATACAAACAGCGCAGAGTGGATTCAGTGAGTTTTATTAAGGAGAGAGTATATGAAATTGGACGGTGGGAGTGGAAGATAGGGGATCAATTAGAGGGGAAAGAATGATATGTAGACTTGATTGGAATATATTATATATTATATTTTTTATTTATATATGATTAGAATATATTATATGATTAGATTATATATAATATCTAATCATATATATGTGTATACATTTAAATAAGATTATATACATATATATAATATATATATATATCAATAATAATGTGACAACTGTGAAGTTAAAATACTAAGTCAATATACTTATCAATTAGCAGAGTGTGGTATTTGAAAACTTCTTGGAACTCTACAGAGAACTAGAAGATTTATTTTAGCAGCTTTTTCTATTCTGAAAAATTACCCCTCAAACTACAATGCAGAAAGAAAACAGGAAGAAATATGTTTCTGAGTCGTAAAGCTAAATAATTTCCTCATCTTCTCTAAATCGTTGATGTATTACAAGATGTTTGGATAAGTATAGAAAAATACCATAAGCCAGATATTGTCACTAGCTAATCATGACAGATCTCCCAGGGTGGGGGAAGATTTGGTAAGGAAATGAGAGCGTACTTATGCATAGACAAGAAAAACGGAGTCAATTCTGCTGTGAGATCTCTGTTTTCTAGCATGGTGATGAAATTTTCAGGCAGGAGCCTGAGAGTAATCAAAGTTATTTTTCACAGACACACCAGCTAAGTGTACCATCAGCCTTCAGTTATTATGGTGACGGATGATAAACTTACAGGGCAAAGAGCACAGGGGAACACGGCCAACTAATTTAAACAGCACTCACCAAATCATTAGTGTTTTCATTTATTTATTTTTTTTATTCCTTTCAAGACAGGGTCATAGTGTTTGTTACAGACTAGACAGAATCATACAATATGTTCCAAGCTAGACAAAGAGCCTCCATCCTCTGGCCTCAGTCTCCTAGGTGATGGTGATAGACAGGTACCAAAATATTTACAGACTTAAAGTCCCTTTTATACTAAAATGCATTAATTCTGAGTTTAGGTATGCAGCAGAACTGCTTTGCTCCTTTTCTATGTATATTTTATATTTTTATTTATCTAAATATTATTTATCTATCTCTATGTGTATTGTATAGTTATCTCTCATCCATTCATCTATCTATCTATCCATCTATCTATCTATCATCTATCTATCTATCATCTATCATGCATCCATCATCTATCTATCTATCTATCTATCTATCTACCTATCTATCTATCATCTATCTATCTATCTACCTACCTATCTATCTATCTATCTATCTATCTATCTATCTATCTATCCATCTATTTGTGCTACATGGTATCTTAGTTTAGATTTCTATTGCTGCAATAAAACACTACAAGAGCTCATCATTGAAGGAAGTCAGGGCAGGAGCCCAAACAGGGCAGAATCCTGAAGGCAGAAGGTAATGCAGAGACCACAGATGGGTGCTGCTTATTTACTGGCTTGTTCCTCATGGCTTGCTTTGTCTACTTCCTTATATAACCTAAAACCACCAGCCCAGAGATAGCCCCGCCCACAATGGGTTGTGCCTTCCCCCATCAATCACTAACGAAGAAAATACCCCACAGCTTGATCTTACAGAGGCAGTTTTCTCCTTTGAGGTTTCTGCTACAGGATGTTTGATCACACTGTGAACCCTAAGATTGTGTTATTTACTGAACAACACTGTTTCTACTTGTGGTGTGTTTCAGACCTTTAACCCCCTTGGCTGGAATACAAACGACCTTAGTGCACACCTTCTATCCCAAACAATGAAGGTAAAGTTGGCTTGAAAAAGAAAACACCCATGTTTGAAAGTGATGTCTAATTGAGTGGCAGACAAAGTGACAGATCAGAGAAAGATTTGAGAGGACCAGATATGCCCAACTCTCACAAGAAAAGAGAGTGAAGGGAAGCTGCTGAAGAAAGCAGTGCCCAGAGATTGCAGAGAGAGAAAGGACTGGGACATTTTTAGGGACAGTTGCAGAGAGAACAAGCTAGACACAAGGGAAAACCGAAAGCCAGGGAATGAGCAGGGGCCAGAAGAGTAGAACACATTGCTAGAGTTAGCTCAAGGTCAAACAGAACAATCTGGGGATGGTGGCAGGCAAGGTGAATCAGTTAGCATGGAGAGGAGTCTGACCAGCCAGAGGTCAGAAAGTTTTAGAAAGGGTGAGCTTATTCAGCAGCAAGTTTCAGAAGCTGAAAACGTTCTAGAACTAGATAAGATTGTACCGAGCCTAAGAAGCCTTCAGGACTAAAGCCTAGGTTAGCAAACAAAGGCAGTAAGCATCAGAGATGACAATAGCCCAGGCCAACAAAAATTACTTTTATAGGTTCCCTTTTTTCAGATGACTCCACCTTGTGTCAAGTCGACATACAACTTGTCAGGATATATAGCCTCATGCTGTAACACTCTAGCTGGCCTGGAACTTTCTGTATAGACAAGGCTGGGCTTGCACATTTTCAAATCTCCTGTGCCTTCCTTGGAAGTACTGTGTAAAGATGTGTGTGTGTGTGTGTGTGTGTGTGTGTGTGTGTGTGTGCTATATGTTATATATGTCATATGTCATACGTGTCATATTTGGTGCATATGTTATATATAATATACATTATATATCATGTATAATATATGTATTATATGTCCTATTAATATATATTATATGTTCTATAAATATACTATATGTTATGTATAACATATGTATTATAGGTACTATGTATATGATATAATACATATAATATATTTTATATTTTATGTTATATGTATACACACACACACACACACACACACAAACAAACAAATGTATGTTTCATTTACATTTTAGGGTTGACTCTACCTCCCAGGATCTGGTCATCTTTTGATTCTTCTATATTTGGAGTGGTGTAAAAAGAAGGGGGTACCTGCCTACTCAGCCAGATCAGACAAATGCAACCCAGTGATGAATGAGAGATCAGTCTGCCAGAATCTTGCTATTTCATCTTATTTGTTTATGAGGGAGTCTCTCAGAATATAGCCCAAGTTGGCCTTGAACCTGTTATCCTCTGAGCTCTGCCTCTCAAGGGCTTGAATTCTAGCACTGAAACTTAGAGTTAAATGTATAATAATTCAATACAATAAAAGCATACTTCATATAATGAATCAAAAGTCAAGACCAGAAAGTCCCCAGCATTTACAAGTTAAATAACACACTTTTGAATTAACCATTGGTCAAAATCAGTAAGAGATTAGAATGTATTTCTAGCTGAAGGGTAATAAGAACTTAACAAATGAATTTTTGTCAGAGAACACCTTTTGAGAGGTCCTGAGTTATGATATCCAAAAAGGTCAATAAACTCAGCATCAACCTTGAAAAGAGGAAACAGAAGAACAAGCTAAAACTTCAAGAAGTTAGAAAGGGAAACAATGAACTAGAAGACAGAAATGATCAACAAAGCTAAGTTTTCTTAAATGATCAAAGGTGTGTGTGTGTGTGTGTGTGTGTGTGTGTGTGTGTATAAGAGAGCGAGACAGAGACACACACACAGAGAGAGAGATAGAGAGAGAGAGAGATAGATAGATAGATAGATAGAGAGAGAGAGAGAGAGAGAGAGAGAGAGAGAGAGAGAGAGAGAGAGAGAGAGCATCAGGAACAAGGGAAAAAGCATGACTACAGTCTACAATGCTATAAAAACTTTCTGTTCAGAGTTTGATGCAATGTTCACACTCCCTAAATTAAACTGGCCACGGTCATCCACTTTACATGCCAATTGACAAGGACCTCAAATGAGTCGGTGAATATGTTAATGGGCAATAAATATGATTAAGAAATAAATTCTGGGCTAGAGAGATGGTTTAGAGGTTAAGAGTAGTCACTGCTCTTCTAAGGGACCCAAATTTGATCCCAAACATCTACATGACTTGTAGATAATCCACCACTCCATCTCCATGACAACCCAATTCCTCTGGTTTCTGTGGCATCTGCACTCACTTGCACACACCAGTAGATATAACACACACACACACACACACACACACACACACACATTTAAAAGCAAAAAAAAAATAAATAAATCTCATAAAAATTTTAAAAAGAAAAAATGTTTGCCTAAGTGGAGACAACAAAGATGTTCTTAGTTTCGGGCTGTTTTGTTGTTGTCCTTTTGCTTGTATTTTGTTGTCATTGTTGTTTTTGAGTCAGGATTTCTCTATGTAGCTCAGACTACCAACTAGCAGCTATCTTCCTGCCTCAGTCCCTGTCCAACTCTGGGATAACAGGCATGTTTTACTACAACAGGACAGATTTTTAAAAGATAGAAGTAATAGCATGACCATTTAAAAATGAAAAGACTTGGATACTGACTTTTAATCAAAATGAGAAAAACACACTCCAAGAGGTACCTTTCTGTTTTAACTAAATTTATTCTTAGGCAGTGATAGGTTCGCACATGTAGTGTCTTGGTCAAGGCTGATGTTGCTGTGATGAAACACCGTGACCAAAGAGCTTGGGGAGGGAAGGGTTTGTTTGGCTTACATATATAGCATTAATAATTCATTGAGGGAAGCCAAGGCAAAACTCAGATGGGGCAGGAACCTGTAGGAAAGAGGCTATGCAGAGGCCATGGAGGAGTACTTGCTACTCATGCCTTGTTTAGCCTGCTTTCTTTCTTTTTTATTTATTTATTTTAATTTTATTTTAAAAAACAAAGAGAAAAGAGAAAAAAATTAAACATTTTTGCATAGTTGTATATAAATACATTTTTGTCAGTTCTTGGCTTTTTTTTTTTTCTTTTTTTTTTAAGGTTTGATACTCTGCATTAAGGTCTTACTAGTTACAATGAACAAAAAGTACATGTAAAACAGGAGGTAACCCGGAATTAGTCAACGTTTTCTTGGTGTGTAAGGATTGAGCATAATGTTTTTGTTTTGTTTTGCTTTGTTTTGTTTTCTTTTTTTTCTTGAACTTCACACAGTCTGTGAGTTGTTTCTGGGATAGTCCCAGCCTCTGGGGTTAGCATCCCACTATCAGTGACTGCATATTATGTCTGTTCTTTTGTGACTGGGTTATCTCACTCAGGATGATATTCTCTAGATGCAACCATTTTCTTAAAATTTTGGTTAAGTCATTGTTTCTGATAGCTGAGTAGTATTCCATTGTGTAAATGTACCACAATTTTTGTATCCATTCATCTACTGAAGGACATTTGGGTTCTTTTCAGCTTCTGGCTATTATAAATAGAGCTGCTATGAACATTGTGGTGCATGTATCTTTGTTGTATATTGAGGTGTCTCTGGGGTATATGCCCAGAAGTGGAATAGCTGGATCTTCAGGTAGTACTATGTCCAATTTTCTGAGGAATCGCCAGACTGATTTCCAGAGTGGTTGTAACAGTTTACAACCTCACCAACAGTGGAGAAGTGTTCCTCTTTCTCCCCAACCTCACCAGCATCTGCTGTCATCTGAGTTTTGGATTTTGGCCAATCTGACTGGTGTGAGGTGGAATCTCAGGGTTGTTTTGATTTGCATTTCCCTGATAGCTAAGGATGTCAAGCACTTCCTCAGATGTTTCTCAGCCATTCCATATTCCTCAATTGAGAACGTTTTGTTTAGCTCTGTACCCCATTTTTTAATAGGGTTGTTTGATTCTCTGGTGTCTAGCTTTTTGAGTTCTTTGTATACCTTGGATATTAGGCCTCTATCTAATGTGGAGTTGGTAAAGATCTTTTCCCATTCTGTTGGCTGCTGTTTTGTTTTCTTGACAACATCCTTAGCCTTACAGAAACTTTGCATTAAGTCCCATTTGTTAATCTTTGACCTTAAAGCTTGAGCCATTGGTGTTTTGTTCAGAAAATTTTCTCCTGTGCCTATGTGTTCTAAGGTTTTCCCTACTTTTTTATCTAATGGTTTCAGTGTATCTGGTTTAATGTGGAGATCTTTGATCCACTTACACTTGAGTTTTGTACAAGGAGATAAGAAAGGGTCTATTTTCATTCTTCTGCATGCTGAGTGCCAGTTGGACCAACACCATTTGTTGAATAGGCTGTCCTTTTTCCATTGAATGTTTACAGCTCCTTTGTCAAAAATCAGGTGACCATATACGTGAGGGCTCATTTCTGGATCTTCTATTCTATTGCATTGATCTACGTGCCTATTTCTGTACCAGTACCATGCAGTTTTCAGCACAATTGCCTTGTAATATAGCTTGAGGTCAGGGATAGTGATTCCCGCAGATGTTTTCTTGTTGGTGAAGATGGATTTCGCTATTCTAGGTCTTTTGTTATTCCAGATGAAATTGCACATTGATCTTTCCAACTCAATGAAGAACTGGGTTGGAATTTTGATGGGGATTGCATTGAGTCTGTAGATTGCTTTTGGTAGGATGGCCATTTTTAAGATGTTGATCCTTCCAATCCATAGCCTGCTTTCTTATAGAAGCTAATCCACCAGCCTCGGGGTAGACAGGGTGGCCTTAAGAATCTGAAGTCACAGTCTTGGAATGGTGGGCTGGCATGTGAAAATACATGGGACATGTGGTCCTCTGGAAGGCTGTGGAGCTGTGTATCAGGATTCTTCACAGTACTTATCTTTAGCTAGAGTTAGGGAAGTTCTTGTGATGCTTCACTGTTGTGTGTGTGTGTGTGTGTGTGTGCATCTGTCTATCTGTGCTTGTGTGTCCGTGTGTCTACATGTGTGCTTCTGTGTGTGCTGTGCTGTGGATTGAACCTAGAGTCTTTGAGATTCAAGTCAATCATTCCACCGCTCAGTCATATTTTCTCCAGAACCAATTTATACTGTCATAAATACGTCATCATTCTGAGTTACCGTCAAATATACAACATACATTTTAGATGTTCTCATCCATGTTTTCACTGTTAATATATAGAAACAAAATTGTAATACAGTAGTATATGCTTATTTTACATGGATAACTTTCTAGTTTTAAATTTTTTTCCCCCAGAAAATACCATTAAGAAAATAAAGGGACAAGTGACAAGCTGGAGGGAGAAATTACAAATTTCACATATGAAAGAAGACTCGTATCCATAACTGTTGACATTCAATAACGAAAATGAAAGCAAGTAGATTAGTTCATACACAGAGTCCCTGCCTAATATCTACCAGTCGTCCGGGGCCTGTGGATGAAAGTCATGATAAGGTATGACCACAAGCCTAATCAAATAGCTCAACTGAAATTCTTGACCACATCAAATGTCTCTGAAGACGTGATAGCTCTGGGGCACTTGTCCCCAGATAAAAATAGGAAGGGATTCGATTATTTTTCAGTGTAATTCTTTCAAGAGATTCAATATTTTATGATCTCCTAATTCAGGGTTTCAATATTTTTTTTCTGAAAGATGAAAATGCAAAACCATATGGGTCTTCTCTTAGACAAAAAGAATTCTTAAATGTATGTATGCAATAGCAGTGAATGAGGAGAAGGGTCATGGATTTGAGAGAGCAGGGAAGGGCATATGAGGAGATGAGGGAGAGAAGGGAAGGGAGAAATGTAATCAGTTTACAATCTGAAAAATAAGCAAAATATTGAAAACAAAATTTACATACACACATGCATGCATATATATATATATACAGACAGACATATACATACATACGTACATACATACATACATACATACATACATACATACATACATACAGTGGAGTGTTAACCATTTCAAACACCCAGATAAACATATTTCTGGACTGCATGTTATAATCCACAATGCATGTTATAATCCACAAGGCAATAAAAATGCTAGGGAGAGTAATCAATCATTTGGAAGTGTGCAATGTGGCACAATGGATTAAGAGGTGGTTTACGTCACTTAATTAGATGAGACACTTTTTTTTTCTTCTCTGACATCTTCTGCGTAACTGCTCGGGCGAACGAGCCTTTCCCCGTCATTAGCAGGAGCTTTCTGCCACTCTCTTTGTACCTAAGGCTGGGAGGACAATGTGTGGACTTGTGTGCCTTTCTTTTCTCTGTCATTACCCAGGCTGACGTTTCTATTTAAGTGTTTGGATGACACAAGGCTGCTTTCTAGGTTAGCCATATTTAAGCCTCTCCTTTCTTGCTAGACATCTAAATCTGTTACTAACAGAGAGTCCAAAAGTGACTGACGTTTCCCAGGTGTTGAAAAGACAATATCGATGTGCGGTTGCCATGGAGTTTGTATCTGCTTACGGCTGCATTCCTTCAACGCAGTATAGGGCAGTTCAATTATCGAAAGAAAACATTGCTCTATCCCAGTGAGATAATTCGTCAGACTTTGAAATAGCCTCCCGAGTCAATGATTTCCTTACTTGCCAGCTGGCTCATAAATTCATGGGAGCCAAAAAATCTTACTGGCGATTGTTATGATCCTATGAATATTCTATGATTTACAAAAAAAAACCCATGAATTTATTTTTTTTAATCTTGGATAAGAAGAGACACATTAAAGACAGACCCCTTGGGAAAGAGACTTCCGCATCTCTGAGTACTCTGTCTATAACTACATATTGGTGAGCGAGACACATATCAGTAATGCCTTTTGTGTTTAGTCTTCTTGAGGACAAGAATATGATGTTTGTTTATAACATCTTAAGCATTTTTGCTACCTTGTGTCATATTTCTTACCAGTCTTGATATTGCTCTTATCCATCAGGACATACATAGAAATGTCATATTTTCATGTGAGGCAAGTTGTGTAGCTTGACACAAGAGAGGAAAACGCTAGACCATATCATAAAATTTTGCTGTCAGGCAGATACCATCCAAGTCCCTTAGATCTGGACAGTTTTAATTCTTCTATGTCTTATTTCTGAGTAAGCTGGCCTTACTTCTTCTGCCCACTTTTTTTTTTTTAATTTCTTTTAGGAGTTCATTATATGTTTCCTGGATTAACTCATCAAATAAAATAAACATAGTGTAATTGTTTTGTTTTGGTGATACTAAGGATTGAATCCAAGGCTTCATAGATGCCATGAAGGTTTTGAGACAGGGTTTTACTGAATTGCCCTGGTGTCTAGTCTCAAACTTGCAAACCTCCTGCCTGAGCCTCTTGAAATGCTATAATTACAGGTTTATTCGGCTACCGTGGTGGTTTTGAAGGCTATGTTTATACATGTCCTTCAAGTGGAGTGATTTCAAGACAATTGCTGGTTTCAATTTTTTTTTAAATTTTTTAAAAAGCAGGTTGTGCTTAATTTAGTTTTCCCTTATGTGCACTGCAATAATAGCATGCCCTTAGAAAATTACCCAAAATGACGGGTATGGAGAGGGTGTGGCAGGTTCTAGGGACAGCCTGGCTTTGTGTTCACTAAAAGTCACCTGTTGGCTTGTATAAAAGCCACTAGAGAGCCATTGGCATTTTACTGCTGGGCCAAACACTATTTCCTAGAGTTCAAAACATCCCCCCAGCAGGAGTTTCTCGTTTCCTAAGTATTCAGCTTGAGAACAGTTGTCTTCTGCAAACAACCAACCCTGTCAGTTCATAGTTCAGAGGATTGGTAGCACCAGAGAACTTGGCATAGCAAACGTCCGTACCTTTCTTGACAGTTTGTGAACTACATTGAGTTCTACAACCGGAGGACCATAGCCAGTTCTCCTACAACTAAAACAGGTCTTAAAATACAACATTTGCAACACAGAATGGATTATAGCCTTCTTCTTGGGATGTTCCTTGGTATATCCAATAATCATTACTCTGGAAAGAAAACAGCCCCGGTCCATGGGATTCTTTTGTACAGGAGTAAGGATGCACTCGGAATTTATCCCGCTGAACACCAGTGTGCCCAGCTCTTCTCTTCAGAGGGATATTTGAGTGGGCACAGGTTGACATGACAGCCACAAATGTTCTGTGTACCTTTTGTTCATATTAATAAATGTCCCATGGAGAATGATGGCATTTCCTAGCAACAGGTAGCTGAAGCAAAGTGAGAGAAGAGATCTTTGCCATGCCTTGAGGTTTATAATCATATTTCTTCTCTCTTCCTCATTTATCACCCACCCCTGACTACCTTTTCCATCTTGATGTGTTTTCGGAGTTTACCCATTAAGTTACTGTAGGACAGGGGTGTGAACTTATTACTAAGAGAAACCCAAGAGTCATGATAGAAAGGGCGGGGAGTCCACCTTCTGATAGGCTTGGAGAGTGTCCGTGTTGAATCGTGTGCTGTGAACGGATGAGTGCAACAGCAATTGGGTGATGAAAAAGTCGTCGTGTTTAAACGTTCTTTAGGTACTACAACAGGGATTGTCCATTGTGGATATGAGATGGTTCGGGTGGGAGGCCTTGAGAGTTCGGCAAAATTTGTAGAAGACTAGATTGCCACCCACAGAACATCAGATGCTAAAGTGAGCTCCGTGAGTTAGTGTTGCTACCTGACTCGGTTGTCAGAATGCTGACCCTGGATTAATTGTGTACCACCTGTTTGTTCCCCGTCCTTTGTCACTCAACTCGAACATCAAAATCTCAGGAGAGTAAATGTGAATGTCCTGCCACAAGGGAAGTATCAAGTCTTCTGTGTGCAGATGAGGTCGTCTTAACCTGCAATCTAGGGACATTAGAGACCAGCGGCATTGTCTACAATGGGACATCACAGAAGTCAGGGGCTCGAAACCCTTCCTCTGAGAAGCACCTCTGCGTTTTTCACCACACAGGTGCTCTCACGTTGACACCACAGACTGACAATGGCAATATGAACACTCTGAACCTAAACACACTTCCCACAGTCTTTGGGATCACAAACTATATAGCACCTCCCACTTCCTAAGCAACACTTTTAAATGGAGCTTCCATTTGCTCTTGGGTAAATGGCCTCCCGAGCCACCCCATTTTCCATGTCTCCTGATTATTGTGAGGTTTAAGACTAGTTCAAATAAAAACCCATCACACATCTGAACAAAGCAAGTGGAGGCATCTATCTGTGCTATACTTGAACAAATGAATCTAGAATAAACGCAAATGCTTAGGTTATATCCCACCCCTTTGTTAATTAAGTGTTTCTTGGCTTTAAAAACGTCCAGTGGATCCTCTGTAAGCCAGTAATGGAGTAAATTGAGTCTTGTTTTGAGTTTAAAAAAAAAAGAGGCTTAATTAGTTACTTTTCTATTGCTGTGATAAAACACAAACACAACGTAGAGAAGAAAGAGCTTCATTTCGAGCTTTTGGGCTAATCCTTTCCAGAGTCCGTAATGGTGGAGCAGAGGCATCAAGCAACAGGCAACTGGAACAGCAGCCAAGGGCTCACATAATGAACCACAAACAGGAAAAGGCCTCCATCAGTGACATACTTCCTCCATTAAGGTCATACCTCCTAGTCCTCCCACAAACACCAACCAATCAGGGAAGACATATTTGCATACATGCCCGAGAGGCTCGTGGGAGGCAACTCATTCAAAGCACAGCTGGTATAGGGGTTTTCTGAAACCATTTACCAGAAGATGGCATTTAATATTGCCTTGTGTTTTGGAACGTGCTCATTCACAGTTTTGTGTTGTTTCTATTGTAAGGTGATTGACAGTTTGGGGTCAAGTTTACATGTTACCTGCTGCTGCTAATTAGACCACTTGTGACCTTGAGCACTGCTCTAATCACCATATTTATGATCACCTTCCCAGGATATTTTTCAGTGTCTTGAGTACAATTCCATTTGGACCGTCATTAGGCCTGAAATTGCCTAGCAAGGAAAGAAAATCATCGTGTACTGGAAGGAGTAAACTATTCATTTTATTTTACCTGGAGGGGCTCTGATTTCTACTACAACGTAAAGGCAGGAACAGACATAAGTTTGGAACCTACAGGGTCAATTGTGGATAGAGAATTAAAACCACGGGCAGTAAAACCCAGGACCTACATCCTTTAGAGATGGTCTGATGATGCCAGAAGGCTAACAGCACAAATCAGCCAAGGTATCAAATCAGGTGAGAAAATGCCAATACTGATTGATACAAGAGATAAGTATTTTCAACTACGGCTTTAGGAGACTGGCCTTAATCCCCTCACTTTCTGGCATCGAAATAACAGAGATTCTAGGTGCCTATGCCTTTAAGAGGACCTTCTAACTATCTGGAGTTAGCAGAAGGCAAAAAGACTTTGTAGGCTGTATCTGAACAATTACTGTGTAGTAACCTGTTTATTCCAACTTGGCTGTGAAGAATAGATTCCCAGCAGGCTTTAGAGTTATTGAGGTACAATGCAGCAGTTTCAACACCTTGCTCAATGGCTTCAATGTTGTACATATCATCAGGGCCTCTCTGTGTCCTTGCTTCTGCAGGGCTGTCATCTAGCCCTTGACCAATAAACTTGGTTGATGGATGCAGAGTGGATTGGTTCTGAGTAGCATCTCATGGGGACATCTGCATGTTCTTGATCTATTAAAACACCTTGCAATTCTATTGCTCTTTAGCTCAGGTTTTAAACAATGATTCGCCAGCCCACATGGGCATCCTGAGATGAATATGGGGCTTCCAAAAACAATTTGGCAGTAGTAAACGTTTTCTGAACACATCACAAGCAGATCAATCCACAGCTAAATGTATAACAGAACTGGGCTGTCTCTGGCTCACTCATATCAAGTTGGTACAGTTTCACTGTAGCCTCTGTTCTGAGACCCCGTGTGTGCCTTGCAAGCCACCATACCTACAGTGCCAGCAAAGGCTGTGTGAAGCCTCTCAGCTGAGATCAGAGATGATGCTGTATTAAGTATGTTAGCTCTCAAAATCACTCAGTACCCATGGCTCCTCCCAGCAAGTTCTCACGGCCCTCTACCCTAAGCTAAACTTCTCCCTTCCAGGGGTTGGTTCACTTCACTTCCCTCAGCCTGCTCCCTTCACAACACAGATATTTTAGATACACCAATCTCTTGGTCTCCTGGCCCAGGGTGTCACTTAGTCTGGGGCTCCTCTCTTTCTCTCCCTTCTCCTCTCATGGTCTGGCTTAGTTTCCCTGCCATGTTTCCCCTGGACTCTTCTCTCTGTCTGCTTTTTCTCTTGCATCTAAAATAAAAATCCCCATACTTTAGAGGATGTCATGTCTTCCTCATCTTATTCCATTCAATTCATTGTAATTTTTACGGTTCAGAGCTTCCTGCTCTTTTAGAAACATTATTATAGTTTACTCATGAGAACAGAAGACTTTTAGTATTTTCCCGCTGTTTTTCTCAACACTTAAGTGTTAAATTTGTAATCTTTTGATTGTATTGTGTGATGTTAGTCTTTTTGTTTTAAATTGATATTAGAGATGCCCACTTCAGTTGCACACACACACACATACACACACACACACACAAATTGTTAAATGGATTTTTGACTTGCAATTAGGATTGAATTTTTCCAGCGGTTTCTGAAATGGCACTAAATGTACTTCTGTAGCTTTGTGCTACAAATTGGTGTTCAAAGTGGTGATCTCAGCATTGAAGAAATACACTCAAAATATCAATCAACTCTGGGAAATGTTGAAGCTTCACATCCTGACATATCAAGCACTCTGCCGAGATTCACATCTCTCTCATTAATTTTCAGATCCGTTTTAATCTTTAATTAGTGGTAGAATTATGTGTGTGTCCAAGAATCATAAAATACATTTTCTTATTGGCTATTGTTAATAAATACTAGACTTGTATGTATATTTCATATGCATACCTGGGATCGCATAGAAATTTCTCCCACAAAAGAAGTACCAAATGGGAGAAGTTTAAAAACCCTAATTATGACTTTCTCCCTCTTTTTTCCCCACTCTTCTTCCCCCTGCCTTTCCCATTCTTTCATTTCCTTTCTACTGTCATGTATTTATCTAAGAAATCTAATCATTTGTTAAGTTAAATTTTCTATATTCTCTGTCTAGCTGATTATACCTCTAGGTCCACTTTAAAGACCAAGTTTGTTCTTTCTATCTATCTGTCTATCTATCTATTTATCTATCTATCTATCTATCTATCTATCTATCTATCTATCTATTTATCCATCTATCTACCTACCTATCTATCTATCTACCTATCTACCCACCTATCTATCTATCTATCTATCTATCTATCTATCTATCTATCTATCTCTGTGTATATGTGTGTGTTATTAATTTATATGTTTATAATTATACATATTACATTCATATATATTTATATAGGAACTGCTTGCAACTTGTGTGATGACTGGCCTAAGAACAGCATTCTCTGCTTCCTTGATGATGACTTTCTGTTTTCCAAGTCCTGTGCTTTCCATCCTCTCCTGTGCTGAGGTAAAACAAGACTCATTTCCTGCTCCTTCCTTGGAGGTTAGAATGACTCACCTGGGCTGGAAATAGATTTCAATACTGAGATGTACCAAGCTGATATATATATCTCAAGATTTACAGTGACATGCAAAACTTCATGTACATTATGATTGAGAGACGGATATAAATGAATAAATAATGTAACCAATAAAAATATTTATAGCTTAAAAAGCAAAAAACAAAAAACAATAAAAAGAATATCAACATAATAAGCAAAATTGGACAAAACCGGCCACTGTTTTAAACAGAGTGATGGACACCATAGAAATTCTGTATGATCGTGATATCTCAGGTGCAGTCTTGTCTTTGTCTACTGTCTTCCATGATTATAGTGGCTGACCCATAGGAGGAGCCAGCTAACAAGTTATTTTCTAATTGTACTTCTGTTTAATTACCCAGACATCATATATGACTATATCAATTGATAGGAATCATGAGTGAAGGAACATCAGCCACACAGAAAGTTGAAATTTAAATTCTATTACCTTGGTATTGGGGGAGGACATTCTGTTAGATGTCTGAGGCATTATAGAGAGGCAGAGGCAGAAAAGAGACTAGAGTCTAACTCAACGGACTGGGCTGTTTATTTCAATCAGCAAAAAACAAGTAGTTTCTATGGGGAAAGGGAGCCTGTAGGTAAAGAGGAGCTTGGGGCAGGGAGTGGGCTGTAACTCTTTATATGGGTAGATGAAGATGTTGTTCGTGTTGATGGGGTCTACAGTGGTTCTGCGGTCTCTTTCCTTGGGCTTAGGCTACAGCCATAGGGCGATAGAATAGTTTAGCATGTTCTCTGACCTTGAATTGTCTGCTTCAATCTGAACAGCTTTTCTCTACAGTTATGTCTTTCTATGTCATTTGTAGGACTCTTGTCCTGTGACCAATTCTATTGCTTTCTGAAAATTACAGGTCAGGATATCATCAAGGAGCAAGGTCACAGTTTCCAAAGTCTTAGTTCCAAGAATAAGACAGGAAAGAAAGTGAAACGCCATCGTGACACCTGGAAATGGCCACTTCCTCGTCCTCTTATGACAGACAACTTCTCATAAGAGCATTTCGGAAATACCAAGATGGCGGATGGCACTTCCACGTGGTCTGCCAGTCTCCCGGGGATAATCTGGCCAGAAAGCTGGAAAACAACAAAGCAAGGGAGAGACATCTTCATGCGTGCACATCAAGGAAACCTAAATTGACCTTAGGTTTTAGCTGAGAGGCGAGGTAGAAGGCAAAATAACGTATGAGGGAAATTGACAGGTTATTGTGAGCAAGGGTTTACTGGAGCCACCCACTGGGCTACACCATGCGTAGAAAGAAGAGTTTATTTGGAAACAAAAGTACCAAGATTGGGTTGGTGTGGAAGAAAAAGAAATGGAGAAGCAAGCAGATTTTATTTGGCAGTCAGTAGGGTGTGGGCTTTGTGTTGAGCTGATTCCAGCTGTTCAGACTGACCAGAAACTAGATTCCCTCCCTTGCCAGAGGTAGTTGACTTTTGTGGGTGGATTAAGGGAGGCTCCTGATAAATACAAATATACCTTCAGGGATCCACTTTTCTGGTAAATGGCTTTTATTTACACAACCGTCAGAGTCTTTCCTTCTGGATATTGTCCCCAGCAGTGCCATTTGGGGTGGCAGCTTTGGACTTAACTGCATGTTGAGGGGCTAATGGGGATATGAAAAGGGGTCCTAAGAAAGTTCTGCCTGCCTAGAGAGGGTGCCGGCAGTGGGGTTAGATCCTGTGGGGGAACTTAAGTTCATTTTCCTGTTTTGTACTACCACTGGGTTTTAGCCGAAGGAGTAACAAAACCAGCTTTAGACACTAGAAGAAACAATGACTCAATTTAAGTGTGGAGAAGGAAAAGAAGTAGCCTGGCCACAGCTGAGAGGGGCTTTCTTTCATAAACCACTTAGGAACATAAAGGCCACTGACAATGACGGAGACTGAGTGCTCAAAGCTGGCGCCCTTCAACGGAAGTGGTAAACAGCCAGAGGACTGGAAGGGTAGAAGAGAAGAATGATGTGCATTTTGTCATTGAGTTTGAGCTGTTTCATCCACTCACGGATGTCTCATGAAAAACAGTACGGCTTGAGAAGAGGCCCGGTAAGGCAGAGGCCCTGGGGAGAGCAAAGCAGACAGAGATGTGGTTAGCTAATGGACAGCCATGTTCTTCAGGCTGGTGTCAGAGAGGTGCACAGAGAGAGGGGTCATTAAAGCCATGTGCAGCCACTGGGCCCAAACACTATCACTGATGCTGGGAGGAGCTTGCTGGCAGGAACCAGATGGGGTGCCTCTTCAGAGGCTCTGCCAGAATCATGCAGCTGAGCAGGCTTGTAGCTAACCATCAGACTGAGTACAGGGACCCTGGCTAGGGTACTGGGACATGGGGGGGGGGGAGAATGAAGGAGCTGAAGGGTGTTGGGGCCTTAGGGGAAGAACAACATTGTCAACCGACCAAATCCTCCACATCTCCCATGGACTAAAACATCAACCATCAAGCATGCACTGAGAAGCCCATGGCTCCAGTTGCATATGTAGCAGAGGACAGCAGTGTCTGGCATCAATGTGAGAAGAGGCCTTTGGTCCTGCGAGGGCACGTTTTCCCAATGTAGGGGAAGCCAAAGCACTGAGGTGGAGAGAGTGATTGGGAGCTAGTACACCTTCATGAAGTCAAGTAGAGGGAGAGTGGGGAGGGGAGTGGGGTGGGCACAGGGGATAACATTTCTAATGTAAATACAGAAAGTATCTAAGAAAATTATCATTTAATAAATAAGTAAGTAAGTAAGTAAATAAATAAATAAATAAATAAATAAATAAACGGCACCATTGTTAGAAGGAAGCGAAGGGAACAGAGGCATACTTTGGCTTTAATAACTTAAGGTCAAAGCAACATGATTCCACAGTGAGTTGTTGTAAGAAAAACAAGACAGAATTTCGGTTTCTCCTTAAATTAGTTTGGCTGTAAAGGTAACTAGAGTTTTTTAAATGCTTGGCGTGAGCCTGAAAGAGGAGCTCAATGAAGAGGTCTTGCCTGGCACGATCTACATGCCGCATTTGGGACCCAGTACAGACACAAAACAGCGAGAAACAAAGCAAAGACTGACATATAGCTGGGAATACAAGATTTATGGCAACAGAACTTTATTGATTTCCTTCCAGAATATAAAAACTCTAATGGAAAAGTCATCGGGTTGAAGATAGAATCCCAGGGCAGAAGCAGGCAGCCTATAAGAGCTAAGGGACATGGTAAATGCTCCAGAAAAAAGGTGGTTTTAGGGTTTAAGCTGAAGTGTCTTCACCAAGCTCACATTTTTAATGCCTGGTCCCCAGGCAGTGGTTCTGTGCTGGAACCTTTAAGACATTGGGTCTAATAGTTAGATGCAGACCATTAGGGGTGTGTCTTTCAAGATGATAGCACACCACAGACGCTATTGTAATCTTGTTCTCTATTTCCTAATCCAATGCCTTAGGAACATCCTGGCCTCCACTGATGGAGTTTGCCCCCGCTCCTTAAAGGCATGATCTCCCATGGTTAGACTTGCAGCCTGAGAGGGAGAGCAAGACAGAATGGTTGGGAAGTATGGAGAGCTCACACAATAGCTGAGTACAGCGAGAGACAGACTTTTCGGATGGTAGGCTTCATTAAGGAGCTCCTTTAGTTGGGGAAACAAAGGCTATTTAAACCTTTGGAAAGTGGTACAGGTTTTTGGGGTGAATGTGCATCATTGGCTAGGGCTAAGGTCCTGGGGATCTCTCATTTGCATAAGGAGGAATTCCAGGTGCTCATGTAGATGACTTTGTAAGGGGAAAGAAAGCTTAGCCAGCCTGGCTTTCAGGCTATGTGACCTCCTCTGGTGGGACAAAGGTAGGGGCACAGGTCTACATGTGCCAGGACATTTAGACCCAGGATAGGGAGGGAGGAGTCTTACTCCTGCTGGTCTCAGAACAGTTTGGACTTGCCTTGACCCTATTCTTGCTCCAGTCCTGCTCCCCAAGGCTCCATGGCTCTCCAGGTCCTACCTTCAACCACACCTTCCTTCACCATGCCTTCTTTCAACCATCCCTTCTTCCTAGGACAGAGTGACCCTCTGGAGTTACAAGCAAAATAACTCCTTCTTTTCTTCTGCTGTGTCTATAAGGTTGGTTTTTTTTTTTTTTTTTTTTTTTTTAATCTTTTCCAGACCATCACAAAGGTAACCAGTGCAGAAGGAAAGCAAGAAGAAAGAAGAAAAAAATGCAAGGAAATTATGGCCTTGATGGGACAATCCTCACAGTCAAATCCTGGACATGTTTGAGTTGTCGGACAGGGGGAAGCTACTCATGAATTGGAATGTAATGTTTGGTTGCAAAAAGGAGACATAGGAGCAGTTGGTACTGTTGTGCCAGGAAGTGTTCATAAACCCCAAAAGACCATCCAGGAGCAGATTCCGATGCAATCGCGTTAGGGTCTTTTTATTACAAGCTAGATCTTGGGTTCCCCGCCAACCCTGACACAGCAGGATGGAGCCCAAGCCTAGTTTGAGGCAAGCATTGACAGAGGCAGGCAAACAAGCAAGAGTTTCTAGCCTGACACACATTTGTTGGGGGGTGGGGGTTGCATTATGACCTTTTACATAATTGTCTGGTACTAGAAGCCAAACCATAAATTTATCTTCTGTTTTCCTCCTGATTGGTGGTTGTTAGAAAGTGAAGTGCCAGGGATGGGAATTGTAACCTGGAGGTGTAGGCGTGTTGGAGAGTAACAGGGAAACTGGTGCCGCCTCATTAGTTAACTCAAGTTCAACCTTAGGTCAGGTTCTCTAAGATGGAGTCTGAACCCCAAAGATCTGGTCTCTCAGTACTATAATGGGAAGCATGGAAGAGGGACCACACATTTAGTACAGAAGTAAGACACTGGATTCCTTCCCCACTGTCCTCTAAAACAATAACGAGTCTGGCTTGGGGACACACACCTTTAATTCCAGCCAGGGCTATGTAGAAAAAACCTGTCCTTGTTTAGTTTTATTAATAAAATCAAATAATATAAATTAGGTATGAAAGTATTGTATATGTAATGAAAGAAAGACGAGAAATGAAAATAACAATAAAAAGACAATAGAGTAGAGAGGAGAAAATTAATGAAGTTAAGTGTGAGATGTGTTGTCTGGTTATAGGTATTTGTAGAAGTTGGAAGCATGGGAAAGAGGGACTTTTTAGAGTTTTTTTTTTTTAATTTATTTAGTTCATATGTGTGAGTAGATTGTTGCTGCGTCCGGACATACCAGAAAAGAGCATCAGATCCTATTACAGAGAGTTATGAGCCACCATGTGGTTGCTGGGACTTGAACTCAGAACCTCTGGAAGAGCAATCAATGCTTTTAATTGCCAAGTCATCTCTCCAGCTCAGAAACAGTAACCCATATGAAGGGGTCAGGAAAGAGTTGTTGGGGAGAGCAAAGTGGAATCCTGGCTAGCTTACAGAGAGAGCTATGTTAACAAGGATTTTGCTTCAACTGTCTTGTGACAACTTGTAATGCTACTAAGAAGCCATCAATAATGTTACTCATTAAAGAAACTGTTGTCATTTGTTCTTTAAATCCCTGCCTCAGATGGCATCTTAACAATATCCGTCTGAGATTTATAAAAATGTCTTTTCAATGAAAGTAGAATAATAAACCTAACATTTAATACACTTAGTATGTTGTCTGCCTCATGATCAATGATTGACTTTTTTTTTTTTTTTGCCTCTGTGAAATATGGAAGAAAATCACTGGGTTATAAAAGGAAACCATGTATAAATATATCTTAATAAGTTCCAGGAATCTTCAAGTTAGAAGTGTTATCTGTGAGATCTTAATCTTAGGGTAATTTTTTTAATGAAAATGACAGTGTTTCTTTAGTAATGGACATTGCTTTGCAGATTTGGATACACATTTGAGTTTTCTTTTGAATCTGTAAATGTCCTTTGCTCTCATAGCTGCTTTGAGGCAAATGTGCTCTGTGTCATTAAACTGTAACATTGTACACTGGGCAGATGAAGTCCCTAAGGCTGTAACTTTGTAGTGCTTAATAGGATTTGTATATAATAAAATAAAGGGACATTTGCAAAGTAATGTAATGCTGTTTAGTCTGGAAAACACTTTTTGGTGAAAATAAAGAGTAAATAGGAAATCACTGGCTTTGAAATTCAACTGAAACAGCAATTGTGGATTCAGTGGTGTCTAAGTACATCAGATGAAAAAATAATGCCCCCCCCTTACTTACTTCTACTTCTCTTTGTTAAAATATGTGGGGAATGATTGTTTTGAATTGCAGCGCACGCCTGCATCTGCCCGGATGGGGTAGCTCAGCACATTAAGGCACTTGTTGTCATGCTTGATTATTTAAATTGGGTCCCTGGGACCCATGTGGTAAAATTAGGGAACTGATTCCTTAGAAGTGTCCTCTGACCACACACATGCTATGACACACCTACAACCCCATACAGAAAGTAAGTAAAAATTCCTATAGTAAATGAGAACTGATGTGGACAGATTGTTGATGGGGTGGGGGGAAGTGATAAGCTAAGTGTGTTGGGAAGGGCACACTAGCTGCGGGAGAATAGTGGTGCCCAGCAGTTGACCTAAGAAGGCAGGTTGAAAATGAACAGTGTGTGTGTGTGTGTGTGTGCTTGTGTGTGTGTGTGTGTGTGTGTGTGTTTGTGTGTGTGTGTGTTTCATCCTCTGATCCAATGTTCTCTGGGTGGGAGCTCGTAATGTGGCCAGTACCTGGAGCTTAGGGGCAAAATCTACATGCAACACGTGTGCACGCATTAAAGGGGTAGTTATTGCAGTCTTCAGGAGCCCAAACTCACCTCCAAAAGCAAAGTCATTGAAAGTGTATCCTTGATCAAGTTGTTAGTGCAAGTGATGTCCACTACGTTTCAACCCTTGAGAATGTTTTGTTAATTGATTTATGTGACAAATTGAGAATTAGCCATGCTATAGCTTGATAGAGTATTATGGTTTGCTAAAGGGAAGCACTTTGTAACTGGAATTTTTTATATGGAATTTCATATAAAACACTGTCTAAGCAGTAGTTCTCACCTTACTAATGCGGAGACCCTTTAATACAGTTCCTCATGTTTTGATGACCGCCAACTATAAATTTGATTTCATCGCTACATCATAACTGTCATTTTGCTACTGTTATGAATTGTCATGTAAATACCTGATTGCAGGGTATCTGGCCTGTGACCCCTGTGAAAGGGGTTGCTACCCATAGGTTTAGAATAACCATTTTAAAGGATGGGGGCTATGGTGTAGCTCCGCAGTACAGTGCTTGCCTAGCTTACGCAACATCCTGGCTTTGAGCCCCAGCATGGGGACAGTTATTCAGAGGTGGCTGTTCATCCTCGAAAATGAACAAAGTGATTTTATTTCAAGGCAAACAATGGATAATTTGCTGCCAGTGATAAAATTTATTTTCAAGGGAAGGAAAAAGCCTGTTCGCCAGCATTGACAAAATGTTTCTTAACATCTAAACACACCTATGAAATTATATACTGTAATGTATCAACATTCAGGAGATCTGTAAATCTCGGTGGGATTTATTATTTCTAATGAGGAATAATGATACTAAATCACCTACTAATATCAGAAAAAAATGATGGATTTTCATGTAATAGCAAAAGATTACTAATGTGAATTTACACCCACACTGTAACTATCCTTTAAGAATACCATCTTTCCAGTATTATTATATCCAGAAAAACCCACACATTTATCTGTAGATATAAAAACATATTCCATTTTAAAATCAAATATCAGAAGATAATAAAGTTCCTTTCAAATAGGTCAACCAAAATAGTGACAGACCCAAGGCAGAAGTTAAAGAATAGTTACTGCTCTCAAATGTGCACAGTTGTAGGCACCTTTAATTGTCAGTTGGACACAATTTATAACCTCCTGGAAGGAGAGTCTCCACGACAGACTGCCTACATCAGGATATCCTATGGGCTTGTCTGGGATGGGATTATCTTGATAAAGTTCATTGATGTGAAAAGACTTGGACCGGTTGTGAGTAGTGCCGTTCTTTAGGTTTGGGTCTCAGAATATATAACAAAGGAGAAAATTAGCTGAGCAAAAGTATGCATGCATCCATTCATTTTCTCTCTGTTTATTCAGAGAGAATATTCAGATTATCTCTCCTAAACATAAAACTAGGTTTAGCTCATGGTATCTATGACCTGGATTTTATTGATTGGGATTTTAACAGTGGATCTAAATCAGAAGTCTATTACTAAAGCCATGTTAGCATAAAAATATCTCTTTTCTTTTGATCAGGAATGTACTTCCAGGAACTTCTCATACAATGTTGGCTACATATCTTTAACCCATCCCTGCAAACATCTCATGGTGCCAACAGATGTTTCATGCTATTTGAAAGCACAATGTAGCAACACTGGAGAGTCATTTACAGCCGAACCCACAATAGAAGCAGGCAGTCGTCAAACCTCTTTGTACACTGAATGACAGCCAGCATTGTGAGGGATACGGTTGTGGGGTGAAGGCTCATCCTGTAGCTAGGATGGGGTGCTCATCCGAACACTCCTGTGTAAGTTTGGTGATGGCAGATCGAGAGGTGTACCTTCCTCTGGGGGGATGGTGGTGGCATCCTCTGGAAGGATGCTTAGAGATGATCCCCATAATTGAAATTACATTGCTTCGGGACAATATTTTAATATTCTCATTTCATGTCTCAAGGGGCTTTATGTCCAGTGGTTTCTTCTTGTACTGATGCGGCACAAATTTGCAATGGCTTAAATACTAAGTGGGGAGGGTGGGTTACAAAGAAATCAAACATTTAATGGGATCACTGCTCCCTGTTGATGGGATGATGAGTCTGTTTCAAAGAATGCAAACATCTTTCCATTGCTTCTTGCACAGTGTTCCCTGTGCTGGCGGCCCATTAACAGTCTATATCTACATATTCTGATAGGTCACAGAAATCTTGGTTTTGTGCTTCTTCTCCGTATGCTTTTAGTATCGTGGGCAAAAAGAACACGTGGTTTCCCTTTGTGCTTTTGGTTTGATCCATGGTTACCCTAGCATCCGGGGACCAGTCCCTGAGAACTTACCAGGATCCTGTGGTTCTCCAGAATTACTCAGTAGGTTCCCTAGACTTCTGTTTCATCCTTGGTTAGGGCACTTCGAATTCCTAACTATCAGTGTTCAGTGCAAGGATCTGAAAAGTTCTAGATTTGGGCATCTAAGGTACTGACCGCTGCTCCGAGTGAGCAGTTTCTGGCATCCTGTGAAACTTTTATCGAAACAGAGCTCAGGGTTCAAATCAGGGGCAGAAGAAGAATGAAAATCATACAGAGAGTTTCTCATCAGTATCCCAAAATATGCTCAGGATACAGAAGGTGTCATGGCCAAGTGGGAACTGTCTGCATAATGCCCCTGAGCTCACTAAGCTGCTTCCTAGGGGTGGCCCCTGGCAATCCTTGGGCTGATAGAGGCATTCCTCCCAGGGGAGCCACCAGAGTTCTATGAGGACTGGATACACACTGCAGATAGCGTTAGAAAGTTTATCCCACGCAGACTACACTGCATCTTACACACAGTCAGCCAGCTTGAAGGGTATGGGAAGAAACGAGCTATGTCTGAGTCACAGAAAGACGGCATCCTTACGTTTGAGTCACGTGGTGATAAAAGTAAAGGCCCAGACCTCACCTCTTGTTTGCGGCAGAACCCATAGTAACGAGATTTATGTGAAGTCTAGGAAATTCTTTTAAATGCTTCGAAACACTCGGGTCCTACTCCGAAAGACTCCTATGTAGGGCAGAGAAATTTCCTAGCATGGATGGGTTACTAACATGGATGGGTTCCTAGGGCACTCTTCCTGGCAGTCATTTAATGGCCATCTGCTCGTGATCATTTTCCTTTTGCAAACTTCAGCTTTTGCCCACGGGAGGTGCGTGCACCCTTGGACCCGTTCCAACACAATTTCCTCCAAAGATTTTGAAAAAAAAAAAACAAACAAACAAAAGCTATTAAATTGCCAAGGAGCCTAAGAGACTTTTAACAAATCAGTTGAAAGGAGTTGTCTGGCACTAAGCCTGTAAAAATACCGAGAAATCCATGTACCAGGGGATGAAAGCTTATGAGTTACAAACCTGCTAAGATTCTTTAAAAACAGTTCTTCTGGTAATTTCCATCGAGTTCGAGGCTAATATTTATAACACATGAAAAGCAACGGCAATGGCAACAGAGCAGACCATTGAAAACGATGCATTCAGTTTTATTTCAACATTACATTCTCATTGGTTCTCTGGGAATTTCACACCTCACACCCTGATCACACTCACTGTTCTTCTATGTCCACTGCCCCACTCTTGTGACCTCCCCACAAAAAAGGTATAAATAAAAACAAATCTAATTTGTGTTACCTGTACACTCATTGAACCACAGCCAAACTCTCAGTGGCCTGCCCCTTAACTGAGTCCTTCCCCTCCCACACCACACCAGAAGCCACCAGTTGTGGAGAGCTACCTTCAGCATCCACATCACACTTTTTAAGGAAAGGTTTCTTGGGGGGGGAGGATAAGGGTTGCCATGGAAGCCTTCCATATCCCTCTTTCTCAGCTGTGCACCTGCAATCATCTGTATCACAGCAAGAGTAGCCTCCTGCTCCCCATAGTCAGCGGGGAGCAGTCACTGGAGCTGAATATGCTGAGTGGGAGATCAGAGATGGGAACAAAGACACAGAGAAGTTCATGTGGCATAGTGTTTTACGCCACTTGGGAGCTTTAGTTTAAACCCTGGTGCTACTCTGTTGGAGGCATACTTTCCAACGAAAAACATGAGGATTTTTCATTATGCCTGGGAAAACATGTGCGTATAATGGTTTCTAAAGTAGTTTGTAGAAGGGCAAATGGGCCCGTGAAAGAAAATGGTAGATGTTCCATCTACTTATTTAATTATTCATGTGTGTGGTTTGACAAGTGTATTTCCTACTTCCTATGTGCTAGACATTTGACATGATCAATTTCATGGACGTTACGGTAGCTAAATTTATATTTTCTTAAAAGTTGTATTTTATGGTTTACATTTGTGTCTAAAAATAAAATTCTTAGGAACAAAGTTAACAACATAATAAATGACCCTGGCAAAGAAAAAATTAGAACACATTGGAAGATAGCTCTCAATAAATGCAATGATACTCCATGGAGATACATGTGCCTGTGTGTGTGTGCGTGCGTGCATGTGTGTGTGTATTTCACATTCCCAATGGTTCCAAGGATTTTATGTCATAAACTCAAAAGCACTGGGCTTCCGGTAGAGGATGATAAAGTGGTTCTAAATGTGTAAAGGACCTATCTGTTAAAAACAGTAACCATAGTTCATTAAAGTGTTGATAAAAACTTGAGACTAGACAGGTCGGAGACCTAGAGGAAAAACAAATACTGCCATTCTGCTTGAGAAAGATAGCCATAATTTGTCTCCTAATAATATTTTGCTAAACTTACAGGTCTTGCTCAGTCATCGTCAGAGAAGCTTCCCGGGAGATTTTCTAAGAGAACTTTCTCCTCTGTCATTCTCCTGACATATGATATCTTATCATGGTGTTGGATGCAGAATACAGATGTTCCTTCACTGGATGTCATATGCATGTCGTACTCGGAAAAAAACAACAGAATAAAGGGAAAAGACATATTTGGCTAATAGAAACCAAATAATGTGGAGAAATCCTAGACTAAAGAGAGTCTAGGGATTAGTTAAACCTCATGTTTTCATTAGCACCGAAAGTTTGGGAATGAAGAACAGATGGCTAAATAGTAGGTAAACAATCAGCAGTGTCTTCTTGACCCACAGGTCAAAAAAACATTGCTTAGCCAACAGATAATTATACTACAGCATCATTATACACAGCAGCAGCTGAGCAGAGGTCATGGTTTACAAGTGGGGAGCATGTCGCCAAGAGTCAGTCAGTAGGAGGAAGCAAATGTTAAGACTTTAAAATGCCTTACGAGGATCTAGTCTAGTTATTCTAATCAAACCTATGGGGCTGCACTAGTGTGGGAGATGTCAGCTTGAATCTATCATCTCTGAATCATTCTTCTTTCCACCTGTCTGACTTCTGCTTATAGATGGAGAGATAAGAACAGACCTGACTCTCGTTTCCCTGTTGAGAGAGCTTAGGTGCAATGGCTCTTTACCGTGGTGGTTCTCAACCTTTGCAATTCAGAAACCCTTTAGTACAGTTCCTCGTGTTGTGGTGAACCCCAACCATAACATTTGTTCTTTGCTACCTCATAACTGTAATTTTGATACTATTATGAATTGTAAGGTAAATTTTTGATATGCAAACCCACAAAGGAGGAAGAGATTCATAGGTTGAAAACCACTGCTTTAGAGCAAAACCCAAACGAATAAAGACACGGGTCTTGTTTACATGCCTTTTTATCAGGAAAAGCGAATTGGTGCATCTGTCAATCATAACTAATTTTAGTGTTGAGGCAATGTAGATGCTAGCTAGAGTGATGCGGAGCAACAGTAGGGTCAGAAAGTGAGAAAATGCTCAGACATGATCCCTAAAGCACAGGAACAAATGACTATACAAGAAATCCCAGCGGTCAAAGCTGCACCTATTTGGGCAATGAAATAGATAAAGCAAGATTTGACTAGAACTCAAAAGTTTAAAAGGATACATATGCTGATATAAATCACTTTAAAATGTTGAAAAACACAAATATGTACCAATGTAATAAACAAACAAACAAACAAACAAATAAATAAATGCATGGCATAGGAGACGAACTTCCCCTCTCTTGAACCTTCTCTAAGAAAGGGATCTGACATGTAGCTTTAAGCTGACTGGGACCTTGTTATGTGGCATGTGGTGGCCCCCAAACTCAACACAGTCCCAAGTGCTGGGATTACAGGTAAATGCTATCACACCTGTAGGCTAAATCTCCTATAGAAAGATTTCAAATAACACATACAAATATGAGCCCCCCCCACAATGGGGGTTAACTCCCATTGCTCTTTTCACCTTGAATGTAAGCCTGACACATTGACCTTCCTGAAATAATAGTAAGGGGGTAAATCTACATGTGTACTTGCAGACATTGCCTTCATCTAGCAGTCAAGATTACCACCACCCTCACAAGGGATGGCTCACCTACCACCTTAACACATACAGTAGCTCTTTGCCTTTTAAATAGTTTGGGTAACATCCCATAACTCCAGTCCAACCAGAAGCAGCATGTCAGATAATACTACATTCCTGAACTTTCTACAAGAATATTCTTCTTCAAATCAGCCAGGTCATTAAACAAGGGTGAAGTCGGAGAAGCTCCCAGACAATGCAGACGAAGGAAACGGGATGAGTACAAACTGTGAGGTGTCCTGGGATCTGGGACGGAAAATAAACTGTGACGGTTTGTGTATGCTCAGTCCAGGGAGTGGCACTCACTATTAGAAGGTATTGGCCCTGTTGGAGTAGGTGTGTCACTGTGGGTGTGGGCTTTAATACCCTTGCTCTAGCCACCTGGAAGTCAGTTTTCCACTAGCAGCCTTCAGATGAAGATGGAGAACTCCGAGCTCCTCCTGCACCATGCCTGCTTGAACTCTGCCATGTTCTTGCCTTGATGATAATGGACTGAACTTCTGAACCTGTAAGCCAGCCCCAGTTAAATCTTTTCCTTATGAGAGTTTCTTTGTTCACAGCAGTAAAACCCTAACTAAGACATAAACCTTAGTAGAAACACTACTGAACCCCGATGAAATTTTGAACTTAAGTTCAGAGTGCTAGTCCAGAACTACCTTGGCAATTTCCCCAGGTTTGACATAGCAGTTAATGTGAGGGCAGATAGGTGAAGTTTACACTGAATTTTCTATTCTGTTTTTTATAAATTTTTGTCAAAGTTAAACTATCCCAAAATAAGAAGAAAATTTTTTCCTAAAGTTCTTACACAGTTAAACCTGGAAAATATATGTCTTGTGAAGTATCCTAACAATGTTATTGGCAAGTAGTTAATGGTCAATGAAGCATTTCAGGGACAATGGCCAGCCACTTGCAATGACAAGTCCAGGGTGCCAGATCCTAAGACAGACTCGGCTGTGAAAAGATTCAATTTGGATTGAACAGTGTTTTGAATGAGACTTTTGGACCTCTGCAACCTTTTCGAGGCCAGGCGAAGGCTGCTGGCAGGCGCAATTAGTCTTTGTATTTGACAGTGAGAAGGCTAATTAAATCTTAGGCTGTCCTCCACACAAATCCACGGCTGCTTCAAAAGAACCCTACTGAAAGCCATCCCCACTTAGAGCAAGCCTTTTTGACTCAGCCATTTGGCAATCACCTGTACTCAACATCCAAAATCCGAAGTTCAATCTTGCTTTCCAACTCATCTTTCAATGGCCTTGAAAAATTTTTGCCTGTTGTTTTCCATTTTCACCTGTAAATGAGTTGGGAGAAATGATTTGGGTTAGTACAAAGGAGCAATTGCATAACCATGGAAAAGCAACTTGAAATGCATGTGTTATGACCACATAATAGGAAAGGGTAATATATTAGCCTACAAATATCATATATATAATATGTATACACACACACACACACACACACACACACACACATATTTTTTTTCTCCAGTTTTATTTTGTTGAGTGAAAGAAAACAATGTCATTCCTCCAGAGAACAGAACAAAATGAAGTGGTCAATGAAACCAAACCACTCCTCAAAAACACCTTCACCACCCAGCACTCCAGATAAAACTTCTCCTTGTAGAGAGACTTGCTTGTTGAGAAAAGACAGAAAATCAAACACCCTCGGCTACAAGGAGCAGAAGAGATGTTGAACTTTGCTTTGCCCAGCTTACCAACAGATCAACAGTAATTTGACATTATTGGTTAAATGAAGGGAAAACAACCTGACCACAAGGTATCTGCACCCTTCTTTTGAGGTGGGCTAATAATGTGTGGGAAGCGTTGGAGGTCTTTGATATCAGGATATAGAGTGTTGGCACCAACTCTCAAAGCTGGGTGGGGCCTTTGTTTGAGAGGGAAATCTTGAATCATTCATTCATGTTGCACCTCAAAGAGGTCCATGAGGGGGCGCTATTTTCCTGAATGTCTCTAGACAATTTAAGGGGGAAAGAGTTTTTAAAATGCTAAGTTCTCTCTTTTTTTTTTCTCATATATTTCAGCTGCACTGCACTCATCAGTTTTTTCCTTTACTACTTCTATTCATAGGAATATATAGTGGTAAAATTTATAGGATGCGGTGATTTTTTTTTTTTTTTTTTTTTTTTTTACCGTTGGTATCATTTCAAAACACATAGTTGAGTGACCTTAAGTTTTTTCCCATTGTGGCTGACCTCCGCTGTCATCTTTGTCCCATTCCATCCTGTGTTGCTAAGCTCTGCACTCACCAAAGAGTAACTCCAGTTTTCCCTTTCCTGTCCTGACAACCCCAGTTCTAGTCTGGGAATCTATCTGCGTCTGAGTACTCTTGCTGTCTCAAGGACAGACTGGCCCATTACTCTTCAGTTATCAAAAGCTCACCCATGTTGCCCAGAGTGATTCTTTTTCTCTGCCCTTTGCAACAAAGCTACCGTTATAGAAAACACCCACTGAAGGACTCCAACTGCTGCCGTTCTTGTATCTGAATTGCTGTTTATGACTTTTTCCTTCCTTTATCGGTGTACCTCCCCCAACTTCCCCACTGACTCGTCAAATTCCACCAGCCACATTCTTTACAAAACTCATCACCACCATCCAGTTCACACATACACACACACACACACACACACACACACACACACACACACACACAGGACTGGCCATCCACATTTACAGGCAAACATCATATCAACCTTTCAACTATGGTTCAGAAACACTGAAGAACAAAGACAACTGAGTATAAAGTCAATCTTGATTCAGCAGGTGATAAATGAAGGCAGGATAAAGGTGAAGGAGTGGGTAGCATCCGACTGCATTGGGTTGAGACTCCTCTAACCTCACATAGATACCTTATGTGAGCACGCTCGTGCACACACCTGGGAGAAGCATACGTGAAGTGTCACATAGGTACCAGAGGAATGGCTGTTGAAGATGAGCCTTTATATTTATTGATTGTTTTCTGAGATTGGATGAATGAACCTTCACTGCCAGGCAAAGAGAAGATATGGCAGGCAAGGGCATCCAGAGTCAATCAATGAGCAACCACTGACAGAAGAACTCCAAAGGACTTTCAAAAAGCCTGATTAAGATAGGGCACTACATGCCCACAGGTAGTACCATGCTTCTGTTCCTCCCCATATCTACCCTTCTGAGACTACTATTATAAACTCATCAAAATAAGCTGTCTGGATGGCCCTAGCTAGACGGTTGTTGATGTCTAATAGGTGAAATGTAGACATTAACTCTGGAGCCTTTCTTTTTATTTTATTTGTGTTAAAATGTAACACAACCACCCCTTCTCTCTCCAACTCCTTCTATGTCCCTTCCTTATCAACTTCATAGACTCTTCATATATCTATATATTTATATCTTCATAATCTATATCTATATAAAAATCTTTCTCTAGATATATAACTAGTGTTGCTTGTATGTATACATTTCTAGGGATGAGCATTTGTTTTCAATTTGTAGACTCATCTCCTGAGAATAAGAATTCTCTATTTCTCAGTAGTGGTTAATTGCTCACAGCTATTAATCTAGAAGTGGGGGCCTCTGAGTTTTCCCCTATCTACATTGGCACTGCAACTGGCATTGGTGTTATTCAGGTCTCTTTTGGGCAGCCATTGTTGACATTTCAAGAATGAAGATTCCCTGTTGACTTAGTAAGGGTTTCTATTCCTGCACAAAACATCATGACCAAGAAGCAAGTTGGGGAGGAAAGGGTTTATTTAGTTCACACTTCCACACTGCTGTTCATCACCAAAGGAAGTCAGGACAGTAACTCACACAGGTAGAAACTTGGAGGCAGGAGTGGATACAGAAGCCATGGAGGAATGTTGCTTACTGGCTTGCTCAGTTCAATTTCTTTTAGATCCCAGGTCTACCAGCCCAGGGATGGCACCACCCACAATGTGCTGGGCCCTCCTACTTGATCACTAATTGAGAAAATGCCTTACAGCTGGATCTCATGGAGGCATTTCCTCGACTGAGGCTCCTTTCTCTGTGATAACTCCAGCTCGTGTCAAGTTGACCCAAAACCAGCCAGTACACCTGTCATATCTAGAAGTTGCAACCTCAAAGATTTACTGGTCTTTTACAGTCTTCCTGACCCCTCTCCCAGGATGTTCCCTGAAGCATACGTATAAGAGTTGTAGATATATCCTTGGCCTGGGCACCCTACGGTCATTCGAACTCTGCATTTTGACCAGCTGAAACAATATTGGCTATGATATTAAACCTAGAAGGTCCCAAAATAACCCAACTGGAGGCTTTCTTTAAAGGTGTACTTCCTGCCCTTGTGTCATTTCCTTCCCCTTTGGAGAAAAGCTAGACCCTGGCTTGAAAGCACATGTCAGAGTTTCCCAAAGAAATAGAAACTGTTTCTTTACCGTGTATGATAATGTGATTACTCTTGTCCATGAACCAAAGTAGTTAATTTATAATACTCTTCCAAAAGACCGGCAGGAGAGAATTTTAAAGAATCTGAACAGTTGATGTGACCTAGCTAGAATGTAAAGTTTGAAACTTTATCTGACTTTATAGTGCCAACAAATGTGGGATGCTCTAATGTTTGAAGATACAGATGCAGAAGTCATCTTGGGACTTGGGACCAGTGAACAATGATAATTGCTATTATGTATAATCTGGGTGACGTGAAATCTCCCAAGCACTATGTGATTGCCTCCTATGTCCCTAAGAAGAACTTTGAAGGCACTGAGGAAATCAACACCCACGAAGATGAACCTCATTGCTTAAAGCTGGAAAGTTGTTCAGTGATACCTCATACTCAACGCCCTGCACTCTCAGAGCAGAGTGGTGTGCTCTGCCCCTAAATCCATCCATCATTTGAGCATGAAGCCCTATCTCTGTTCTATCTTTGCAGCCAGCGAACTGATTTCTGGCTTTTGGTAAATCCCTGGAATGAACCTGAATTTTTGGCCTCTGTAGTAAGAGTCTTTCATCCCATGATTTCTGAAGTTCCCTTCTCTTGCTTTTGGCTTGGGAGAGTCCTGTGCCTAACAATTTTTCTCCGCTGCATGGTGAAGGATCTGCAGTCACCTGTCATTCATGGTGTAGCTGAGCCAGGAGCATAGAAAACCTTGCTCTGTGCCAGCCAAGAAGGAGCAGGTGGCTGTCTGGTGTATGTTCTGGGGAAGCTATTTGTCAGTGATAACCTAGATAGCACTGGGTGGCTGCAGAACCATTGCTCCCTTGGCATATGGTTTGTGTCCATCCCTACTGCTGCCTCATCTGTGAATACATTTGTTATTCACACAAACCTGGTGGATATAAAAGTAGAGGTAAATTAAAAAATATATATAAAAAAATATATATATCTGAATCAGCAACTTGAACATCTTCTCTCTGGTTAAAGATTGTGAGCTAAAAATACAACACTGACTGTTTGGAACTTTAAGACAGAAGAGGTGGGATGCAGATATTTGATAATTCGGTTGCTAAGCAACAATTTCACGATTATGTAAGCCTTCACCACGGCAAGTGAGGTGGAGGGGGCGGTAAGGGATGCTGACGCAAAGAGCACGCAGAAGATATTTTTCATGCGACAGCTCCCGCGTCTGAGATCTGGCATAGGGGAATATATATAGGTAAGAAGGAAATGCCACAAGCCGTGAAGGGCCCACATTCAACAAGAATGTGGGCTTATTTATCATACAGTTGGATGTGCAGAAGTTTGCCAAATGACGTCAGCTTCAAGGAAGGAATGCAGTTTATCCTTTGAATCATCGAGTGCTCCCATCAAAAATCAGGAAATATGAAAGAAAAAAAATGAGAATTGGGGTTCATTATTCTCAGTTAGTAGGCCCTTGTTTAGCTAAGTCTTTAGGGTAAACCTATAAGGCTGCTGACACCATTCACTCCAAGCGAGGGATGCTCTGGACCGTGCCCTGAGCTGACACTGTGGTTGGATGTGAGCATGTGACTTAAGGGTAGTGTTTTTCTCCTGGCACACATTTCCTGCTACCTTAGTGTCGTTTGCAGTTTGTTTTTTTCCTTTCAACATGCTTCAGTAAGAAAGACTATTCTCTGATGAATCAGTACTCCCCCACCCCTGCAAGGGTTATGTCCTTTGAGGTGGGTTTGCTGAATTTCCAAGGAGATTATGTTTTTGTTGTTACTATTGTTTGTTTTTTTTTAAAATCTTCTCAGAGTATCAAAACAAGTTCAATAAGAAAATTGCACCTAAATAAGATAAGTTCAGGTTACTGAAAATGGTCTTTAATTTCACTAGACCACACACCTCTGACTCATGGGCTGACGTGAGGAAGTTTCTCAATGTGTCTGTTTCCAGCGTGACCATGGGACTGTGGAGATTTGTTTTGAATGGGTTGGAGTTGTGCTAAAATGAAGTAAGTCTGAAGCTGTAGGGAGAACTGGAAATTTTTGATTAATATATATTTTTTTATTCTGTGAAATGACTGTACATGTACAGAGTGATCGTAGCTACCAACCCCCCTCCAATCCCCTGCCCTGTTACCCGCCTCTTCTCCCTCCCAGCATCATGGGCTTTTGAAAACCTTGTTATTGATACTCAAGTGGTGTGAGGCCATCTAAGGGGGCAGGAGCAGGAGTAACTTACCCAGTGGACGAATCCCTAGAGAATGTGGGTCTTCCTCAGCAGCATCAACTTTCAACAGCTCTCCTGGCAGGAGTGATCACCCCACGGCCCTTCCCCCAGCCCCCATGGCTCCATCCCACGTGTAGAATAGTTTTCTGTCCTCTGCTACAGCAATGATAATGAAGATAACCATGCCGTATTGTATGACGTTCATATCCACATATTTGAAAAATACATCATATGACGAGGAAAAATAAGAATTATGTTTTGGAAGGGAGCTGCCATGTAAGTAACACGGATTCTTAGTTTCTAATAAATAGCTATTTTTCAGTTAGTTGAAATGCAGTACAGACGAATCCAGATATACAGTTCCTGTTTTGTAAAGGAATTGTGACTTCCTCAATCTTAAGAAGTATTTCAAATACAATTTGGTTATTTTTAATGTTCAAAATGAAAACTAAAAAGAAGAGATGGGCATGGCGGCACATGAGTATACTCCAAGAACTCAAGAACTCATGGGGGATTACTGCAAGGTCTGCTTGGGCTATAGACACCCTTTCTGAAAAGTTTACTAGATAAATAAATACAAAAAAGCACAAAATAGCAGTTCAATTCCTTTTCTCTCTCTATTAAAATTATTATTAATGTCTAAAATACCAGTTGATGACCAGCATGGGAATAGATATAAATTATACAGTGTTATATTGTGTTAGGCTTACTGAAATTTTTATCAGATGCTAAAATTTTATTTGAAACTCTGGGAATTACTTTATAATGGTGGTGAGTGTGACATGACTATATATAGAAAATGCACATTTGAAAGCTAAATTCAACTCTGCATGTGCAAAAAAAATCTCTTTAAAGAACATTAAAAGCATGGTCACTGTTTTCAAATAAAATCCTGATGCTTGATCCTTCTCCCTAAAAAAGGAAAATGGCGGTCATTACAGGTCTGTGAAAACACAGCCATTTCGGAGCATATTCCCGTCAGGTTTAGGCTTTAACATCTGATGTCAGCTTTTAAAGTGTAGCTATCACAGTTGGCATTGCTGGGGTAATGGTGTTTGTAGTACAATTCAGAATGTTCCTATTCTTAACTCTATTATAATAAATATCTTCAAAAATAGTCTAAAGAAGAAACTAGAAATGAAACCGTCATCAATCTAATCTATCCCATTTTAAAAAGCTTGAAATGTTTATGTTATACAATAGAAACCAGACAAGGTGTGCCATGTAGAAACTCCATTTTCAGGCTTTAGAAATGCACATGAGGAGTTCTGTTTACATTCTGACCAGCAGAATATGAGGCTCCCTTCCCCCTCCTCATCAACCTTTGCTGAGGTTGAATTTCTCTGTGATCATAGCTGTCCTGAAGGGGATGGGTTGGAATCTCATTGTTGTTGTAATTTGCATTTTCCTGATTGTTAGGAAGGTTAAATATTTTTTTTATGCTTGTAGTTTATGTCATCTTTTGAGAACTGTCTGTTTATTTCATTATGTCATCTGATTTTATAGGCTTTTTATTTTTAACTTTCTTACATATTAAGAATATTAATCTGTCATGGTCTGTTCCTTCACTCTATTAACTCTTTCTTTTGCTGTTTGGCTTTTAAATTTTATGCAGTTATTTCATGCTACTATATTATGAGCAACTATTGTCTTCAGAAAGTTCTCTCTGCCTATATCACAAAGCTTTTCCTCTAAGAGTTTCAGATCTGACACAAAGATCTTTGATTCATTCTGAATGAATTTATTCCCAGGGTGAGGGAGGGAAACGGATCTCATCTCTTTATGTGTAAATCCATTTCCCCCAGCAACACTTGTTGAAGAGGCTGTCTTTTCTCCTTTGGGTATTTCTGACACCTTTGCTGGAAATTAAGTGTCTCTGTGTGTGTGGGGGGGTTATTTCTGGGTCCTCTATTCTATCCCATGAGTCTTGGTAGCTGTTTCTGTGCTAGTGCCCTGTTTAGAGTTACTGTACTGACCCACTGGGGGGGCAGCAAGCATTTTCCGCTGTTGAGCTGTTCCTTCAGCACCAGGAGATCAGGTTTAAAAGTATAGCTATTTCACAATATGAATTCTGCTGACCCAAAAGCACGGTGCATAGTTCTATCTCCCATCTTCAGTCTCTTCATTTCTTATTAAAAAATATATATGTATATATGTATATTGCCTGCTTATTTAGGTTTACTACCAGATATGTGGCAGCCCTACCAATCTTGTTCCGAATGTTAGTGGAAATACTTTGGTGTAATACAGGATTTAGGCTTGTTATATGTAGTTTCTACCATGTTGAGATAAATTATTTCAATTACTTGCTTTGCTATGCATAGATTGAACCATCTTTCTATCCTTGGAATGAAGCTATTTCGGTCACAGTGAATGACCTTTTTGATGCATGGTTTAATTTGGTGTCTTAATCAGGGTTTCTACTGGTGCAAAGATAACACTATGACCCCAAAGCAAACTGGGGAGAAAAGGCTTTATTCAGCTTACTCTTCCACATTGCTCCTCATCACCAAAGTATAGGAACTCACACAGGGCAGAAACCTGAAGGCAGGAGCTGATGCAGAGGCCATGGAGGGGTGCTGCCTATCAGATTGCATCTCCACTGAGGTGGCTGAGACAGGAGGATTTCTACAAATTTGTGGGTTTGAGGGCAAGCTGGGCTACAGAAGTGAGAGCCCATTTCAGACATTGAAAAGCAAAGCTCCTCACTACACTTATATTCATTGGAGTTTATTTAAGATAAGACTATTGTAATAAAGCCATAATAAACCAGTTGACTGGAAAGCATGCCACACCCTAAGATGTCAAACAGGAAGTAGATTTGAAAGGCTGTGAGGTACCTTTGCCTTCCCAACATTTACCTTACTCTTCAGATGTCCGGAGAGCTCACTTTAAAAAAAAAATGTAATATATTTGTTAAAGTTGAAAGGGTGGATTTTTTTTCCCCTTTCTGATTAAAAACATTCAAAGGGCAGAATGGCTACTGATAGCCCAGCTTCTTCTGGGCTAGTTTTCTCATTTCCCTATAGCATCTGTGTTGGGATTCTGTAAACTCCACCCCTCAATTACCTGGTACTAGCCAGGTATGCTCTGCCCCAGTGACCTGACACTATAAAAGGGGCTGCTTGCCCCCTTCTCTCTCTCTTGACCCCTCTTGTCTCCTGGCTTTCTTACCTCTCTTGCTCTCCCAACCCTACCCCTCCTCTTCCCCTTCCCTCTCCACCCCCCCATGGCCCGCCTCTACTTCTCTATTCCTCTCTCTCTCTCTCTCTCTCTCTCTCTCTCTCTCTCTCTCTCTCTCCCTCTCTCTCTCTCTCTCTCTCTCACTCACTCACTCTCCCTCTACTAATCCTCTTAACTCCCCCATGACCTGAATAAACTCTATTCTGTACTATACCGTTGTGTGGCTGGTCCCTCAGGGGGAAGGGATTCCCAACATGGGTACCCCAGAGGCATCTCCCTTGCCCCCAGACCTCGCCACACCTCCATGGGCCATATGCCCCCCACTCTCTTTATTATTTCTCTAACATTGGTGCCAAAACCCGGACGTCATCTTTTCACAACATTGGTGCCCCGTGACTTTTCCTTTCATTGGTGCCCCATCATGTTTTCCTTTCAATCTGCTCCAACAGTTTACTACTTTCCGTAGCCGTGATGGAGCTATACGGTAAACACAACCTCGGTTTGTGGCCACAGTTTCTTGCGATACGGTATGAGGAATTTAGCTACTCACACTTCCCCTTTCTAAATGAACAATGACAGTGACAACTACACTATGCCTGAAATAGCAAACTTACTGATTTCCTTTAAACCTTCCAGCACAAAAGCTGAAGATATCAGAGCGGTAACCTTGTCTTCCCCTGCATTCATTCAGTAGGTTCAGTTATGGAATTTGTTACGATGCTAAGAACGCTAATGACATTTTAATGTAGCCATAATCGTGGCTCATGACTCAAGCTACTAGCATTGCTACTGGGCTTTAGATTTATCGCCAGTGCAGGCACAAGACAGACAAGGACTGGAGTCCTCACAGTGGAATTCAGTGTGGGGTGACTGGAGGCAAGAAAAGAGGAGCTCTCTCGGGTCAGGAAAGTCTTGACCTTTGATGGATGGATGATTCCTTTAGTGTCTGAATAAAATGGCGTTTGTCTAATATTCTTCAACCTTCTCCACCTTTGGGTTGTTCCGTCATGTGTGGAATTCTTGGCACCATCTTGCTTGGTTTGGGGGTTGTATTTTGGGTTCCTCTGCTATTTGCATTTGTAGCATACAGGTAGTTTGTCTCTAACATCTACTTCTTTAACATTTAGCTCCCTAACCCACTAATTTTCATGGAAGTATATAGTGCACCTTAAGCCTATCCTCACAACCTTGCCATAAAAGAAAATAGCAGTGGTCAGTCCGCTGAGGAAGCTGATGCTGGATTCTATTCAGGGAAATTTATTAGAATAAGGGGCCTCATGATGGGAAAAGAATTAGAAACGATTCAGTTTATAGAGGACTCTCTATGCCGAGGCTTTCAGATGAAGAAGAGAATTCTCACTGAAACACGCCACGTCATTAAGAGTGACAGTGAGAGAGAAAGGAGGAGAGAAACAGTATCCACGAGAAAGATGGGGGAGGGAGGTAGGAATTTGGGATGACAGACCAGAGAGCTGCCTTCATCTCTGGAACAAAAAACCTCTGGAAGAAGAAACCTTCTGACATTTAACAATGTTTGTGGGAAGCTTCACACTACATAATTAGCTCAGCATAGGGTATATGACAGGGAGCATGGGGTAGGGCACATACTGTAAAATGAGAGGGATCCATCACAGCTAACCCCGCCTCTTAACCCGATCTCAAAGAGAGACGTGGAAAGGCATGGCCATATTCAGGCTGTGGGATCGGACCCCAAGGCACAGGCCTGCCAACAGCTCCCAACTCCTACCTCCTCACCCTTCCAGATTTTTTTTTTTTTTTTTTTTGGTTCTTAGTCCTTCCCCTTTGTCCCCCTTGTCCCTTAAATATTTTCACTTCTTCTTTCTGATTATGCACAGATGTAATTTTATGGTATGTGTATTTCTGAGGCTGGCTTCATTTGCCATAGATGAGCAACTCCAGTCACACCCATTTCCCTGTAGGTGATTTAATATGTTCTTGGAGGCTAGAAAACAAAAAAAAAAAAAAAAAAAAAAAAAAAAAAGAAAAAGAAAAAAAGAAAGAAAAGAAAAAAAGAAAAACAAAACAAAACAAAACAAACTAGTATTGATCTACTCTTACTGTGGGCCGGAATGGTTTGTCATCACAGTTTTCTTCCGTCCATATGTTCATCAGCATTTGTCACTGTTCTTTTTTGTTTTTTAAGTTACTTCTGTTTTGACTCAAGGAAGAGAATCTCAGTGTGGGTTTTCTATTTCTCTGGTATCTAGTGAAGGCGAACATTTCCAATTGCTTATTGGCTTCTTTTATTCCAGCTTTTGAGAATTCCTTGCTCTTTTCGCTAGCCTGCTTATTGAGTGGGCTCTGTAACTCCTTGTTTAGTCTTCTTTTGCGTTCGTTGCATATTTTGGACATTAATCTCTTGTCCTATACAAAGCTAACAAAGACTTTCCTTTCAGCCACTGGTTCTCAACCTGTGGGTCATAACGCCTTTGTGGGGTCATATGTTTGCATGATGATTCATAACACTAGTAAAAATTACAGGTATGAAGTAGCAGTAAATTAATTTTATGGTTGGGGGATCACTATATCATGAAGAACTATATGAAAGGGTCAAAACTTGAGGAAGTTTGAGAACCAGTGCTGTGGGCTTTCTTTTCATTCAATTAATGATTTCACTTGCTTTACAGTAACTTTTACTTCCTGGACTCCCATTTTTTACTTGTCGATACTATTTTCTGAGCGGCCAGAATCCCCTTCAGAAAGCGCTTTCTTATGCCAATCTCCTAACCCATGTTTACTATTTCTTACAGTACCAGAGCTTAAGTACTATAGAAAAGCCTTTGATCATTTGGAGTTATCCTTTGTCCAGTATGTGGGACAATGGTTTAGTTTCATTCTTTTTTGCGTGACTGTCCAGTTTTGCCAGCACAATTCTTAAAAATACTGCCTTTATTTCCATGTATATCTTTGAATGCATTGTTAAAAAATCAGGTGGTCATAACTGTGGGTTCCTGTGGGTTTCTTACATATGGTGATAAGTTAGGCTTATGTTGGATACACAGGATGCTTTTGGGCTTCCCATGTGTGCTGTAGGGATTGCTGTCTATGTCTATGGAGAATGCATTGAAATTTTGGTTGTCATTTCAACCGAAACAGTAGATTGCTTTGGGTAAGACATTCATTTTCACAGTATTGATTCTTCCAGATGCAGAAGCAGAAAGGGCTCTCTATTGCCTATTCCTACTTTAACTTATCTCTTCAGAGTTTTGGAGGTTTCATTGAAAATGTCTTCCATTTCCTTCACAAGGTTTACTGCAAAGTATTTTTAATATAATATTTTTACTAACTATCTGTGGAAAAAGACTTTCTGAATAGAGCACGGGAGACAGACACTAAGAATGACAGTTAATAAATGAATCTCATGAAACTGAAAATGTTCTATATAGCAAAGGGCACTGTCACTCATCGTCACAACAAAGCAACAGGCCACAGTGTGGGGAGAGACCTTTACCAATACATATTCAATACAGAGTGGGTATCTAAAATATATTTAAAAACTAAAAATATTAATATCATAAAACTAAATAACACAATTTATTTATATTTTAAAGATTTAATTATTTGTCATATATAAGTACACTGTAGCTGTCTTCAGACGCACCAGAAGAGGGCATCAGATCCCATTACAGATGGTTGTGAGCCACCACGTGGTTGCTGGGAATTGAACTCAGGATCTCTTGAAGAGCAGTCAGTGCTCTTAACTGATGAGCCATCTCTCTAGCACAAATAACACAATTTAAAATGAGGTTTGGAACTCAGAGGAGAATTCTCAAACACAAATGGCTAGACAAGCTTACATAAATGTTTCATGTTCAGCAGTCATTAGGAATATGCAAACTAAAACTACTTTGAGAGTTCATCATCCTACCCCATTCAGAATGACCAAGATCAATGAAACAAATGACAGCGCGTGTTGGCAAAGCTGAGGGGAAAAGTGAAAACTTAATCATTGTTGGTGGGAGTGTAAACCTGTAGAACTACTATGGAAATCATTGTGGAGGTCTTCAAACAGCAGAGAATTGATTTGCCTGTTCTTGGCTATAGACCCAAAGAACTCTGTGTCTTACTACAGAGATTCTTTCTCATCCATGTTTATTGCTGCTCTATTTATAACAGCTAGGAGTTGGAAATGCCTAGAGGCCCATGAACTGATAGATGCGTGGATAAAAGAAAATGTGGAACATGGAAATGGCGAAATATTATTCAGCAGTAGAGAAAAGTGAAATCATGAAATTCACAGGCAAGTTCTGATGAGATCAGAAAATATCCCAAGTGAGGCAATCTAGAATAAAAATGAGAAATGTTGCATGGTTCCTTATAGATGTGGGCATTGCCACTTAAACTTTAGACACACGTGTTTTAATCCAAATAGTCACAAAGGTTAGGTGACTAGCCAAAGACCAGATGGAAGGAAGGGATCTTTCAACAAAGGAGAATTAAATACAGTATTATTATGAGATGAGAAGGAGGACAGGAGTGTTTACTGGAAATGGTAATGGGAGGGCAGAATAAAGGAGAGGGTATGGAGGGAAATGACTGACACTAAGTGAAAGCCGTATGGAAAGCAACTACTGCAGAAGCTTCCTAAAGCTATCTATGCACATATGAGAGAAATTTGAATGAACTCACCATATAATGGAGGAGATAATGCCCACACTATGCCACCAAGTAAATCCTTCAGTACCATAGATGGGTTTCATCTTGGAGAGTCAACAACCAACAGGATCCCAGAGACTCCCCCAAACATCACAGGCTATCACTTACTTTCCAGACCTCTGGTAAGTAAGGCCTTATTGCTGAAGACAACATTGACCCATGTCATCAAAAATGGAGAAATTGAGCTAGTAACCAACTAAAAGCTTCACCCCTACTCACTAGTATCCAGAGTGCTGGAAGATATTTCGTCCACTACTGAAGAAGGAAGTAGGTATTAATAAACACGGTCATCCAGCTGCAAACCCTGTAACCTATAACAATGTCCTTCATGTAGGATATAAAGGTACAGTAGTGGTACAAATGTTACAGAGTGAGCAAACAATTTGACTGGATTTAGAGCCTACTCCATGACACAGAACCATACCTGATACTGCCAAAGCAGTCAACAACCTGAGATTAACAAGTGTAATACAACCATTTTACGCTTATCACAGACTAGTTTGCAAGTAAATGAGACCCAAACAATGGTTATTGACAATTACTGTGGGGGTAGCCCCTAATTTACTCTTCTAACTGCTGGCCTGACTACCTTCCCCATGGTGTACCCCAAATACTTGGTGTTACTCCTGGCCACATGCTTATCATCCATCTCCCCTCATTGCAGCTTCCTCTTCTCCCTAGTTCTCCTTTCTCTCCCAGACTCTCTCTGAACTCCCATCTCTTCTCCATCCCTAACCAGGTAACTCAAAACCCACCTACCTCTAATCTCTCAAGTGATTGGCCGTGGTGAATTTTATTTAACCAATTGTTTTAAAATAAGGAACAAGGCTTGCACAACAAAAGCTTGTAGACAGAATGATTCACGTGTAGGTCCAGACCGTTGGGTATAGGATTTAGTATCACAATATATAGCAATGGACCAAACCTCAACAAGATAGGTCATGGGCTGTAGAGAGAAACTCACCACTGTTCTGTTAAAGGAACATAGCAATAAATTCACTTCTAATGACATATTATACACATACACCAGAGCATTGCACAGTTCTCATCATGGAAGCTTCTTCATGTAGTTGGTGGGAATTAACACAGACACCCACCGCTGGCCAAAGTATAGAGAGTGAGAAATTTCAGAGTACTCGGCCCTAAACGGAGGAGTGTCTCTATGAAACCTGTCATTCAAGGTTCTGTAGGGAAGAGGGTGCAGAAAGATTGTAAGAGCCTGAGGTGGTAGATGACTCCAAGACAATATCTTTCAGACACAATGTATAAACTCACAGAGACTGTGACAATATACACAATTTCCTACACAGGGTCAAATCAGGAAAAAAAAAATCCAGCTCTGAGAAGGAGATGCAATGCAGAATCCCACCACTAAGCACAGTGTTCTCCACGGGCCTGTCGTGGGGTATATGCCTTCAAGGCAGGCCCCATGCCTAAGAGTGGCTGGACAACACCAATTGGACAAAACCAAAGTTTTGTTGTTATTGTTGTTTCACTTTTGCTGGTGATTTGGGGGCTTTATTTGTTTTTTTTTTTTTTTTTTTCCTTTGTTACTTTTGATTCCCATGTGTTAGTTTGCTTTTGCTTGTTTGAGAATGAACATGGGATAACAAGACACCATGAATTTGGGTGGGTAGGTAGGTAGGTTCGGATTTGGGAGGGGGCAGGGGAAAGAAGGGATATCATCAAAATATATTGTATGAAAAACACTAAAGAAAAACAGAAGTCATCTACACTTGTTTGTTTTACAGCCTAAGTCCTTGTGCATTCTAGGTTTGTAAGCACCCCAACATTGACCTGTGCTCAAGTTTTAATGCCATTCCTCAACAGTGGAGCTTCTGTTTCATTTCAGTGATGTTATGAGTGGTGAGAGAATTCAGGATTCCGAGTCTGGGTAGAAAGTAGAACATCTGGAGCTGTACTTTTCTTTCCTGGTTGTCTGCTGCTGGCCAACAGCCCACTGAGTATCAAAAAGACACTCAAGCATCTGGCGGTAGGCTAACATAAAAACTAAGATCTTCCGCCAAAAACCAGCAACAGCTTGGCAGCTACTCAGGGAAGCAGCCAGCTTGCAGAGCAACAGAGCTCTGTTGTTTTCAGACTATAGCTTCTTGTAAAATTTCAAGTCTGAGCTGTTTGGCAAGGCTGCTCCCCAAAGCCCTGGAGCAGATGTTATGAGGACAGGAAGTGCATCTTCTTAAGAGTCACTGAGATTGGGAATAATAGGTTATCCTCCACTAGAGTACTGTCCATAACCTGAAGGGGAAAAGTAAAAGCAAACTTCACACTAAGTATGATGTACAGATGTGTGATTCTCTGCTGGATACAGGCAGGAAAATCCAGGAGGTCAAGGGATTCATGCTCAACCTGGGCTACATGAGCTCTGTAGCAAAAATTCAAGATAAGTAAATATAAACAAGCAATTCTAGTATCTATATAGTAATTTCTGAAAATCCATGTTAGTGATTTTCACACAACAATTGCTTCATTTTTTATAAGCTAAATTGATCATAAAAAAATTGACCCAACTGTTAGAAAAACAATTTCCACTTGGAAAAAGAAGGTAACTGTCTGCTGCACACTCAAGTAACTTTAAGTGTAGGAAAGCTAGACTGAAATAGTAAGATTCGTGGCAAGATTGTAGAGAGAATATCCTGTGTATTGTATGGATGCATCACCTGTCAATTGACAAAACCTATGGCCTATAGGAAAGGGTAGAATAAAAGGTTTGGGCATCCAGGAGGCAGAGGGAATTCTAGGATAGAGCCAGGCACTGGAAGAGTCACAGGGGAAGATGTGAGGATAGATACATGGTATCTGAGTAGAGGTAACCAGCCACATGTCAGAATGTAGATTCATATAAATAAGTTTTGTTTTGTTTTTGTTTTTGTTTTTTTTTAACTAGTTAGTCAGGGAACAAGCCTAGCTGTGTCTCCTAGGTATTTGTAAATATATTTTGACTCTGAGTCATCACACAACAGATCATGAATTTGATACCAGCCTGAATAGCACAGTAAGTTCAAATCTAGCCTAGACTACTGGTGAGACCCTATCTCAAAACCAAAATAAAACAAAGCACCCCACATCCCACAAAAAGAACTAGGAGAGAGAGAGAGAGAGAGAGAGAGAGAGAGAGAGAGAGAGAGAGAGAGAGAGAGAGAGAGAGAGAGAGAGAGAGAGAGAGAATACAAGTTTTAATACAAGTCCTTAATAAAAATTGACTTCATAATCTCTTCAGAGCATGATCCTAGACTTCCTTTTATTGGCCTTTGAGATTTTCTCTTCTTATGATACTATTACAATATAAGCAATATTGAGTGATATTTACAGATTCTCTGAAAGCAGGAGTGCCGGCCCCGCTCCTCCCTGGCTACAGCACTCCGGAGAGTCCTGCACCTCACCTGGGCAGCACAGGACAACTGGCCCTGGTGGCTTGGATGTGAGTGGGCCCATCCTGAGGGCAGGAGCACAGAGAGCTGGCTCTGCCCTCTACCTAGGTCATGTGGAAGAGCTGGGCTTGGTGACAGGGGCTCTAGAGAGGCAGCCTTAAGTGTGTGGGAGCTGGAAAACTCTTTGGGCTGGCCCTGTCACTTGCTTGCCAGAGCAGTGTTGGAGACCTGGCCCTGCCCTTCCCCTGGTCTAAGCCTGAAAGCTGGCCCTGATGGGTGGGCATAGGCAGGTAGCCGGACTAACGCATCTACCACGCAGGCCTAGATCTAGGTCTTTGAGTCCGCTCACCTCAACACCCCGTCTACTAACCGCTGGATCTACTAATAGCTGCAGTATCTGGATGACACAGGGCAACAGCAGGATATCTGAGAGGAATCCTGGTGAGGATCTGTAAGGGGCCGCACCCTGCAAAGATGGCGCCGGTTCCCGGGGCTGTGAGTCAGCTAAAACTGACAAACAACCTAAAAGCGAATGCGTGAAGAGCAAGGCGAGCCAAAGTCACAGCCCATCTCCGGGCGTAATCATCAGACCACCAGCCAGCAAGCAGCCAATCAGGTAGAGACACGCTTCCCCGAGGGTATAAAACTGGGTGCTTTTCCTCCCTTCGGGGTCTTCCTCCATCACTTGCAATAAAGCTTTGCTGCAGAAGGATCCTTGTGTGCCGCATCTGTTCTTGCTGCCTAGACGGTGGCGCGGGACAAGGATCCAGTATTGATAGTGTAGCAGAACCCAGAGGCCTCGATCCATACCAATGACTCACTGCAGTAACACTTGCAAGTGAAGCTGCTGGGGGGGGGGGGAACAAAAACAAAAACAAAAAAACCGTCTAGTGTGTGATACACTAGGACGTGGTGGAGCCTCTACAGCTGTAATTTTTTAAAATTTAATTATTTTCGTCTATGTTTACTTTTTGCTTTTTGTTTTTTTTTTTTTTTTTTTTTGAGGGGGAGATTGCAAGGACAATATGATGGGACAGGGAGATGAGTGGGACTTGGGGACACGTGATGCGAAATTCATAAAGAATGGACAAAAGAGTTAAAAAAAAATACAGAAAATTACACAATGATTTTATGTCACTTAATACCTCTGCGTGACAGACTGCATGCCTGCATGTGTCCCTCATGGGTGCCTGGTCCCACTAAAGCCAGAAGAAGGCATCAGGGCCACTGGGATTGGGGTTACAGACTGTAGGGGGAGCTAACAGGTGTGAGCTGGAAGAAGAACTGAGGGCTTGTACACAAGCAGTGAGTGTTTTCAATTATGGAGCTCTCTCTCCAGACCACAGAACCATTTTAATCTGTTTCACATGCGTAGAGTTACCCATGTGTATGTAATGAGGGTAGGCGCTTCAGCCTGTCCAAGCAGGGCGAACATGGCTCTGGCAGGCCCTGCCCTTCCCCCTTTCCCTCTGCCTTGCTAAACTGTTAGATTACACTCCTATAAGTTAGCCACTGAGGTCTGTCCCTTATTTGGCCACTCCCAGAGGCTGATTCCCAAGGTCTCTCTATCAAAGTATTGAGTAATCAGAAGGCCCCTTTTGGCTACCCTGATTAACATGATCAATCAAAGTTAAGCTTCATGCTAACACAAGGTTTCCCCTTGTACCTTTATAAACTCCCATTTGCCTACTGGCTGTGACTGTCTCCTGAAGATGGTCCTACAGCTTGTATTTTGGTGTTAATTCTACTTCCCCAAGGAGGGCTGCCTTGAGTCACTTACTCAGGCGACTTCATCAGAACCTTTCCATTTTAATTAGTAAAATAAAGGTGAGAGTTGGTGATTGGGCAGGGGAAGGGAGGTGGAAAGAGAGGGTCAGAGAAGAGAGAGAGAAGGGGGGAAAAGGACCAAGATGGAGATTGGGAAGGATGAATTGGATCCAGCTGGACTTAATTGGCGTTAGGGAGCTATGGACATTTTAAGGATTTTATAGGTCTTATATCTCATGTAGAAGGGCAGTTTGTATCTTTGTCTATTTGATGTAATCTTATTGTGCAGAGGGTTTGTGGATTGAGAGTTTGATATATATATACCTGTATGAAAAGCTATATCAAGTCTTAGAGTCATGTTTGTGCTGGGCGGGGCGGTCATTCCACCCGGAACAGAGGCAGTAGGGCAGGTGGAGTAAAGCGCCAGGGAAGGGAGCCGTGTGGACAACGTGGCTTTCGGACCGAGAGCAGAGTCTGCACCCGGCTCCGTGCTATCAGCACCCGCGAAGGGAGACTGCGGACCGATAAAGAGATAAGCCAGTTTCAATTTTAATATTTACTGCAATGGTCTCCTTCTCTCCAGAGACAAACGTTTGTTTCTCTGGGATAGATATCCTTTCCCATCCTCCCTTGCTTTCTCCCCCATTCCTGCTTCCTCTGTCTCCTGACTATGTCCCATATTCATCTACCTTTGTCCTTCTGAGACAAATTCATGTCTTTTCTGCTGAGAACTTGATCCTGGTGTGTCTTGTGCTGATTTTGAGGTCCTTTTACTGACTGTCAAATATAATTATTAGGATGATTTGGGCTCCTTCAAACAACTGTAGAAGTGTACACAGAAACCTAACTCTATGTCAGACTCTTCTATTCTCTCTCCCCCTAGCAAGAGGCCCAGTGTATATGTGCATTAAAGAAACATTAGAATCTGGATACTGCAGTCATGTGTATTTTTCTAAATGTCCTGGGTTACACCAGCTTCAGTGTTGTAATAATGCATCTTTCAAATGGCCATTGGGCATAGAAAATGGCTTAAAGGCTGTTTTAGAACAATCACATGTCTACATTGCTCATTGTTGTTATTTTTCAATTGATTACTAGAAAACAAATGCAGTGGTTTGAACAATAATGGTTCCTATAGGCTTGTGTTAGAATGCTTGGCCCATAATTGGCAGAACTATTTGGGAAGGATTAGTAGGTGTGGTCTTATTGGAGTGTATGTGTCTCTGCGGGGTGGACTTTGAGGTTTTGAAATCCCAAAGCAGATACAGTCACTCCCTCCATCTCTGCCTGCAACTTGTGGGTCAAACGGGAACTCTCAGCTACTGCTCCAGCACCACGCTTGCCTGCCTTCTGCTGTGCTTCCTGCCATGACAGTCGTGGACTCATCCTCTGAAATCGTAAGCAATCCCCCAATTCAGTGCTTCCTTTCCAAGTCACTTTTATCATGATAGCCCTTCACAGAGATAGAAGAGTGACTAAGATAACAAATATACATTTAAAAACAAAAGAGTTTTGAGGGTAAATGATTTAAACATCACTGTAGGAACAATATGAACTATAAAATAACACATTTGCCTTGAAATACCCCCACAAAGCTGTCAAGAGTGGCTATGGTTTACTTGGTCAGTATACCTTTAGACAGCTGACCTGATTATTGTGATATTATACACGTGCACAGCAGGGGAAATTAGGTTTGAGAGAAAAGCGCATCTTCTGGAAAAGGAGTAAAGCAGAAGAAGCTTGTGGATAGAGTCACAGCTCCGTGTTGGAGAATAGTCTAGAATGTGCTCGGTCCAGTCCTACCAAAGCAAAACAATCTAAGTGAACAGAGGTAAAACAACAACCAGAGTCACACCAGTGCTGAAAAGAATAAAATAGATTAAGGGATTAGGGTTATCTAGGAGAGAAGGTAAAAGGAAATATATTCATTGCTATTTTTAAGTGTGCTAAAACTCAGGAGGACAAATGTATATATTCATAGATCTAAGTACCTGTCTGGGTTCCCACAACTTCAGTATCTTATGAAGACTACGATGTGGCCTCTGGAGTCACCCTCCAGGATTTGGACTGTTGTCCAATTTCATCTGTAAGCCAGGAAAGACAATAAATGAGCCATTATCAGAGAAGTGCAAATATAAGCCACAGTATTACCTCGGACAGGGAGAATGGCTCTTATCAATGACCTAAGGTCTCAAGTCTGGGGAGAATGGAGGAAAAGAAAGTGAGTCAAAATTGAACGGGAATAGAGTTTATATAGGCACTGCAGGACATCACATGGAGATCATCTGATAATGGAAAGAAAACCTGCCACGTGAGCCAAAAACTCCATAGCCATTCAAAAAAAATTAAATTAGTATGTTAAAGAAACTCCCGGGGTGTAGAGATGGCTCAGTGGTTAAGAGCACAGACTGCTCTGGCAGAGGACCCAAGTTAAATTCCTAGCATGCACACCAAGGAACATATTACTCTAGCTATATTGGATCCCACGTTGTATTTGGTCTCCACGCACCCCTCACCCCCATACAGATCCACCCATAGACACAAAGTTAAACACACAGTTAGATATGAAAATAACATCTTTAAAAGTTGTTTGTAATCTTAATTTTGTTGTAGCACCATTTCCAACAGCCAGGGAAAGAAAGCAAGTGGGGCCTATTGACTCGTACACAGGTAAGGACAATGTGGGGCCTTCATGTAGCAGAAGGCTGTTTAGTCAGGCAAATAACAAAGTCTTGGCCATTGCAATAATGTGGGTGGTACTAGAAATCATTATGTAAGTGAACTAAGGCAGGCACATGATATATACCCACAAGACCACATTCAACTGTAGGAACTAAAACCTTAGTATCCAAACTGAGTACAAAAGGGTGGTTGCTAGCAGAAGCTGGGGCCAGCTCAGGTTGGAGAAAAGATAGAAAATGTCAATCCAATTACAGGTAGAAAGGACCAGGATGTTCTGATGAACTATCGGTCAGGTGGCCACAGATACTTTTGAAAGTGTATTTTACAGTTGAAAAGCTAGAGAAAGAGTTGAAGAAGGACCTAACAGTGGAATGGATGGTTGAGTTCAATCCTGTTCGAGCATTGCACAATGTTTATGTGCATGTGTAATGGGCCACTCCATTAATAGGCACAACTTTTATGTTCTTTTTTGTATCAGATAAAACAAATTCGTTTAAATAAAGAGTCTGGATGAAGAATTGAGGGCTGGGGTGTTGGAGCACACAGGCCTGGTGGAGTGTTCAAGACCCTCAGCTCCTCCTCTTGCTTAGAATGGGATGCACCAGACAAAACAGAAACCCAGAAACACAAAAGAATCAAGTATCTTATGACGGTTGAAAGAATGGAACATGGTAAAATCCTTTGTTCAGCCTGGACACACATCCTAAGCCATCTGTTAATTGAGCAAGTCATTGAAACTACTTCCCTACATCACTTTGCTATTAATTACAGGACAGAAGACCAGGTCACAAGGGATGAAGTAGAGTGGAACAGCTGGTAGGTTTATTATTTTGGTCTTTGTTTTGCTTTTGAGACACCCTTTTGCCTATTCAGTCCTGGCTGGCCCCGTACTCACTGTGTGTTCCAGACTGTTCTGTGGTCTCAGGATTACAGGCTGGTGTCCCCCAGGTTAAAGACCTGTAGGGGTTACACTGTCATAGACACAGGGGAGTCAGTGTACAGTGAAATCAGTTTCTGGAACTGAGCTTGATCAACTGGGTGGTGACACCAGATCAGGACCCAGACAGTCCCGCCCTTCAGTGATAGGAGCAGAAATGCAGCTAGAAAAGAGAACATTAACTTTTCTTAGAACTTAGATTCACCAAGGGAACGTGTCTTGCTGTGAATTTAATAATATCAAACAAAGAGGTTCTTTTTCCCGTTGGTTCCAAGGCCTCTATTTTAGTGGACAATCTCTGGTAACTATTTTAAGTCTAGTTGCTAGGTATATTTTGAAAGAGGAAATGGGAAATAAAGGTTTTAAGTGTTAAATAACACATATCTCAAGCTGGCAAACCTCAGTTCCCTGGGACCCATGTTGAACTCCCCACTTCCTATGCCCCTGGAAAGACCGGACCACAGACACACAAGCTTCACGAGAAGCAGGCTTGTGATGGGAAGGTGAGGCCATAGAGACCTGCCTCTCTCTTCCCTTGAGGGAATGATGGCTGCTCATGGGCACATTTACTCATTTTTGCATGGTTAGATAAGAATGAATAGAGTATTAGGCTAGGGACATGGCCCAGTGGATAAAGTCCTGCCCATGCAACCTGAGCTCAGATGTCTAAAACCCGTCTTTTTGTAAAAGCCAGATGTCTACAACCTCAAAGCTGATGGACAGAGGGAGTTAGCAGCGGCTCATTGGACAGTCAGCTACAGCAGTGAGCTCTAGGTTTAGTGAGAGATTCTGGGGCAATCAACCAACCAACCAATCAATCAATTAATCAATCAGATGGAGAAGTTCTTGAAGAAGATACCCTAATATCAGCCTCTGAGTCTCTATACATGATTGTTTAATGAAGCAGACAGATGAGAGAGAGGAGAGGAGAGGGATCGGGGGAGGGAGAGAGACACAGAGAGAGACACAGAGACAGAGACAGACAGAGAAGGGTGTACCTATAAAGCTTCTTTCTTTCATTGGATTTGGGGGAATTTGGAGGGATAAAGGTTCCTAGGTTTTCTCTCTAACCTGTTCTTTAATTCCCTTTCTCTTACTTCTGAGTTATCAAGAATCACAGGAAAAGGGATCTTTTTTTTAATGGGCACATCAGCATAAATCTTCCTTCCTTTTTTCCTTCCATCCTTTCTTCCTTCTTTCCTTCCATTCTTCCTTCCATTTATTTGTTTGTTTGTTTGTCTGTTTGTTTATTGTTTTTCCCAGACAAAGTTTCTCTGTATAGATCTTGCTGTCCTGGAACTTGTTCTGAAGACCCTGCTGGCCTCGAACTCATAGATCTGCCTGCCTCTGCCAGTGCTTGGATTAAAGGTGCATCCCATGGTCAGGCTGGGACAAATGTAAGGCAGCATTTCTCCTTTCTTGTTCTGGATGTTGAGATTCCTGAAGTCACAGTGTGGCTTGGACTAGGCTCTCCTGGAAGCTTCTAGGCAAAGGTTGCTGTCAATGGGGATCCTTAGCTCTTAGTTGCATTTGTCCCTGTCCTCAGATGGTCTTCTCCCTCCATGTGCATCTATACCCAGAAAAGGATGCAAGTGGTTCATAAGCAAGAGGCACAGGCTAACTCAGTGCAAACTTTTCAACAGCATCATACACCACTGGGCAGGCGATGCTGTTCTGCAGGACATACTTCAATACACAGTGAGCACTACGCTTGGAGATGGCAATTATGATCACTTGGAAACATTTACAGATGTTTCCAGATGTTGTGTTTCATCTGTACGGGGCCCTTATGTCTTCCGGTTGGATTTGAGGGTACATCAGGCTCATGCTTCCAGCCTTCGGGTTCAGATGGCTTTTCTGTGCTCTTCCCTAGCCGGGAGTGTCATTACTAGAACCAGGCCGGTTGGCTGATCCTCACTGGAGACAGAACAATTAATCTCGGACCCACTCACGTATTGTCCAGACTTACACAGTGACAGTTGCCAAGACAGTAGCAAAGTCTCGCCCCAGCGTTTCTTTTACACTGCCTTTTCTAGTGTAGATTTCAAGGAGCAACTTACTTAGATGGGCTCTGTGGGTTTAATCAGGTGTGACTTCATCTCCCAGGCCCTCCCCCATGCTGCATGGGTACCTTCTCAACCCATGGAACACACTGAAAGGAAAGACAAAGAGACTTGTCTAAGCCAGCCCTAGGAAGACTATGAACATCCCAGTGAAGGCTGGACACAGAGGCACAGATGACCTAGATAAAGATCAGAGTTCCCTGAGAGGGAATATGATGAAGAATCATTAGCAATGGGTCCAGAGAGAGGTTCAAGGTCAGAGGGTGAAAGGCTTGAATGATCTGGATAAAGTCATTCCTTGTAGTTGTGACAGGAAGCTCCTGAAAATTTCCAAACGGAAGTGATGTTCTTGACCGAGCTCTGTAATAATGCCAATGGGCTTTCTATCTAGGAACCTTATCTCAATGGGTCTTTGATGACAGGTGGGTTTGATTTGAGTATGAGAAGGACAGGATAGGCAGGGTAGGACAGATGTGATTGGTGTGTCACAGTAAGAGTGGACACACATGGGTCTTGTGGGTCTTTGGATGCCAAAGAAATTAGGAGACAAAAATGGGTAGAGGAAATGAACTGCTTTATAGTTTTAGCAAGCGAGTGGCTCATTTTCCTCCCCCCTCATTTATTTTGATGTATTTTACTTTAAGTTATGTATATGCACGTTTTTCCACGTGTATGTACATGTGAACGCAGGTGCTTATGAGTGTCACAGAGGGCTTCAGGCACTCTGCCACTGGATCTACAGGTATTTGTAGGTCTCGACTGCTGGGTTTTTGGGTGCCAGGAAGTAAACTGGAGTCCAAAAGAGCAGTCTATGTGACACAGAACACTCTCCCCAGCCCCTCCATTTATTTTTCCTTTTTAAAAGATTTATAGAAAGCCACGAGACAAACTAGGATCTGTGTGCATGTAGCCATGAGACAGGTTAGTGTGTAGCAAGGCGCTTGGGTCATCAGTTGCTGGGATTATCTGTTACAGAGATACTTTGTTTTGTTTTAATTCAAGTCTGGACTAAAGAAAGTGAGGTCTCATGTATCTCTTAGTTGAGGAGGAAAGGGCGTTGGTGTTTTTTTGTGGAGCCTAACACTGTCACTCATGCTGGGCCTAGCCGGGGTTTTGGTCCCTGGGCTTATTCTTTGGTTGGTGCAGAGGTGGATCTTCTGTATCTTTTCACTGTAGTTCAGCCTTATGCTGCATGCCAGCTAAACACACTGATTTGGCAGAGGTTAAAAAGGACATGCCTAGTCTACAGGCTCAAGGAGGGTCCAAGTCCCTCCCTTTAGTATGTATGTATGTATGTGTGTATAGTGAGTATGTATGTATGTATGTATGTATGTGTGTATAGTATGTATGTATGTATGTATGTGTGTATGTGTGTATAGTGTGTATGTATGTATGTATGTGTGTATAGTGTGTATGTATGTATGTATGTATGTATGTGTGTATAGTGTGTATGTATGTATGTATGTGTGTATAGTGTGTATGTATGTATGTATGTATGTATGTGTGTATAGTGTGTATGTATGTATGTATGTATGTGTGTATAGTGTGTATGTATGTATGTATGTATGTATGTGTGTATAGTGTGTATGTATGTATGTATGTATGTGTGTATAGTGTGTATGTATGTATGTATGTGTGTATAGTGTGTATGTATGTATATATGTATGTATGTGTGTATAGTGTGTATGTATGTATGTATGTATGTGTGTATAGTGTGTATGTATGTATGTATGTATTTATATATATATCTATAAATACATACACACACACACACATATATATATATATATATATATATATATACGTATATATATATATATATATATAATCCTGCCCTGACAGAGCTCCTGCATAGTGTCTAGAATTACAGGCTCTCAAACTGTTTGATGCTTTAGTGTATATCTTACTTCAGAGGTCTGGGTGTTTGGTCCTTGGTCTAGGTGCATTCCCAGAACCACTATTTTCTGCCAAGAATAAGGCAACATTGGTTATAAATATTAACTAAATGTTATAGGCCAGTTATTTTTTTTTTGGACTCCAGTATATAGTTTTGTTATTTAGAAAAAAAATGGTAGCTTAAAAAAATCTATTATTGGAGCTAGAGAGCTAGTTCACTGGTTAGAGTGTTTGCTGCTCTTGCAGAGAACCTGGGTTTGGTTCCCAGCACCCACATGGCAGCTCACATCCATCTGTAAACCAAGGTTTGTGGGATCTAATATCCTCTTTTTGTCTTTACCTTCACATGCACTAGGCACACACATAGTGCACATGCATACATGCAAGAAAAACAGTGTTACACATAAAATACAGTATAATGTTTCACTAATATTAGACAAATTTAATTTGCTTATTCTCGCCATTAGTGTGTTAGTGTGTTTTTACATTGTAAATCTATCTATCTGTCTGTCTGTCTATCTGTCTATCTGTCTATCTATCTATCTATCATCTATCTATCTATCTATCTATCTATCTATCTATCTATCTATCTATCTTCCTATCTATATCTGCCTGTCTATCTAGTTTTTCAAGACAGGCCTTTTCTCTGTGTGGCCCTGGCTGTCCTGAAACTAATTCTGTAGACAAGACTGGCTCCAAACTCACAGAGATTCACCCACCTCTGCCTCTCAAGTGCTGGGATTAAGTGGGTGTATGTGTGTGAGTGTGGTGTGTGTATGTGTGTTCATGCACATCTATGTCCCTGTGTGTGCACACAGGAAACACAGTTTAAGCAGTTAGTAGACCAGGAAAGGAGAAACAGAACTATGAACCCATATATCCCTGGTCAAGATGCTTTTCAGTGCTGTCTCTTTAAGCTTTCTTTCCTTCCTTCTTCCTTCCTCCCTTCTTTCTTCTTCCCTTCCTCTTTCCCCCTCCCTCCTTTTCTTCCTCCCTCTTTTCCTCCCTTCCTCCTCCTCCCTTCTTCTTTTCTTCCTTCTTTCCTTACTTCCTTTCTTCCTTCCTTTCTCCTTCCTTCCTTTCTTCCTTCCTTTTTCCTTCCTTCCTTCCTTCCTTTCTTCTTTCCTCCTTCCTTCCTTAAAGTGGCTCAGCTCATTGTTCTCTTTAGAAGGAGGGAAAATGGAAGTCCAAGAGGCAATTCATCCCATGGCAATCTGCTACTTAAAAGGGTTTGTCTTATTTTCTTAGTTCATTCTAAAAGAGGAAACACTGAAAAGGGCTGAGACAGCGTGAAGGCTTGTGCTGCGTACACGTGTGTGTTTATGTGTGTATATGTGTGTACACATGTGTGTTTACGACAGTTGAGTAAATGCTGAAAGAGGAACTTTGAGAGGTGGCAAAATGCCTATATGTGGTGACAGCACACAGTGACAAGTTGCCTCAGGTGGAGTTGAGTGCAAAAGCGGGAGGAAGGATTACCTTTGTAGAAGAGTCAGAGGGTGAGGATGAGAGTGTGAGAGAGCCTTCCTGGAGGGCAGCACTCTCGGTGGATGGGTACTGTGTGAGGACCTCCCCAGAATAACCTGGAGAAGGTGAAAATCAGTGTGTAGAGGGGGGAGGTCAGCACTGCCTAATGGAACTTGGAGATTCTCGCTGTGGACGTTTGGATGCATTGACATAAGTCAGTTGTAGTCACTTGTACTGATCTACGACTATACTGTTATATGAAACCATGACTGTATTTATGAATGAAAATAGGTATATTTGAAACCACTTATTACACAAAATGTTTACTTTATTAAGCCTTTAGACTTTATTAGTGTCGAAGGACTAGAAAACCTGTGTTTTTTAAACACTGGTGAGAAAAATTGAAATTTACCACTCAAGTATAACTAGGAAAGTTTATCAGCAATTTTTCTTTTCCCTTGATGTATTAAAATAAATTAGCCGTACACTCTTATGTTTAAGAAAGTCAGGCATACTGAAGTATGTGAGTGGATTGGCCTTAACAGTCTCAAGGTTAAACCGTGGGGTGTGTGTGTATGTGTGTGTGTGTGTGTGTGTGTGTGTGTGTGTGAATGAATGTGTAAGTGTAAATGTGTGTATAAGTGCAAGTGTGTGAGTGTGTAAATGCAAGTGTGTGAGCATGAGTTTGTGTGTGTGTGCGACTGTGTGTTTATGTGAGTATATGTATGTGTGAGTGTGTGTATAGTAACATACAATTTTGTGTTCTGAGTATCCTATATTTTATCATCTTAAACATATTCTGTCCTTGAAATAATTTTAAATAATTGGGACATTTGTTATCATTTATTTGATATCTATAGTATTTACCAGTTTCTTTACACTTACCATAACCAATTTCTGCAGCAATCCTGAAGGGAAACTGTCCCTTTCTACCCTTGGTCACACACAACTCTAAATGTTACTGTGAGAGCTTGTGCCAAGACTTACCAGGCATTATTTCAATGCATATTTTTCGAAGTGTCTTGGGGGAAGATTGAACTCAGGACCTTGCCCATGTCTGGGAAAACATTCTACAGATTGGTTTTATCCCCAGTATCTGAACTGAAGTCTGTTAAAACCCCCTCCTTGTAGGCCAAAGGAGCAGAATAAACTAGTTCTGCTGCTTCTTATCTTCAGCTGAATTCACAGAAACAAACGTATCAGAAGCCGAGTGTTTTTCAGAGACCTAGGGCAGGTTCATTGCCTTCTCTGGGCGCTTTAGCATTGACAAGCCGAAGCTCGAGCTACGGACCTGACAGTTTCATTTCTAAAACACTTAACTGTTTCTTCAACTTCCTGAAAGTCCAAGTGCACATGCCCACCTCACTGAAAGGAACTTCTTCCCATAAAACAGAGCACCCACCATCCAGTCAGCAAGTTTGTATTAAGCATCTGGGAGGTGCTCAGTCAGCTGACACAATGAATGCATCTCCCTGCAAATCCTGATGCGAGCACACTACGTTTTGCTCTGTTGAAGACAACAATGTACACAACTTTGTGGTTTTTTCTTAGGATTTTCTAGTTTCCTAGCAAGCAGAAACTATATGGGATGATAGTTGTTTGGTTGACTGTTTCCAAGATAGATATTCATCTGCGAGCTACATATTCAACAAGAGAGAGTGTTTATATGTACACTTTAAGAAGCCCAGAATAGTTTTAAAGGGAGGTTGGTTGTTCTTGATCTTGGGCCCTTTTCAGCAGGAGGAGGGTGTTAGGTCAGTGAGATCAGCTTTTGATTTCGGACTATGTGAGTAAAAGCCTGATTGTTGGCACTCTTTGTCACAAGGCTTCAATCCATGGCCTTACTCTGGAAGGAATATTCCCTCAGTCCCTATTTGGTGAAAGGAAATGACACCAAGAGGTAATGTTAACAACACATGAGAGACTTGGAACTCACCTCTCCACAAGCCTCTCCCCTGAGATGCTGGTTACTTACCTACTCACTTTGGAGACAGATATATAAAAGGGAAATGAAGCCACGCTGTTTCAGTTTGCTTCCTTCCTGAGAAGTGACTGGCACTTTGGTGGTTTCTGTGACAGTGACACCCCTTTCAAAGCCTGATGATGTACCTATCTGAGATTACCAAGGAAGGAGTGATAGCTGTTGTCTCCCTGCTTGAGTTTGAATTGTCTTCTCCTTTGGCTACTGTGGAAGATTTCCTGTTACCTTGATGCCAGGTGGCACCATTCCACCAACATACTATATACACCACAAATCACATATATCATATACATATATGCATGTATTAACAAGGAAACAGGAAGGCCCATGGATTTGAAGGAGAATCAGTAGGGAAAATGGGGAAATGGGGATATGGGTTCTAATTTTAGAAGGCGTGGGAGGGTAGAGATGGAGTAATTATAATCTCAAAATTTAAGAAAGCAAAAGCAATAGTAATAAAATGTTTTCCTTTAGCTCACAAATATTTACACAGAGCAGCACACAAGCTCCACACCCAATATAACAACAACACTGAATTTAAAATCATCCATTCAATTACTTATGCCTCTTCCCCACACTTTTTTTTTTTCTTTTTCTCTTAGCTAGAATATGTTACCAGGAACAATATCCATGCTACTTTATCTCTACATACAAATTCCCAAAACTATACGTGTCTCTGTTCATAACATTTGTTTTCACTTTGAAAAGCCAAGAGGATTTTAGAAAATATTCCACCCACACTGCTGACACCACACTTTGAGGGGAAGGTTTGCCTGGAAACCCAACCATGGTGACTTCAAGGGTATATTAGAAACATTTACAGTGCTTTTCCATTCCAAGTAATTCGGCTGCTCAGAGGCACTTCTTTACTGATTATGGCAGGGCTGATGGGATATCCCTTTCGTTTTCCTGTTCAGATTGCAAGGAGAACGTAGCCTTTCCAAAGCTGAACATCACTTGGAACCAGCTCCCTCCCAAAGAATGAGTGACAGGAGACATTAAAGGTTTAAATAGCTGTGGATCACCACAGGAAGTGCAAGACATGAATACATTGCTTTTAAAGAGGAAGTAAACAAAAGAGAAAGTCAAGAAACACAAATATTTTCACTTATAGGACCTGTGTTGTTTTTCTTTGAAAACTATAGTGTTGAGTGTTTTTTGATTAAAAATAAAATCATGGCTTAACATTTTTTTTCTACTATGTATTGTCTTTTAACTGTAAACTTAGCAGGTGAATGTGTTGCAAAAGCAAATTAGTTGTACACAAATAACAGTATCTTATGGCCTCAAGCCACATTATACACTATTATGTATACATTTCCTATCAAGGCTTGGCTGCTCTTACATGTACCCCATGGTTCTTGTTTGAGAGGATGGTCTCCATCTGGCTGTTATTTGGTGGCTCATTTAGGACAGAAGTTCTCAACCTGTGGGTCATGGCCCCTTTGGTATTTGAAGGACTTTCCCACAGGGGTCACACCAATCTCCCAGATGAATCATGTTGATAAAGGTCATGCACCAGACATTTGCCAATATAGTGGAGGCATTTTTTTTTCAAATGATCCTAGCTTGTGTAGACATAAAACTAGACAGCACACATTGTTGCATAATAATTAATCATTCAATTGATCTCTACCTCCTAGGCAGTGACAAAGCAGATGAATTCCCAAATAGGACTATGCAAGTTTTTTACCCAAGGACACCAGCAAGAATAGCTAGTGTGTGCTTAAATCCAGCCTTTTTAAATTCAACACCTTGAAGACACATTTCCTCTAGGTCTTACAAAAGTATCCCAGGTGTCACTGTAGCAATGGAGGCTGAATTTCTCTCATTCACCATGGTGTCTTCAGTTCCTGCACAGTATTGACAGAAACTTAGAATATGTTTGTTGATGGAAAGCAAACAGGAAGACACATATTATCATGAGAGAATAATATGCTCTGCCTCCTAGGTAATTTTTAAATATGCTCTTAGTTTTTATGAGATAATGTTTTAGTTTATTTTTATGCAGAGACTTTTAAAGGTTTTTAAATTCAATTAAATGGAGTAGTAATCTTTACAGGGAGCTTTACATTTTTTTTTTTTACTTGAAAAGTACTTCTACATTTATTTTGTTTTCTGTTTTACTCACAATTCCTTCATCTACCTGAAAGCGATTGTCACGTTTACTTTAATTTGAGGAACTCGACCTTTGGAATAATTTGTGGAATAACTTCTTCCTCACTGCCTCCTGATATTTCACAGACATTTAACGTGTTTTAGTTCCATTGGTTTTGTTCACTTAGCTAACACTCCTTACAACAGCACTGCCTGATTTTTTTTTCTTTCTTTCTGTTTCTGCTTGTTTTTGTTTAAATTTTCTAATATAAAATTCAATATTTGGTAGCTAAAATCTTCCATAATGTCTTTATTTTCAAAAAAAAAAAAAAAAAAAACAACTTTCTGCAACACTTGTTTCTCTAGATGAACTAGAGCAGGTGGACCAAGATGGCAAGAAAGCCAGGAAGCAGCAACCCTCCATGGTTTCTGCCTGAGTTCCTGTCTTCAGTTTCCTGCCATGAGTTTCTGTCCTGTGTTTCTTTAAAGATGGATTATGTTTTGTGTGGGATAAATAAACCATTAAAAAGCATTCTAAGTTGCTTTTGGTCATGGTGCTTTATCACAGTAGTATACACCTAAATAGGACACTCATAAAGACACACAATTTTTAAAAGTGAGATTGGAATAGAGGCACCCTGGATAGAAGAAAAATGCTTCTCCCACGTACTACAATTGCAAGGCAATTCTCCATGCCAGGTGTCAGACAACTCCCTGTGAGTAGTTGGTCAGACTTGTCCCAGAGACCATCCAAACACTAAAGGTACTTCCATTGTAATCGGCTATCCACCAGAACTGGATGACAAAACCCTCCTCCTGAAGATGTCATACACTTGGGTCACAGGACACAGAGAAATCAAGCTCCTATTGATTTGGAGGAGTCCTCTCTATTGGTTAGCTTTGGTACTGCATGTTGTTGGGGCAAAAAGTAAAAACAAAACCCTGTGAGATGTGCCCATGTACATTAGTGGAATGAATGCTACGAGAGCAACCAACTGCTTTTGCTTGATTTACGGAGTGTTCCATGAGAGGGAATCCATATCCTTTCTGTAGACTTGGCCTGGAACCAATGAATGGGTAGTTCATAAGCCCTAGGGGGAAAAATCTGTTAGTTTGCCAAATGGATATAACACATTGCCTTATCCCTAAAATTATAAATTAGTGAAGCTCTCATCTCCCAGAGTGAATTTTCCTTTTGCAGTAGGTGAAGGTTAATAAAGGGTTTACCATTGCTCAAAGTATGGCAAATAAGTGAATATGAAGAACTTTGTCCTCAAAGGACTTATATCAGCACCCTCCCCTGCATATGTGGTTATCCACACAAGACCTGAAGAAGATCATGCCAGCCAACATTTCAGCAGGAAGAGCACAGGGGCACATGAAGCCCTTATTTCTAGCTGAGAAGCTATTGAATGTTGCTGGCTATTAGGATTTATTTCTATTCAGGGGTATGATCCTTTGTCACCTGTTTTCTTAGTTGCTTTTCTATTGGTATTATCTAACATCATGAAAACATAACTTATAAATGAAAAGGTTTCATTCGGCTTATGATTTCAGAGGGCTAGACTTCATGATGGGAGGGTGAAGGAACACCTGAGAGTTCATGTTCTGATTCACAACCAGGAGGCAGTGAGAGGCACACTGAAAAAATCGCATGAGTGTTTAAAATCTGAAAGCCAACCCCCAATGACATACCTCCTCCAACTAGACCACACCTCCTAATCCTTCCTAGACAGTTCCACCAACTGGGGACCAAGTATTCAAACATATAAGCCTACAGGAGTCATTCTCATTCAAGCAACTAGAGTCACTCATGCTCCAGTGGATGGGTCCATACTCATGCTGCACTGACTAGGCTCAAAACAAAACAAAGGAACACAAAATTGAAAGTATCAAATCCAGGTGTGCTAAACGAGTATCTACTACTAAGCTTCACCCCTAGTCTACCCTGTACCCTGGTAAATAATTTTATTCCGGATAGTTATAACATTATTGGTTCTGTTGTTCGGTGTCTTGCGACAAGCTCTCACAACCCAGGCTAGCCTGGAACTCACTACTGTAGCCCATGCAGCCATTGACCTTTCCTGTCTCAGCCTTCCAAATGCTAGCATCACTGGTATGATTACAGCTTGCAGACATGAGGTTATTGTAGAAGCCATCTTTGTCTGGATCACAAGGGTGTACTTGTTGTCTGTAGTTTAACTCCCCAACAATGGTCAGCAGAAGCTGTGAATGGAAGGTCAAGGTTCTAGCAGTTGTTCAGACCCACAAAGCAGGCAGGTGAAGAAGAGAGAGAATCTTCCTTCTTCCAATGTCCTTATGTAAGTCTTTAATTTGGGTATGGCCCAAATTAAAGGTATGTACCACCACGCATGGATCTGGGACTTGCTTTGTCTCAGATGACCTTGAACTCAGAGATCTCCTTGCCTTAGCATCCTGGGATTCATGGTCAATATGCCTCAAGATCTCCATGTCAAGATCCAGGTAAGAAACTTGTATCTCGCAGCCTCAAGATCAGGATCACAGATGAGCCTTCCAATTCTGGATTGTGGTTCATTTCAGATATAGTCAAGTTGACAACCAGAAATAAATACTACGAACCCCTAACTGATCAGATGTAATCACCTTCCAGCCTGCTTACAAAGGGGTTAGGAGTTAGAATTTAGTTGATTTCATGAAAATAGACAGTGTTTATAACAACTGAATGTTCTCTCTAAAATCTGATCCTGCTTCTACGATTATTTTAAGTACTAAAAATGGTAAAATAATTTTCTTTAGATTCTGCAGTAAACTTGTTGATTGGACAAGAATTTGGTGAAGTGGACTTTTAAGTGGCCAGTGTTTGGGACAAAATGCTAGCCTGGCACATATGCTGGTCCTTACAGCCTGCAGCCAGGTAAACCAGTACACTGGAATGAAGCACACTATGCCAGGGATGACAAGGAGAGCCTAGAGGAGACAGAGAGTATTTCACCTAAGTCACTCAAGCAGAGGGAGGCACATGGGACACTGTTCCTCCACAACAGGGCTGGAGAGAGTAGACTGCACATGAATAGTGGAGAAAGGACACATATGGTGTTAACGGTGGGCCGTAGGGAACAGTCTGTATCTAAGGTCACCAGGGTCCAGGTTGCTGAGGCTTTCTACACAGCAATTCTGGAGAATGTGCTTGGGCTGCTGAGTGACTGCTCACCCTCCACCAGCTCTCCAAAGAGCTCTTTCTCCTGCTGTGGTTTGTGTACACACCACTACAGCTAGAGATTCACCAGAAAATGCATCTCAGGTCTGTGAATTTGCCAGCTTACATCTCAGTAAGGCAGGGAAGGGTTTCACGAGCCCTTACATGATTTTTATGGAGGAGAGCAACAGTTCCTCGTATGATCTGTATCTTGAGAAGCCTCTTCCTGACCTCACTGTAGCTTCACTTCCTTTATTGCAATATCAGACATACCCCTTTCTGCAGTGCAGGTCCACTTCTGCATGAACCAAGAAAGGGGAAACGTCTACTTTCAATTTAGGCTTGTTATTAGTGTTTCATGTTTTGAAAGGGAGTCTGCATTAAGAAATGAGATTGATTATGGAATAAGGCAGATGTCTATTATGAGTCAGAGTTAGACTAATCTTAGCTTTCTAACGCTATGTGCCAAGCGAGATTGCATTTATTGCACTTGTGATCTGGTACCTCCGGCAATTGCCTGTTGGCACACCAATGACTGCACATTGCTAGAAAAAGGACCATCTCCAAGTGATAAAGTCACAGGTTTAAATTCCATCCTCACTACTTTCGAAGGCAGTGGTTTTCAACTTCCCGAATGTTGCAACCCTTGAACATAGTTTACAGTTCCTCATGCTGTGGTGAGCCCCCAGTCACTTTCACTGCTACTTCGTACCTGTAATTTCGCTGGTATTATAAATCATAACGTAAATATCTGTGTTTTATGATGGTCTTAGGTGACCCCTGTGAAAGGATCCTTCGTCTCCAAGGGATCACAACTCCCAAGTTGAGAACCACTATGCTAGGTTGGACAAAATCCTGAAAAACAATGTCCCTATGTCTAAGGTTCCTTAAACCACTTATGGCTATCACTAGCCGTGGGGCATCTGCTCAAGAACTTTGTCACTGTGGCTACTGTCCTTGTGTTCACATCACTGTCCTCAGAATCCACACAATAATGCAGACACAAAAGCCTAGATGGCCTAGCCTATACACAGCTAGGCTGTGCGGGTACTTGCTGTAGGCTATTTCAAGACTGGAAACCTGTACCGTATACTGTCGTAATTGTATCATAGGCTAGGATTACGTAATGGTATTTGCGTATCTATAGAGAAAAGCCAGAAAAGGCCCGTGCTGTAATAAGTATAAAAAGTAATGCCCTGCCATCCCTTCTACCACGGGAGAACACATTGGTCTCTTCTATGTCTAGTGGCAGCAAGAAGGTGGTCATGAGTGAGACCTCAGCAAATACCAGATTTGCTTGTCCCTTGATCTTGGCTTCCCAGCCTACAGGACTGCGATGATGAGTTTTAGCCTCTAAGCTCAGTGTACAGAGTGTGTCTTAGAGCACTGTCCTAGGTACTGATCTTCTACTGTGTAATTTTTGGGAGGTGGTAATATTTTCCTCTTTGTACTATTTATTGTTTTTCAGTTGTCTTAAAACTTATTTGTAGCCGCATTTCCCCTCTTGGTCTTCTGGTTGATGTAGATTATCAATATATTAGATCTACTAATAGGCAACTATTTTGTATTGAATACCAGTGATCCTCTAAGACTCCTTCAGACCCTCTATGCCAGATGGGGACAGCTGGGGCGTCAGTTTTGTAGTCTGAAGTAATCATGTTCTCAGACTTTATGGAGTGAAGAGGACCATTGTTGGACTCCCCAGCCCTCGCGGATTTATTCCATTCTAATAAATCCCCTTTATAACATATACACATATAATATATACATATGGCTGATTCCCCTAGAAAAGCATACCAAATTCACCCGTACCACTCTTCCCCAGCCTTGCTTCATATGTGGTGTCCACTGTTTGGGTGAATGGTTCCAACATTCTCAGTTTTCTGTCGCTCCTAGACATCCCCTCCCTTGACAACCTCCTAGATGACCATCAGCACCTCTGTTAAATGTCCATAAAGAATACTGCTGACACAGTGCAAGCCTAGACCGCCCCCATTCCCCAGATCAGAGTGAGCCTTGGGGAAACTGGACCTATAGCAACTCTCTGGCTCACATTCCTTTCTGTCTCTAGCTGTATTAAACTCTACAGAGTTTCAGGCACAACCCTCCCTTACCTTCAAGCTTAGCCAAACTAGTTGGTTAGAAGAAGCCTTTCTTTCATTTTGCTTTATTATTTAAAGTGGTTTTCTTTCCTTCCTAATCTATTTTCAGAGTGGCCCCTGCCTCACCACAACACTGAACCTAAATTCGATTCTGTCAGCTTCTGCTAGTGTCTGGCATAGAATGGATTTCTTTCATTTTTGAGGGAGGGTTTCCTAATGTAGCCATGGCTCCCTAGAACTCATATAGATTAGTCTAGCCTCAAATTCATAGATTTGCCCCCTCTCTGCCTACCAATTGCTGGGACTAAAGGTGTACCATCACATCTGATATAGCAGATTGGTAATAAAATATTGCTATAACTATTAATCCATTGATCTGTGCTTCCATCTTAGTAATCACGTGACTTTCCCAGAGGGTTGATAATCCATGTCAAGAACACCTCACCCTAAATTAATTGTAGTTGTGATTGTTCTAGGTGAGCATTATTTATTCAAATGTGTCTCCCGAGTTGCTTTCTGTGCTTTCGTGGTTCACCATCTCCCAGATAAGCGCATTGCATTTGGTCTTCAGATATGTCAGTGCATTTAATCACTTAGAAACAGTGTTTTTAAGCCTGCAGAGAAGGCTCAGCAGTTAAGTGCACTCAGTGTTCTTGCAAAGAACACGGGTTTGTTTCCCAGCATCCACAGGGTAGCTCACAGTCATGTTAGTCCCGTTCCATGGGATCCAATGCTCTCTCCTGCACTTCTTGCTCACTAGTGATGTAGATGGTACACAAACTTATGTACGAGTAAAACACATACATAGAATCTTTAAGACTGTATGCTTTGGCTTTGGTACTGTGGCTTTTCTTCAAGGTTATTTCATTAGTTTTCTCTGTTGATTTGGTTCTGCTCATTTTAACCTTCACCCGTTCCCTGAGTTCTGTGAGATTTGAAGCCCACTCCTGTGGTTTCTACATTTTAAATGTGAACAACAATATTCTCTTTTGATGGGAGGGGGCAGGGTATTTTTCTCTTTTGTTTTAATGCTTATTTTCTGAGTGTAACTAGTTAAAGAACAATTTTCCTAACTGTAGCGACTTACTTTTAGTTTTCTTTTCAGAAGGATGTTGCTTTGGAGGTGACTCATTGGAGGAAAAGGGAGGCATTAGAATGCAGAAATTGGTAAGAGGCAGGTGAGTCAGAACACTTTTCAGAATTCATTTAAATGTAAAATATAACACTTCATTAATAACCAAAGCATCCAGAAACCAACCCACTTGTATATTGCTTGCTATTCCCGCACACATGTAGCAGGGGAGGGGGAAGTATGCTCCAGCTGGCCTTTGGGGGGTCACCTTGGTGCAGATTGCTCTCAGTAAAGCACCTCTGTTACCCAATCTCAAGAGCACATTTCAGTGCTTCCTGTTCTTGACCTTGCTGGTAAACACTCCTGCACTTCCCTTTGAATGTGAGCTACCTTCTCTACCCCCCTTGCCATTGCTCCCAGGTCCCTTCCTCATTGACAGCTAATGTCCTCTGGGCATGCTCAGTGTTTTCTGTACTTCTCAAGAAGGTGTAGCTCTTTCCTTTGCTTCTTTTAGAACAATTACTATGTGGCAGTCTTTCGAATGGACAGTGGGATAGTCTAGAAAGGTGCTCTAAAGAAATTAAGCCATTAGATAGTAAATGCCCTATAAAACATATGCTTCTACTAGTAGGCTTAAAATCTGTTGTTTGTGATAACAGATAATATCTGAAGAGTTTAGTAACCACAGGACTAGTGGTGAAATACTGACATCTGTGTTTATTTGCAAAGTAAGCATATCTGTGCCTTTACTTTATAAAGGTCCTTATGTTTGATAAGAATATATAACTATAGTCTGAAGATGTCATTAATTAACTGTGTTTCTCAAAAGAAACTACATTATTTTTTCTTCTGACAAGGAATTAAAATATAGAGTTATCCTCTTGTTCAGTTTAATATAGTTTTACCAGCAGAAATTAAATACCATGTCTAATCATATTGTTTGACTTAACAAATATCTCTTGATCACCTATAAGATGCCTAGCTATATGAAATCAATGATCTATTTAGGGGTGAATTAATGTATGATTTCAGCTCCAATATATTTCTCTGTGATACTCTCACTATTCAAATGCGATAGGAAAATTAACTCAAGTATGATGTTTCATGTCAGTAAATTCCAACAGGTAGAAGCTGGAGCAGGAGGATCGAGCTTTTAAGGCCATTAGAACATATTCCTTGCATTTAATTCTCAGAGACTCTAAACACGCCCCTTTTCTACACTCAGGTTAACTTACACTTGACTGTAATGAGATTCAGTGGATATACAGAAAATATAATTCAAATGCAGTTATAAATGTTATCTACTGCAGAAACTGGAGAAGTCACATTTGGCAAATGTTGGGCTCATATAATAGTTGGATGGCTTCTCACTGGTGTAAGGAAATTCAACCCACAAACTAAAAGCAATGGGAATTGCAATGGGGTCTGAGATGCCGATGTCATTCAGTTCATCTCTGCCTCTGAGTGATGTTTTGGGGACTTACTTATCTCCTGTTCTTCTCTTCTATTTCTTTATTATTCATGTCCTTACTCATTAGGTGGTTGCTCTGTGCTGGGGACGTTTGTAGAGGTGTGGATAGAGACAAAACTTACAGGGCATCAGGGAGGAAGTGACAGTCCTCCAAGAAGTATTTTGAGACTCAGTCTGGCTTAGGTCATTGCCTGGGGTCCAGTCAGTGTCTTCTGGGGGAGCTGGGAAATTGTGTTTGAGTGTATGTGTTGCCTGCGTTGTTTGATTGTGTAAAATGCTTATCAGCATGGTGTGTTGTTGAAGTTCAATCATTCAAACAGGTCTTTCTCAGTTTAGTCCTTATTCTTTTCCCTTGCTTTTGTTGGTGCCCAGAGTTGTCTAACTAAGGTGCTTTCCCACATGACATAGGTGAAGGGAAGGATTTTCTGAATAGGACCCAGTTTGCCTAAGAATCAAAGGGTAGCTATTGGCAAAGGGTACTTTATGGAACTAGAAAGCTTTTTCACAGCTAATAGGTCAATCGACCAGGTGAAGAAGAGCCCCAAAGAATGGAACATCATGCCTATTAGGTAATATACATGACAGAGATTAATACTCAGAATATATATAAAATGAAACAACAACAAAAATGACCCATTCAAAAAATGGCATGAAAAATGCACAGAAAGTTCACAAAGGAAGAAAGAAAAAGTAGCTAAGAAATTCTGCCAAATTGTTCATCATTCCAAGTAGTTATGGAAATGCAAATCAAAATAACTTTGAGACGTCATCTTATCCCCCCCCCCCCCCCCGTCATAACGGTAAAGATTAACAATACAACAGACAACAAATGCTGGAGGAGATGCAGGAGAGATGGTCCTTCATTTACTGTTATTGGGATGGTTTTTTCTCAAACTGGTACAGCCATTGTGAAGAACTGCTGCGGAGAATTCTCAGAAAAATCTAAAACTAAATCTACCATGGGACCCACCCCTCCCCCTCCATGGCATGTGCCTAAAGGACCCCGCAGCTACTCTGTCAAGATTTGCTCAGCCCCATTTATTGCTACTCTGTTTTTTAATAGATAGGAAATGGAAACAAAATGAATGTTCTCCAACCAACAATTAAAAAAAAAGGAAAAGAAAAAAAGAAAACATAAACCACGTGATACTATTCAGCCATAAAGACAAATGAAATTGTGAACTTTGTAGATTAATGGATTGAACTCGCAAAGATAATATCTACTGAGGTAGCCCATACACAGAAAGACAAACATCACGTGTTCCCTGTGGCCAGAGACTCCTAGCTCCCAAACATTAGATGGGAGTACCTGTGTAACTGCAGAAACCGGGAAAGCAAAAAGGGGCCATTGCTGAGGTTAGGGACTGAGAGGAAGCGATAGAAAGGGAATATCAGGGAATAGTTGAGGATATGGAAAACAGAAAGAATGGCTTTAATTAGGAAGTAGGGAGATAAATACAGAAGTATGTGGACTGATGTTAAGGTGATACATGATTGGACAGTGGAGAGATGGGTGGAGAAAAGGTAGGAAAACAGAATAGGTGCAGAGATTGGGGTAAGAAAGCAAGATGGAGCTCAAGAAGGGTCACCTGGATTTAGGTGGACCTAATTGGAGTTAGGTAGATATGAATATTTTAAGGACTTTTATCTCATATAGAAGGGCAGTTTGTATCTTTGTCCATTGGATATAATCTTATTGTTTAAAGGGTTTGTGGATTGAGAATTATATAAACCAACATGAAAAGCTACTGGGCTTTGGAGTAATGTTTGTGCCGGGCAATGGAGAGATGGAACACGCCGGGGCGGTCGTATCCACCAGGGACAGAAGTAACAGGGCAGGCAGTGTGAACTGCCTGGGAAGGAAATTGTGTGGAGAGTGTGGCTTTCGGACCATGTGACAAAGTCCAGTCCGTGTGCCCAGCCCCACATTAGAATGGTGTCCACAGAATGAGACCGCAGGGGCTGATAAAAGGTTAAGTCCTCCTATTTAATATTTACTGCAACAGAAGTATGGTAAAATAGGAAAAAGATTTGTTGCGGTAAATATAAAAGATGGTAACTTTTCATGTATTGCCCTGACATTAACCTACAGATATCTGAAGAAGTAATAAGGAATTAGGTATTAACTAATTACCTAAAAGGGGAAACCTTATTATACACATGTGTATAAATATACATCTATAGTTCAAATGAAATCTTTTTATCTAGGCTGACAATGCTGCCTCCGAGATCAAAGACCAACTTAAAAAAAAAAAAAAAAAAAACAAAAAAACCAACACTAGACCTGTGAGGGCCTCTTTTGAGTTGTTAAAGAGTGCTGTCCAAGAGCCTCCAAGAACATATAGGCTATGGCTATTTTCCTTGGTTTTCCCCAAGATATGGAAGGTGAATTCCCATTGTTGAGGATAGTACACACTTTAGAGGCAGAACCCAGAGACCCTTGAGCTAGAACTGACCCAAATGCCTCCATTCTCAGGACTAGCTGTTACCGGTATCAGAAGGTGTCGCACAAGCTTCCAGTGGGAAGAAGTTGCCAACCATCTCCCTTACTTATGATGGTTATGAAGCTGTGAAGAGACAAGCACAGCCTGGTAACCCCACGTTTTCAGCAGTTGCACGGACACCATTTTGGTAAACAACTCAAGACTTAAGAATCACTGAACAAGAGGTAAACCATGCCTGGTACCGTGCCAGAAACTGAGCCAGCAGCCCAAGGCTAATGAAGTGATGGATCTTGGTGGAGAATCTGTAACCACTCCTTCACTAAAACATGTGTAATTCCTAGCTACATTCTAAATATTTGTCTTTATATCCACAGGTAAGTGCAGTCTTCACCCCTCATTGAAGAAACTTCTCTTTACAACAGATTTGGACTATTACAGAAAACAGCAGAGAATCAAAATGTAGGGTTGTTAATCTTAGTTGTAATGGCTACATCTATAAAATACCTTGGAACCTAAGGCTTAGGGAACATCGAGTAAGAAGTGGAAAGATTGTAATTGCCAGAAGATCAAGGAGTTTGCTGTGAGATTGTACCTCCTAGTAAAGTCCAAAGCTACCCATAAAGTCTCACAACAAGACAACACTGTCTAACGCCAAAGTGAATGAGGGAAAGGCCACAGGCCTCTGGGGGTTGGGGATTTAGCTCAGTGGTAGAGAGCTTGCCTAGCAAGCACAAGGCCCTGGGTTCGGTCCTCTGCTCTGAATAAACAAAAACAAAAACAAAAACAAAAAACAAAAAAACAAAATAAAACCAACAACAAAAACAAACAAACAAAAACAAAAACCACAGGCCTCAAGTCTTCAAAAAGAACTATAGGCAAATAAGGAATGCTGAAATCAAGAGAAGTAGTTTTACTTGGGGAAGATGTACAAAAATTGGTTGTCCAATACCAAAGAGTCAGACACAAAAATATGCATACAAACAACATTCTACAGACTGAGTAGGTTATATCTAAGAATGTATTACTAGTATAATAATTAGGGATAATACACTATTATACTAAATATTATTGTTCTAAATATATATCATCACACACATATTTCTCACACACCCTTCTGTCTGTGTAAGAATGTCTAGTGTCTTACATGTTCCCTGTCCCTTTATCCAAATAATTTGATGATAAAAGAAAAAGTCATACAATTCACACACTGTAGCTTACGTAGAAATTTCGGATGGAAAGTGTGGAGCCTCACATTGAAATTTAACTTGGTGCTCCGTGTGTCTGTTAGCAACGAAAACACCTGTTCCTAATTCACAGGAAGACACTTTGAGCTGGATAAACTGTGCTTCCTGGGCCCATCCCATCTGTGACCCCAGTGGCACTGTTTCTTCCTCTGGGTTATTTTTTTTTTCTGCATTAGCAGAGTTTCTAAGTTCTAGTGAATCACAGATGTTAATGTTAAGTGTCTTCTGTGCCTGCCTTCGATTTTCATGGAAGATTAAATAACATTTAATATCTAGTGCCCCCTAATTATTTTATTTACTTTTAAGCCCATCTGCAGTTTGTTTTGGTGTTTGCCTTACTTGGCCATGTTGGTTTTCTTCTTTCCTTCCTTCCTTTCTTCCTTCCTTCCTTCCTTCCTTCCTTCCTTCCTTTCTTTCTTTCTTTCTTTCTTTCTTTCTTTCTTCCTTTCTCTCTTTCTCAGAAGTTGGGTACATATTTAGTGTTATTTTATTATTCTTTGAATACTTAGTCATGAATTTCTGACTGCAGTCATCATTATAATTCTCGTTAACTGGGAAGTTAATGAGTCTTGGAATTTTAGTCAATCAATTAATCACGTTTAAAACTCAAGGATACTTTGCCCTAAGGTGCAGTGGCTTCTGGCAAATGTTTCCAGCAGAGGGCTCAGAGTACAGCCAGTTTGGTGGCATGCTGCGTGTAGAGGCCTACAGGTGGACTTGGGAAACACGGTGTCACTTAGAATATTCTTTTGAAGGGACTTACGGCTCAATCTGGCAAGGCTTTTGGTGTGTGTGTGTGTCTAAATAAAATAAGAAAAAAAGAGAAAAGAAAATCGGAGGTATTGATTTAGTCCTCAGAAGTTGAATCATGTCAAGAAGGCACACTGCAGAGGCAGTATAGGTCTCATAAGGCTCATCAGTTGAGGGTTTTGTTTCATTACGGAGAATTACACACAAAGAGGTGCAGTGCCACAAGTACTCTTACCTTCCCCAATTCCCAGTTCCCAAGTTGCTAATTATTCCTGTTTTGACCCCACAATTTAATCATGGGCTACATGGAAGCAAATTCTATCTATCCTTGCAAATATGAAATCCTTGACAACAAAAAAGCACTCAGCACCCAGGCTGATGGAAACCTGCTTTCTCCTTCGCTGAAAATGCAGTGTGGAAAAACCTTCAACCTGGACTTAAGTTGGCTCTTGGCTCTCAACCACCCCACCCCCAAGTCACCTCTGGGGTGACTGCAAGCCTCTCACCCAACCCAAAGGTAGCTCCTCAGTAAAGAATCCTCATCCATTTGGAATTGTCATCAGGATGTTAACAAACTATAGTCATGAAATACTTACTAGGTCTAATTCTCCTCCTGCATAAATAACCTTGAGGTTGGGTCATCTGAGACCATAGATCCTCTAAGCCTTGACTACAACAGGGAACCAGAGAGATCTCTTGAAAACCTTACTGCTTGGGCATTTTCTTTTGCTTTCTCTTTGGAATGCAACACCTTCTTCATAGGAATGCTTTAGCACTTTGCCTTCCTGGTCTGTTCCCCCCTTCCCCCTCCTCTTCCTTCTTTTTGCCTCCTCTTCTCCCTCTCTCCCTGCCTCAGGGCCTCCTTCCCCTTCCCTCCATCTTCTCCCTCTACTTCTTCCCCCCCTTTCTTCTCCCCCCCACCCCATTTCCATTCCTTCTTTCTAGGTGGGCTGACCTTGAACTTGTACGGTGCAAGGGTTGCCTAGGATTTCTTTGATTCCTGTCTTCACCTCCCCAAGTTCTGGAATTAGCAGTTGTCCCGGCGGCTTTCAGAATATCCGTTTTAACTTTAGAGGTCCGGACATCAGTACTAATAACTAGTTATGGCCCGGGAAGCAGTTAAAAGGCTGTTTTCTTCCAACCTTTGTTTCACTCACTCGCTGTGCAGCGAGTTCCATCCCTGAGAGCAAAGAGCTGAATCAGAGCTCCCAGATGCTGTCTGCAAACTCAAAACAGCTGAGGGGCCTTTTGGCAACCAGAGCCAGGATAACCAGCGAGCAAACAACTCTGTACTCCTTTCCCCCCACCCCCGCAAATACCACAATTATCACCCCAAAAGCCCATGTAGCTGGCCGATTTTGATTGTTAAAGGCTGCATCCTTTGGGGAGAAAATTACTCCTCTCCCTATAGGGGGAACTCTTAAAAGAAACCGCTTTCCTGAAAGGGGCCCACTGGGCGGTGTCCTCCTTTCCCAACGCCCCATTGCTATTCTTAGATCGCCGGGTGGTGGCTTTCGCTTTTCCTCCCGGTGGAGTTCCCAGCGGCGAGACGCGGCTGGGCAGGCCAGGCTGAGACTGGGCAGAGGCGGTCGCAGTCGCAGTCTGGGCGCGGCGGGGACCGAGGGCCGGGCCTGCAGCGGCGGAGGCGGCGGAGGCGCGGGGAGGGGAGGGAGGACAGCAGCCTTCCCGGCTCGCCGCAGTCCCCGCCGGCCCGCACCATGGCCAGTGGCGCCTGTCAGGGCTGCGAAGAGGAAGAGGAGGAGGAGGCTCTGAAGAAGTTGATAGTCAGGCTGAATAACGTGCAGGAAGGCAAGCAGATCGAGACGTTGCTCCAGCTCCTGGAGGACATGCTGGTGTTCACCTACTCCGACCGCGGTAATGCCTGCAGCCCCTCCCTCCTCTGCAAACTTTAGCCTGCACTCCCATGTTAATCTTGGGCACCCCACTCCTGCTCTTCAGGGAGGAAGGAGCTGAGGTTCCCGGGAAGACCCGAAAGGATGTTGTGGGTTGTGACTTTGTTTTCATTCCCCATTTGCTTCCCTTCTTTTCCAGCCTCCAAGTTATTTGAAGGTAAACTTTTCCACGTGCCTCTGTTGATTGTCCTGGACTCCTACATGAGAGTCGCCAGTGTGCAGCAGGTAAATGGGGCCTTCCCTTCTGTTCCCAAGACCCTCCTATGACAGGCCTTATGTCCCGGGTTCTTGAGATTTGCTTTAAGAGGGGAAATCTTGTCAGTTGTTAGCAGAGGAGAAGCAACTTTATTAACTGACATAATGTGGATTGTGGTAGGAGTAAACTGAAAACAGTTCACTTATGGGCAAGGTGAGTTCTTTAACCTTGCAGGCTAATCTAAGAATGCTCCTTAAAATACAGCGAGTTTCTGATAGAGCACTGCTGTGAATATTTCCAGCAAGGGAGGGTCATTAAAAACAATAATAAATCAGTCCAGCAAACAGCAAACTTTCATTATTCTCTTGCTTTTATTCTTTTAAATTAGAAGACACATTTCAAGGATTCTTCCTTCAGTGTACCACCCAGTATCTAAAGAGGATTATGTTTCCGGAATCCTGCCTCCCCCTCCCCCGTGTTTACATTTCCACTCCATGGCTGTTGCATCACAAAGTAGATACAAAAGTGTAACTTCTGGATCTCTGTCACAGGAAGTGTGAGTTTAAAGGAGACTTGGATAGGCAAGAATGGCTTTCATACAGGACAGAATTACTTCTGAAGGCACTAACTTCCTTTAGAGTTTTATGATTTGAGGAATTAAAATTCGTTTTGTCGTCCAAATACTGTAGGGAACTCTGGAGGCACAGGGAGAATATTCCTTCATATTCATCCTAGTGACTAGACTTATCTCAGTCTCCAACTTTTCTCCTCCTCCTCTCATCCTCTCCCTCCTCCTCCTCTCTCTCTGTTTCCAGCCCTCTCTTTGTATAGCCCAGACTACTTGGAACTTGCTAACTTCCTGCCACTGGCTCCCCTGGTGCTGTGATTACAGGTATATGCCTCCCTACCTCGTTCTAATTCTCTTTTAGAAAAGTACACTTATATCTGCAGTGAATATTTTTCTTTTTTTCCGGTTGTGAAAATTTCCCATCTGACTGGTGATTTTCAGGTTATTATCAAACATAGTCAAGAGGAAGATGGAGGCAAGATAAAGATACTGTTCTTTTAAGCATGGAGAGCCGGAATGTTACCCATGGAATATGAATCATTTTTGAAGGTGCTTTCTGCTCCCCACCTACACCATCCTTCTTGCTTCATATTCAGAAGTGTCTAATTCTGGCTGCCTACACTGCCAAGACCTACACTTGGTAGACTCATGCCTGCTTGGTACCACTGGGAAAAACTGGACCCCCATTTTCAGTCAACAGAACACAGAAGAGAGTAGTAGACCGGAGAACCCAGGGGAATCTGGGACGTATTCAGTGCTCAATTCTTTCCCCTTCTTTTCCTTCTGCGTCTGTCTGTCTGTCTCTGCTCTACCTCTGTCTCTCCCCTTCTTTCTTTGTACTGAGAATCAAGGTCTGGGGCTTTGAATGTGCTAATGGAATTATTTTGATTACTGACCTATATCTAATTTTCTCCTCTCCGCTGCTTCCCAACTTACCCCCCCCCCTTTTGTCCTTCCTTAACTGTTTCTACTCCACTTCTCTTTTCTCCTTCATTCCCTCTTCCTTCTTCTTCCCCCTCTTCCTGCCCCCTCCTCCTCTTCCATTTTCTTCCCCTCCATCTTTCCACCCTCCTCCTCTGCATTTTTGGGGCTGGGAATTTAACACAGGGCTCTGCATGTGCTGGGTGAGTACTCTACCAGTAAGCTACCCAGCCAACCGAGACATTCTAGTTCTTGATTTTAGGAAATGCCCGAGTGTGCATACATTTCCTTGCAGTGGTTAAGTTGTTGTTGCTAGCGTGTGGAGTAGGCAGCTGCAAAGTCTCTTGGAAAGGAGCAGCCTTTTGTTTGATAATTTAACAGAATAAAGTCAGTACCTCTGGTGTTTTAGATGTGCTTATTTGCAAGGGCTTTATGCGCACTATGTGAGTTGGTTCTTAGTGGAATTTCATTGCCCTTGAAGAAAGTTATCCAAACTCTTTCCTTCATATTGATTTAGTTAGAATGGGTAGACCCTGTGTGTGATTGTAATAAGGCAAGGACTCAAATACTTTTGTGCTTCCAAATCTCCCTCGGTTATTTCTGGACTTACTAAGATTTTTGTGTGAGCAAGCAAAAGTCCAATGGTTTGGTACAAATACTATGAAAAGATACAATGGCTACATTGCCACTGGCCTTATCAAAGGGTTATAGAAAGAGTTCTTTCTCTACTGATAGTTTCAGCACTCTACTTGAAAGTAATATCTTTTTTTAGATCTCTTCACATAACTGCTGTAAGCAGTATGTAAGCAGGATTTCAAATTTCTTGCAATCCAGTTAGCCGGAGCTACCAAATGGGAGTGTCTTAGTTCGGTGAATTTCTCTTCAGAAGTTTATGTTAAGATTTCTTGTTAGAGTCGTCTAACATGGCATTTGCTTCATCCGTGCTTTTTTCACAAACGCAGAACTTGTAGGACTGCTCTCAAGCCTGCCCTGCGCATTTCCCTCCGCGTTAGCCATTTTCTCTTGCTACTCAATTTGACGTCTCCTTTTCCACATAGCTCCAACCTTCGAAGAAGGAGAGCAAAGTAAATTAAATGACTTGAATGTTCTCCAACCCCTCGACTTCCCCCCCCCCCCCCCCCCCCCGCACCATTTAGGAATCCCATGCTGGGGTTGATAGCGTCATTAGAGCAGAGACCAGCAGCCTCGTCTCTAACTGTACGGGGTTAAAACGTTCTCTCTTGGAAAGGTAAGTTCCTAATTAAAGGATTCATGCTTCGGTTGGGATTCCTGCTTTGCTGCTGGAAGTTTTACTTAGTCACTGAAGCGCCTGCCACTCATTGATTACAGGCCCAGCTGCTTGAATGGATCTTTTTTTTCTTTTGCTAAGCAAGCAGTTATTGATGCTGTGGCTTTAGCAACCTGAGCAAAGCAGGTTTTCTCAGTGAGTCAGCCATACAGGTATGGGCATGAGTTTAGCATCTTATAATCCGTTTCTCCACCAGAAGCTCACCAGAATGGAACACTCTTAAATGCCAGGGGAAAAGGCTTCATGGAATTTTTTTTTTTTTTTTTTTTTTTTTTTTTTATCACTCGAACAGTTGCTTTCCATGACAGCTTCGTCGTTCGTGTGTGTTCCGCTTACATGGAGGAGGGTATCCGACCTAAAGAGCAGTAAAAAGTGACTGCTAGAGATTTCTGTCTTTTTAAAGAAATTAGTAATTATTTGAGTGGAAGTAGTGGCAATGTGAAGCAATTCATGCCTAATTTTAAAATCATCGTGAAGAGACCTTAGGGCAGACAGTGACGTGAAGAGAGGACACTGTGGAGAGACCGTTCAGGTTTTTATCTTGGTGAGATGTCTCCCATCTGCTCATGCACACATACAAATATGTACTAGTGTCCCAGTGGCAAATGAAGATAAATTTCCCGCCTCGACACCAGCTCTTGGCATCCTTTATCTTTTCTCTTCTCTCCAACCTAATCCAGCTTCCATCTTCTCCCCTGCACAGAATTCTTGGCCTTGGTACCCAGCTTATCTCATAGCTCCTGGGTTTTAAAATGTGGCTGGAGTCTCACCTTTGCCACATTTTATCTCTCCTTGGATAGTTCTGGCTCCCAGTTGATCTTACTTCCAGGATTTATATCCCTTTAATACTTGTCATAAGTCTCTCCCACCCTTTCTTTAATTGTGCATGCTACCATGATAGCTGTTTTCTGTTTTGTTTCCTGGTCTTGTCAAGCAAGCATGGTTCTTTAACACAAAGGAGGAATGGAAGGCACTTCAGATTTACAGAGGCAGGGAGAAGGAAGAGTGGCTTAATCTTTGAGTTGTAAAGAGGAGTTGGTATCTACACAGAGGTGGATGTTGAAATCATGTATAATGGTCTGATCAAAGATTTTTGTTTTTAAATGGGGGCTGAAGAGATGGCTCGGTGATAAAGAACAATTGTCGTTCTTTCAGAGGACCCTGGTTGGATTCCCAGCACCCATTGGCTGGTTTTCCTCCATATTGTTTGCCTTACCAGTACATACTTGTTAGTTTTTGTCAACTTGACACAAACTAAAGTCCCTGGGAAGAGGGAAACTTCACTGAGGAATTCCCTCCATCAAAATGTCCTGTAGAGAAGTCTAGGGGGAATTTTTTTTGATTAATGTTTCAGAAGGGCCCAGCACACTGTGAGCAGTACTTTCCCCGGGGAAGGTAGTTATTGATAAAGCAAAACTGAGCAAGCTAGTAAAAAACATTTCTCCACAGTCTCTGGTTCAGTTCCTGCCTCCAGGTTCTTGTTGAGTGTTTGCCCCAGCTTCCCTGATGGTAGACTGGAAGCTGTAAGTTTTTCACAGGCTCAGAGAAGCTAACTAGAGGAAGGGGGAATCTGACAACAGCTTCTGGCCTTGGGGCATCAGGCACAAAGGCGGTATACACACACACATGCAGGTAGAACATCTCAGGCACATAAAACAACAATTTTTTAAAAGTCATATATGTAAAATGCATCAATAAACTCAAATGGCATGCATATATGTGGAGTGTTTTAGGGCACTTGTGACCACCAGATCTTACAGTTCACAGAGGTTGGGGGAATGAGAGGGGCCCTTAGGTGTTCAGTCTCTTGCAGCTTCTTTTCCTTTCCAATAACAGACACAGGCTCGATCATAGGACAATGCTACTTATGGGCCTTTATTAAACTCTGGAAGAGCAGCTGGTGCTCTTAACCACTGAGCCATCTCTCCAGCCCGAGTGTAGCCATTCTTGCTTCATAATTTCAGTGTGTCACCTACAACTGTTCTCTATTTTGTTTGATTTAGACAGTAAAAGGATCTCTTCTGTACCCATCCAAGAATGTCACAGGACTTTTGTGTTCCACCTTTGTGTGGTTCTAAAGCAACGAGTAGTCGAAATACACACCTTACTCTCATTTCTGAGAAAGCAGTTTAGGGCTTTGTGTTGTCTTGTCTAGGTGATTATTTATTTAAAAACGATACAATTATCTGTTCCACTGCAAACAGAGAGTTGTGATTGGTATGTCTGTTAGCAGCCTTCTAAAATGTGGGTACAGGGCTGGTGACAAAGCTCCCTTGGTAGAGAGTTTGTGTACCATGCCCTGGATTCAACCACGCTCACCATCGTCACACAAACTGGGTGTGGCAGTGCATGCTTGTAATTCCAGTATTTCACAAGTGCAGAAAGGGGGACCAGAAGGTCAAGTTCGTTCTTGGCTACCAAGTTTAAGGCTAACCTGGGGCGTATGAAACATCATCTTTTAAACAAAAAAAGCAAATATTTACCTTTCTTATTTTCAGGCGGGGTGGTCACTGCTGTGCAAATTAATAGAAGTCTGTCCAGGGACATTGCAAAACTTAATAGGACCCCAGGATATTGGAAATGATTGGGAAGTCCTTGGTATTCACCGGTAAGTGTGATCGATAGGTGAAAATAAACTACATTGAAGATTACACGTGATACCACTGGTCATCCAAAACCGTTCTGCAAAACTCCTTCAAAGCAGATACTTTTTTGTTTTCTTAAATCAATGATTTTCATCTATACAGATCTTTAAACTTCATTCATGAGCTAGAAGACAAAAACTGACAGTAAAAGAGCGAGTGAGATGGTTTTTGTGACACAAATATACGGTTACACAAATAGTTAAGTTGTAGATCTTTGAGTGCAAGTTAAGACAGAGCCAAGCAAGCTTTTTACTACTAACAGTGGAACTGATATAATTTTAAAAACAAAACAAAACAAAACAAAACAAAAAAACCCCCAAAACAAGAAGTTAGTTCTGTGACTGCTTGTTTCAAAGCTAGGCTCTACTGTCTTCTTGGTCAAATTTGCATGTATCTGGGCATGCTATGTCAGTGGAAGGAGACTGTGGCTTTCAGTAAGAGTAGGAAAGAGGAAATTGATTCTCTCTCAGCCCACTGCAGCCTCGTCTAGGTGACTATTTACCAGTCTTTGGTTGTAGCATTCAGCATAATATCTTCTGTCTCCGGCCATAGTTCTGAGGATACCTTGAGAAAAACATTTTTTTAATGAAAAATTAAATTCCATGCTGTTTGTGAGAAAATGTGTATGTTGTACACAGGTGTGTCTGTTCTAAAGTGAGTTATTATAAGCCTCGGTGTTTACAAGTTTCTCCACTTCTAATATGTAGGTGTGGCTCGTTTTTTCATTTCTACCATCTCAAGACTATGGTTAGAGGGGGAAAAAAACCCCAGCCATTTCCAAACTGATTTTTGAAATTCCCCTTGGCAGTACTGTACTATTTAGTGAAGATTTACCCACCATAGACTTGTAATTAGTCATTCATGATTGTATTTAATTTCCCTTTGGGTCGTTTGAGACATCCCAAGATTTCCTCAAGCCTACTTAATCTCCAATATCAGAGAGTGCTGGAGAACTCGATTCCTTGTATTCCAGAATAATCCAAGTGTTTGGGGGGTGATTGTGAAACTATTTCTACAAGAAACATGATTCAGAGTCACTCAAGCATTCTCTTGCTTACCTCTCTCTCCAGCCCATCCCCCTACCTCCATTTGTTGTTAATACTCCTGCTCTAAGTCACATCTGGGTCTATAATAATGGGAGACACCCTGGTCTCTACAGTAGGACACTGTGGCAACATTTTTGTAAGACATTTTCCTCTGTTCCCGAGCTTCACCCCACCCCAAAAGGTGATGGATACCAAAGAGAAAATTTGGTAGTAGCAATGGGAAGAACTCTGAGACTGTGTTTACTACTCTAGCTGGTGCCGTGAACCTGGGAGAGTGGAAACTAAAATAAGGCAGACAAAAATCTCATGCAATAGCCAACTTTATCCAGAGCATCAGACTGTTTATATCCTCGGGGTTAGGAAGTCCCATGAGTAAAGTGTACAGTCAACCACAAGGATAAGCTGTGCGTGGCACAAAGGGGTTTTCGATAGAGGCACATAAATAAATAGCAACAGCCAGTTATAACAAATAATTCAAAGTGAACTCACTCCTATCCAATACATTCCTATCCGATACAAAAGCGCATTCCAACAATTCCATGTTTTCGAAGACGCTGTGGTCGCAAGACTCTTGTCCCGTTTCCTCTTGGGTTTTTCTCACAAGCACTCAGAATTCCCCTTGCACGACTCCATCCTTGGACTGTGTTCTGAGATAATGGAGCAGTGAGGGTTAGAGCCAGAGTAGGAAGGTGCTGAGGAGAGAGGATACCAACAGTTCTTTGCTTTGCTAGGATGCCAAAGGTGGTTGTGGATGGTAGCAGCTCTGTCTTCTTCGAACAGTATAAAACCAAACTCCACCAGGCAGGAAACGGTTAGAGGTTACATTTGGAACCACTAACACAGGGATTAAAGTCTAGTGAATTTGAGAGCAGGGTCTGTGGTTACTGGACTTTATTATCTAGGATGGCAGATTTCTTCCTCAAAGATGGTAGCAGTGAATATTTTTAATATATAAATGGATCCCTTAAGGATATATACAAAATCAGCTCCTTTATTCAATATTCATGTATGCAGATATGTCAACACATGTGACATATAATTCATAAATTCTTGACACATATTGAAGGCATTTCTTTTGGATGTGGATGCTCTTCATGGTGAGTTGTGTGTGGTGCTAGGCAAAAATGTTAAAACCTAAGTCGTGGTATTTGGCGACATAGAGGTAGAACAACTTTTCTATTGAGACATAGAATGATATTTCCTCCCAAGTCTCTTAATTTTTCCAGTGTTGAGTGTCAGTCCACAGGTTATGCATATAGTAGGCAAGCACTCTGTCCCTGAGCTGCATGTAACAATAAAGGTTTGAGTTACTCTTCCTGTTTCCTTTTCTTATTTCTTTTACTGATGTAGAGTTGATAATTTTAAAAATCTGTGCTTTGGATATGTTCAACTTGTTAATTCGACACACAGAATCATGTGGAGTATTTGCCACAATTGAACCAAGTAGTATTCCTGGTCACTTGAATGGGGCCTTCAGCATGCTGAGCAAGTGTTCTGCCCCTGAGCTACACCGCAAGCCGGGCTGTTGATTTTATAAGCTTGGTTTAAGTCTGTACCGAGGGGAAACATTTCACATGAGCTTTGCTGAACAGAACAAAACATGGTAAACATAAGGAGGAGTAGGAAAGTACCAAAATATTGTTTTAGGTGTTACAGAAAGTCTAAGTCCAAACTTTCATTAAAAACAATTACATGTACACTGTCATGGTGGTGCACACTAGAGAGGCAGAGACAGAAGGATCTCTAGGAGTTCATAGCCACCCTGATGAGTGTAGTGAGCTGCCTGCTGGCTGTGTCTTCACAGTAAGAACCTGTGTCAAAACATGGGTTTATGTATCGATGGAGTGCTTTTTGTATGTGCATATATATGTATGTGTGTAAAGGGTGGGCACATGCATGTCACAGCACACATGTGGAAACCAGAGGACAGCTTGTGGAAATCTGTTCTGAGCTCCCGGGGCTTGTCCTCAGGCTATCATGGTCATGTGATTTTCTTTTTCTTTTTAATTTCAGGCTGATTCTTAAAATGTTAACTGTTCACCATGCCAATGTGAACCTGTCAATAGTTGGACTAAAAGCCTTAGATCTCCTCCTAGATTCAGGTAAGCGATGACTGGAAATGTTCCCTACCAACAACTGTCAGGGTCAGAGTACAAACTGAACACCAGTGCTGTCTAGAGTGGCGGTGTCTGTGTCTGCCTTCATACCTCCCGTTTCTCTCGGATCTCATCCAGAAACTTGGTTCTGAATGTTGCTTGTGTGTTTCTCTGCCGGTCTTATTTCTAGTTCCTTCGTGGCTCCTATACTGCTCCCACAATTCTCATCCCTGGTAGCTTTTTCTTGTACAAACCCTCAGTCTTTTCTGCAGTTTGTCTTTGATAAAGCATGCAGCATTACGTCTTGAGTGCTTGCTAGATTCTCTGTTCATGTGGAACATACTTTACATGCTTTTGAAACCACTTTCACCTCCAGATAGGCGTTTTCCTTATCTTTCTGGGTGAGACAAACTGACGATCAGAGAGGTGGCGCACATCAGGTCCTCTGCCTATGGTGACTTCTGCCAAGAGGCTAATGGACCCAGTGACAGAGTTTGAGATGGTAATGATGGTTATGGGCACTACCATGACAGACTGCTGTGGTTCTTACTGACATGAATTGACTCATTGGCCTAGACAAAATGGAAGAGAGAGGGAGTTTGGAATGATGACGACTGGGAAATTTCCCTTGGGTAGTTGTTAGATGATGGTCTCATTGATGAAGACCAGGAGCAAGAGTAGGCTCAGATCAGGGTACCCACAGAATATTTAAATGGTAGTGCTCAAAAGGCAGATGGGAATTCATTTTAAGAGCATGAGTTAAGAGGCCTAGCTTTTGTGAGTTGTGTGTGTGCACACATGCAAGCGGTGTGTGTGTGTGTGCATAGATGTGAACATGCATGTGTGTCTATTCCTGTGTGTGTGTGTAGTCCCAAGGGTAGTAAATAGACTGGTGATTTATCTCCCTTGGAGAGAATTTTATATGGATAACATTTGGGACAATGAATTGCTCTATCAGAAACAAAAGTCCACAAAACTTTCATAACCCTTGGGCAAAACTAATGTGTCAGCTGAGTGAAACAGCTCTTTAACATCCCATTGTTTTCTTCAAATTAGGTAAAATCACTTTGCTGATACTGGATGAAGAGTGTGATATTTTCTTGTTAATTTTTGATGCCATGCACAGATATTCAGCCAACGATGAAGTCCAGACACTTGGATGCAAGGCTTTGCACGTACTGTTTGAGAGAGGTATTTAAAAGTGCAAATTCTCTATTTTGAGGCATACTTAGGAAGAATGACTTGTACTGGGAAAAAGCTGGATAGAATTGATGAGAAAAATTATATGAAATCATACTATTTACAAATCTAGACAAAGTAAGTTAGTTTGGTAACATTGCTTCCTTCTGTGCTATGAATTTCCCTCACAGGTTGTAAATCATGTGGTTTCAGTAGACTTCCTTCCATTGCCTAACAGGGCATGAGTCCACTTTGCAAAGTGGATCGTATAGGTGTTAAAAAGGAAACTGTGAAGTCAAGTACCTAAAATGGGGTTATTACTTTGAATTTTGTCAAACTTGAAATTGTTACATGCTCTGTGTAGAGAATTGGACAATCACAGTGTCCTTGAGAAACAAGACTGGCGGGCACTTCACAGCAGGCCCAGAAATGATAGCTAATTATTGTGCTGGCTTGAGCTGTTTTGGTCTCGTCCTTTTACTGACTCAATGAGGAAATGGATGAGAGAACTGAGCAAGTCATCTGAGGTTAGCAGCTGGTTAGCGCACAGTGGTTGCTACTGATTTGGAGACTCCATCTTTGATGATTAGGCTTTGTGGGGAATGCCAGTGAGGGGAGAGAGCTTTACCTCTTCCAGGCTGTCTTCTCTGGAAACTTTTGTCTCAAACGACCTGTAATTATGTTTCAGTTTAGGCAAATTCTTACTCGTGAAGGAAGGCAGTCACTGTGCTTCAGACAGTGCTGTGTCCTCCAGGACAGTGACAGAGATTAGCAATTATTAAACAGAAAAATCTTAAGTCAAAGATCATTAATGCTTAGTGTAGTATACATTATATACATCCACATAATGTAATGTATGTGTAATGTATAATGCACTAAGCATTATATATAATAGTATATAAATAAATTGTATACATGTATATATATGTATGTATGTATGTGTGTGTGTGTATATAATATATATATATATATATGTATATATATATATATATATATATATATATATATATATATATATACTATTTTTTCAGGAGTATCAAGTTCCCTGAAACAGTAATTTGGTTAATAAAGTTAATCTTGAAAAGTAAGCTAATAAAGACTGTTATCAAAAATTAAAAGGTTGTTATGGACATTATACTATGTTATTAAATATAAAGGTTCTGTGGCATCTGTCATTAATTAAAGGAATCTAACCAGTTTCCCATCACCTTACCTGGACATGCTGGTATACATTTGAAAACAATTAAGGTCAGTCACAAAGAGCTGTATTTTCTAATGTTTTATTGGCACCATTTTCAACCGGACAGCCTCGGGTTTTAAAGAGGTTTTCAAGCTCCTGCTTTTAAAACACAATGACTCCAAGTGTAGCCCAACTTATTCTGAATACAAAAGCCAATGGCAGATTTTGATCTCTCATGAAAAACCATGAAGACAGAATATTTCAAAGCCCAACCCCTGGCTACTTGCTACAGTTAACAGCTCGGGAACTGACATGTTTAGATGACTTTCCCTTCAGCCGTCCACCATAAGTCCCAGCTTTTCAATATCAAAACCACATTTATAGCAGATGTACAGCTTGGTCTTCAGGTCGGTCCCCTAACAATTGGAGTGGCATGGGATGGGCTGTCTCTTACTCTTGTTACCTGCCATCAGATCCCCTTTTCCTAGCTGAACTGACTAGTTATGCCTCAGTGGAAAAGGATACACCTAGTCTTGCTGTGTATGTCCCAGGATAGGTGGATACCCAAGGGATGGCTACCCCTTTTACAAGGGGAGGGGAAAAGTTAATGGGGGTGAGGGACTTGACTGGGAGAAAAGGAAGGCAAGGGCCATGATCGGGATGTAATATGAATTTAAAAAGTTAATGAGAAAAAAAAATAGAGGCTGGGGGTTGGCATTTTCTGCTCATGTGGAGGATCTGGGTTTAATTCTAGAACCGCACTGTGTTTCTTACAAAGACCTGTAACTCTGGTTCTAGGGGATCTGACCACCCCTTCGGTTCTTTGGGCGTGTGCTGTAATACTGACAAGCAGGCACACATAATACACATACATTTAAAAAATAGTAAAATAGAAATACTAGTTCAGGATCAGCAGGTCAGTATTGTAGAATATTCATCTCTAATGAGTCATCTTTATAATCTGTAGCCAAAATCATAGTAGCTCATTTCAAAAGGTAACCTTTATTATCTGTAGGTGAGACTCTTAGGGTGTTCATTGCAATGGACCATCTCCAGTATCAATAACCAGAATCATATATTATTCCACCCAGTATATCATATTTATTGTACTGATTAAAATGTTATAGCACTCTTCCCCCAAAGAAATGGTAAATACTTTCCTTTTCCTGAGAATTACTGGGCTCCTAATCCCTTTTTCCTTCCGAAAGAAGATATAACCTGTTCAACACAAAACTATTTTAATATTTCAAACAAATCGAATATTTCAAATTCCTTTAGGTATACTGCGCTCGTGAATTGTGGTTACAAATATATTTTGGGTGAATTACACTTTCGTGCCACTTTAAGGCCGATTCCCATTTGTTTTTCTTTCTTTTTCTTTTTTTTTTTTTTTTTTCTCCCTGGTTTAGTTTCTGAGGAACAACTGACTGAGTTCGTTGAAAACAAAGATTACATGGTACTGCTAAGTACGTTCAACAGCTTCAAAAGGGATGAGGAGATTGTGTACCATGTTCTCTGCTGCTTGCATTCTCTGGCGGTCACCTGTGAGTACCCTCTTGGCACGGTTTCTGCTTTGCGTATGGAGAACTGTGATGTGTCGCTTTTCTCAAATATTATGATTTTTATTTTATCTTTATTTTATTTATTTATTTATTTTGTGGAGTCCTGTGGATGTTCAGTGTCTTCACTCGCCGACTCGCCTGTTTAATTTGGATTTGTTTGGACTACGAGGCATCCATGTCTAGGGTTAGCAGGAGCATCAGCAGTAGAAGGCATACATGGGCACTTTGCCGATTCCGAGTTCATGCTACAATAGGAAAGACAGACTTGATCCGAGACGGAGGCACCGTAGGCACAAATTCCTGTGGCCGTGAGAGCAAATAGAGAGTGAGGCCAGAGCGCTTGAAGAGTCTTCAGTGCTGAGTGGTTGGTATGCAGGGGGTGTGCAGGACAGTTGACTACAGGGACGTGTTTAAGAGGTAGACATTAGGAACATGATGGTGAGGTACAACTGACCATAGCTTAAGCCTGAAATCTCAGCTGCTTGGGAGGCGGCATTCAAGGTTGGCCTTGAACATACCACACAGTAAATAAAATGCAATTGGATGTATAGCTTGTTGGCCAAATGCATGGCTTGCAACTCGTTAAGCTCAATCCTCACTACTAGAACAACAGAAGACCCGGAATGCAGAAAGATGTGGAGCAGATGAATGGAAAGCCACACAGCAGATTCTAGTTTAATGAACATGGTATGCACGTGTGTGTGTGTGTGTGTGTGTGTGTGTGTGCATATTTTCCAGTGTTACTCTGTGTACCTGCGTGTGTATCCATACTGTGCATATATCTGCATGTATTTGTGCATATGAGCTAGAATGTGTGTGTGAGTGGCACATGAACATGTTCATGTCGTGTGTGTGTGTGTGTGTGTGTGTGTGTGTGTGTGCGCTAGTGTGTATACCTGTATGCATAAATGTAAATGTATGGGGGTAGGTTGGTACATGCATGTGTGTGTATATGGATGTGTGTGTAAGTGTGCATGTGTTTGTGCACAGATGCTAGTGTGTGTATATATAATTGTGTGTGTATGTGTGTGCATGGGGACTTCTGTGGTAGAGGTAGGGAAAGGGCATGAGAAGGGTAGGTGCATACATGGTCTGAGTGTTTGAGTGGCCTGAAAAACCTTTGAGAAGGCTTTGCATGCTCTTTCATTCCTGGTTAGCATTTATTGATTTGTTATTAAGCCATGTCATCAGAAGAAATATTTTCCTGTACACACCACTAGTGATTCCTGATAGGGCAAAATATGTGTCAGTCAGATTTTGTTTAATAAGTGCACACTTGAATTTCACATTTCTCCGTGTAGCTGAGCAGAATATAAGCATGCGTGCAACATGAGTGTTTTCTTCTTTACATGGGTGAAGTTCTTTTGGATTACATTAGTAATTTAGTGTGAAGAAGATAAACTGATGCCTGCTATATAAAATGTACATCAACATCATTAACACTGTGATACAATATGAATTTCTATACATGTTTATAACATATGTATATCATGCTACATATAATACACATACAATATACAGACAGACACATGGCATACATGTGTGGCTTCAGTTACAATAGTCTGAGACTTCATTACAGCAGGATCAAGAACAAAACCAACCAAACAAATGTGCTTGGGAAACAGTGCCTCTTTAATATGTTCATAAAAACACGGCATTTTATTATCTACTGGAAATCACACAGTCTGCAGGGGGTGAAAATCAATACTAACCCAGAGCGGAGTGCTGTGCTTGACATTTCTGAGTCACCCATGCCAGCACAATGGCTGGAGTCTGCCTTGTGATTTTCCCCGGCTCTGTTCACGATTCATTTATTTGGGGCCGATCGCTTTTTGGAATCCGTTGTCTTCCGCCCACTTCCGGCATAATCCAGTTAGAATGGGGTGATTCATATCCCAAAGGTCAAAGCGAGAGGCAGAGAACGGTGAAACAGCGAGGGATCGGGAGGCTCTGACCCCAGCTCTGCTGCCGAGCCCTTCTACTGTTCTTGCAAAATTCAAATCTTTTAGTGCTTGACGATTTCATTTACACGTTAAAATGTAACTTTTAAAATATAAATAGTTGGTTAGTTTTAGCTGTGCATTCAGAAATGGGAGTGTTTCTTCCCCCCCACCCCCCTGCCACACACACACAAGTTCACAGTAGTTTCCTGAATGATGTCTGCTCTTCCTCTCTGCCTGACGTCAGTCCCTTGCTCTAGCAGTTTGTCATATTTTGTCTGTCCCCCTCCCATGTGCCTTCTCCAGTAAGTTCAAGATTTCTGCCCCTCCTGCTGGCTGCTCTTCTAGGATGGAGGAAACAGATCCAAGTACATTTTCACGGTTCTAACATGTGTCGGGAACATGTTCTTCATACCTCCCTGGAGTGACAGAATGGTATTGAAAAATTCACCACCCATGGCCTGACAGGAAAGCAGACCTCTCAGCCCATTTATTTGAACTCTTACTGAACAGTTTTTAGACTTGTACAATGCCCTCAATGTTTACTCTGCCCTTTTATACAAACAGCATTTTACATACAATATAGTTTGATCAGGTTTCCCATCCCTAACTCCTACCAGGACCCACCCCCTCCCAATTCCTACCCACCCAACTTTATGCTGTTTTTCTCCCTCTTTAAAAAAATACATATAAAAACAAACAGATGAGAAAAAGGCCAATAAGACCAAAAATTGTCAAAACAAAACAAAATGTCTACATGAAGACAAACCAAAAACAAAAGCAAAAAAATCCACAGAGTTTGTTTGGTGTTGGTCAACTACAGCTGGGAGTAACTCCTGCCCTCAAGTGCATTCCATGTACCCAGTGGTACTCCATTGGAGAAAATTTGACTTCTGTTTGCCAGAAGATAGCAGCTGTACCTTCTTGGTTAGGGGGTACATCTATGTCCAATTCCCTTTCTTAGCACCAGGACCCCATCTGACTTGAAGATAGGCAGGCCTTGTGCGTGTTATAGCAGTCTCTGTGAGTTCACATGTACATTAGCTCTGTTGCATCTGGAAGACACCGTTTCCTTAGAATTCTCCATCCCCTCTGGCTCTTACACTCTTTCTGTCTCCTCTTCCACTTAACTCCCTCACCATTGATGGAAGAGGTTTGATGAAGACACCCCATTTAGAACTACATGCTGGCTAGTTTTATGTCAACTTGATACAAGTTAATGTTACCTGGAAGGAGGGAACCTCAATTTAAAAAAAAATGACTCTATAAAATCTGGCTCTGGGACAGTTTTTTTTTATTTGCAATTAATGTGGAAGGGCTCACTCTATTGTAGGTTGGGCTACCCTTGGCTGGTGGTTCTGTGCAAATAGCACCTCTGCCTCCAGGTTTTTGCCTTTCTTGAGTTCTTGTTCTGACTTCCTTCAGTGAGAGACTAAGGTATGGAAGTATAAGCCAAATGAACCATTTCATCCTCTACTTGCTTTTGTTTTTAGTGTCTCATTATAGAAATGGTAACCCCGACTGAGACAGAAGTTGGTACCAGGATTACTAGTTTCGCTGGGACACACTTGAGCGTGTTGTTTTGGGGCAGATTGTGGAAAGACTATAGGACGTTGGTCTAGAAAACCAGTAAGTGTTCAGAGCTTGGTGAGCTGTTCTGTGGGAGCTTGGAAGATAGGAGAGTTGGGAGAAAGGCAGATGATGGAGGCCTTGTGAAGTCCCAGAGGGAAGTTCAAGAGCACTTCTAAGACTCTTTAAGGGCCATTGCAAATTATGAGTTGAGAATATGTGGTTCTGATTAGCTGGGGCTAAATAATCAGCTGTGGTAAGATACAAGATACTAGAACTATTGAAGTAAATAAAACCTTTACTGGGACAATCAAGTCCGGGTCAGCTGGAGCTAAGAAATTCAGGATGGTTAAGAAGAGACCAGCATCACTGAGATAAAGGCCTTCTAGAAAGCATTTCCTCAGAGATCTGGATTTCAGGGGTGACAAAGGTAGTACCTGAGAGTGGTGGTACCTCTAGGAGTCACCCAGGTAGCTTTGGTTTTGAAGTCATGAAGCGGTCATGAAAAGCAACTGAAGATGGCACTGTAAGTGGCCAGGATAGACCATTGGAAGAGACATAGCCACAGTACTAGTTGATACTCTGGTCCTGGAGTAGCCATGGAAAGAAGCTAAGGCTTGGCACCACAAAGAAAGCCCCAGAGAGGCCATGGATGAAACTTACAAAGCCCAGATGCAGCCGGGAACCCCAGGCCATTCTGAAGATCAAAGTATTATGGGATGACCACCAAGTCAGCAGCAGTGGTGGAGAAGAACCAACTGGAGTCTAGAAGACAAGTTGTGTGTGCCCCAGAGGGAGGAGATAGAGAAGTAACCCAAGCCCTTTGGAAGAGCTCAGAAGACCATGAGTGGATCCCAGACATTAGACACTGAGTTATTCACAAGGTTAAGTTAATCAGCTTCACTTTCATTTGATTAGTGCAGTGTCCCGGTTCTTCCCAGTTGAAGTAGGGAAGCGTCTAACTGATTTCTTATTTTACAGGAATCCATAGCTGAGGAGAGATTTTGAACTTCTAAAGAGATTTTGAATTTCCACAAAGGCTTTGGATTTTAAAGGGGACTGACGTTTTAAGAGCTCTAGATTTTAGAGACTGGGACTCTTAAAATTTGAAATGTTGGTATTTACATGGGATCTTGGGGGATAAATGCGAAAGGAAAGTCATGGCTCAACAATATGTATGTCAAGTTGACAAGGGTTCAGTTGTGTTGGCTAGTTTTGTGTCAACCTGATACAAGCAACAGTCATATGAAAGGAGGGAACCTCAGTAGAGAGAGAGACTGTATAATTTTTATAATTAGTGACTGATGTGGGAGGGCCAAGGCTACTGTGGTTGGTGTCACCTCTGGATCTTGATCCCAGGTTCTATTAAGTGAGCAGGCTGAAAAAGCCATGAGTAGCAAGCTAGAAAGCAGCACCCCATCATGGTCTCTGCATCAGGCCCTACTTCCAGGTCCCAGCCAGCCCTTGAGTTCCCATCCTGACATCCTGGAGTGATGAATAACATTGTGAAAGTATAAATCACACAGATCCTTTCCTTCTACACCTTGCTTTTGGTCATACTGCTTCATCATAGCGATGGTAACCATGACAAGGTCAGACTGGATTCTCCAAAGTCTTTCACAACCTGCATGTTGTTGAGTTGCAGGTCTCTTTGTTGTTTGAATTCTACTGCAAGAAGGACTTTATTTGGTATGGGTTGAGTGATGCATTGAATTTTGGGTATATCAGTATGTCACTAGGAGTCATTTGATTGCTGTGTTCCTTAGCAGAATAATAGTGTTAGGTTTTCCCGTAGGTCTATGACCTATCTAATTTTAGAACTTGTCCACATTAGCAGTGTCAGGTGTGGGTTCTATCTCATGGAATGGGCGTTAAATTTTTAAAGATTCAATTGGTTATTCCCATGGTATTTATGCCACTCTTTTACCAATATATCTTGCAGATCGGTCTCTATTATAGATTGCAGGTTAACTAGATGATATTGGCAGCTGCTTTTCTATTCTGGTAGTATGCAGAGTGCTTTCTAGTACCATGAACACTAGGGGGGGGGGGAAGCTTCTATTTTGGAACCTGCTCAACGTCTCCACGTTGGACAACATAAGTAAGTGTTGTCTCTAGCAACAGAGCCTTACCATCAGGTTGTAGAAAACAACCAACAATTTTGACAATAGCCTATGATGTCTGGGGGGAGTATGTTCCATGAGACCCCTTTGGTCAGTGACTTAACTATATGCAATCTATTCCTGGTACTGGAGGTACTCCTGGTAACAACAAGATATGTACTCGAAGATTTATCTCACCTGATACTTGATGATTCCACCTGGATCTTTTTCATATATGCATGTATTTTAGAAAGATTCTCCAATATGGGTTTCCATATGATTTTTAAGATACCATTTTAATGTAAATTGTCTTCTCCTATATCTCCCTTTTATCCTTCTCTGTTTAACCCTCCATTTTAATTTCTACTTTATTACTACCTAACACTATATTATGTTTTCCCTTGCTTCATAGATCCTTTTCTCTCAGTCCCTTACTAGCTACTAACCTCTTATTCCAATTGCAGCACCCGTATGAAAAGCTTGAATGTCATTACCTACGTATAAGAGAAAACATGTAGTATCTGTCTTTTGGGGTCTGAGTTACCTCACTCAGGATGATTTGTTCTAGCTCCACCCTTTGCCTTAAACTTTCATAATTTGAATTTCTTAACAGCTGAATAGTATTCCATGGTGTAAGGACCAGTGTGTATGCATTTCTTTATCTTGCTTACATGGGCTTCACTAGCTACTGGTCTTAGACATTGTGACAGGGGTAGGATGAAATCCCAGAGTAGCTGCCGTTTGCTTTTCCGTGATGGCTAACAGTGTTGAACATGTCTAAAACTGTTTCTCAGCCATTTGTGTTTTATGATTTGAGAGCTCTCTGCTTAGTTCTGTGCCCCATCTTTACACTGGTTTGTTTCCTAGATGTTCTGATTTAGCTCTTCATATTTTTTGACATTTGCCCTCTATTGATTGTGATGGTGTCCTTTGCCATACAGTTGTGAGTTATTATTTATTAATCATTGTTCTTGGTACCTGTGATATTGGTGTCCCCTTCACAAAGATCCTTCCTGTATCAATGAGTTCAAAACTATGCCCATTTGTTTTTTCTTTTACCAGATTCAGAGGTGTCTGGTTTTATGTAGAAACTTTTGAGCCATTTGGAGTTGGGTTTTGGGCAAGTTGATAAGTATGGATATATTTTAAATCTATAGTCAGCCATCCGGTTTGAACTGTACTATTTGTTGAAAATGATGTGGCCTTCTCCAGTGTGCATTTTTAGCTTCTTTCTCAAGCATCAGTTGACTATAGTTTTGTGGACTTGTGACTGGATGTTTAGATTAATTTCATTGCGTCAGTTTTTATGACAACACCAACACATTATAAAGCTATAGCTCTACAATAACTCTGGGATGGTGGTGCTGCTAGAAGTTCTTTTATTATTAAGGATGCTAGTTACCCTCCCTCCTCCCTCCTTCCCCCTTCTTCCCTCTTCTTCCCCCTTCCTCCCTCCCTCCCTCACTTCCTCCCTCCCCCCATCTCTGTGTGTGTGTGTTTGTGTTTGTGTGTATGTGTGGGGGGAAGTTTTCATATAAAGTTAAAGATTTTTTTTTCAATTTTTGTGAATAATTTTGTTGGAGTTTTAATGGGGATTTCACTGAATCTGTAGATTGCTTTGGGTAGAATAATTTTTACAATGTTAATCCTACAGATGTCTTAATTTCTTAAATCAAGGAATCTGATGAAACTAACGTGTTCTCCTGCCAAAGAAAAGTTCTACATCGTGTAGTGTTAGCATCTAACAATGTAGATTCTTTACAGTTATTTGACAGAACTTGCTGTTTGCATATGGACCTGTGCCCATCACATTGTCATCTATTTGCAGGATTCATTTGAATGCACATTTGAAAGAAGAAACTTACTTCCTTTTAGATTATTATAATTATTTTCTTAATTCAGGCAGCAATGTGGAGGTCCTCATGAGTGGGAATGTCAGGTGTTACAATATTGTGGTGGAAGCCATGAAAACATTCTCCACCAATGAAAAGATTCAAGAGGTGAGCTGCTCTTTGCTCCACAAGCTTACATTAGGTGAGTTATACTTTTTCATTTCCTATCACACGCTATATCATATGCATGTATGTAGCTTCCATGTGGTCTATGCATGAATAAGTAGCATCTGATAAACACTGGGAATAAATACTGTGAAGTAGCAAGAGTTTATGACAAAAACCACAAAAACCAGAGAGGTGGTATTAATGAGACATCTTCATTTTATTGTCTGAAGTGATCTCTAGGAATGCTTGTTGTTTGGCTCTATTTAAACTATGGTTGCTAACTCTGAAGTATAATTGTACCTTATGTGGACAATGCGGAACAAAAATCAGAAAGAGGTATTATCACCCAATTATGAATTAGTATTTATGGGCATGGTGCTTTTGGTTTGGGTCTATACTTCAAAAAATATCAAGTGTACTCTGGAGACCTTGCATACCTATATTTATCATGATTCTATTGTAGAAGTCAGATTATGTAAACATCTTGGGAGCCCATTAGAATGCATGAGGAGGATAGGAGTTTCCCTGTGGTTTTCTGTTGCATTGGTTCATTTGATTTCTCTAGATCATTGTTCTGTGATTTCAATTAGCATTGCTGATATATGATATCTGAAACACTAGTAGGTCACTTGCTCACACGTTTTCTTCCTGTGTCTTATATCTTGTATTTTCGTTGGTGATTTTCTACTCGATACAAATTTGAAAATTATGTTTCCTGGTTTAAAACAAAGTCTACTGAAGTTTGTATAGGGACAACACAAAATATATGGACCTTGTTATGAAGAACTGATGTCCTTCACTATCATTTCTTCTCTATAGTCTGTAGTGGTTTTATGTATCTTCATTATTTATTTTTAGCTGCTTTATTTTCATCATAATTGTAATTGGCTTCTGTTTTGAAATTATATCTCTGAAATGTGCCTGTATGAAGAAATGAAAGGAATTTTTTTTTTATCTGTCTGCCTTCCTGTTTCTTTCTGACAACTCTTTAGGACATAAATGCAGATTATGTAAGGTAACGGTTTGTGCACGGTGGCGGGCTGAGCCTGTCCTTCCCACTCATTATGTCTGTTACTCCTCTGACTGTCTTCTCGTGTGACCCAGAATCATCAGCACAATGCTGAATAGAAGCAGTGTTCGGCTCTCTTCTTGCCATCTTCCTGATTTTAGAGACAAAAATTGTGAGCATTCTTTCATCCAGAATAATGTGTGTCAGATGATTTTTATAGTTTCAAAATCTAGCATGTTTCTAATGACACATTTTTTTTATCAGGATGAGAAATTGTCTTCTGTTTCTTGCTTACTACTTTTGTATCTGCCCCCTTTTAAAGAAACTAAAATTACAAATGGATGTTGAGTTTTATTAAATCCCAAACAATGTATGTAAAAGACATCTTGTTTTCTGTTGATGCTATGGGATTAAATCTATAGCATTCTAAACAATAAGCCATGATTCTGAGGTTAAATTAGAAGTTAATGATTTATTTAATTTTGTAAGTATATTTCTGATAAATCTCTTAATTTTGTATCTTCCTGTTAACCTTAATTGCCTTTTGGGTTTGCTTTTGTTTTACCTCCATCCCCTTACTTATTAAAGCATGTCTGTTTTTGTAACCACCAGTGTAGTTATTTTGTGTTCTATATCTGGTATCTATTCTGTGAGGTCTTTGAACGTCTCGTTGTTCATGAATAGCAGTCACTGATGTTCATTTGCTTGTATTTCTGAGAGTTTCAGTTCATCAGAGCTCGGGATCTGAACATTCCAAAGCCTTCCATAGCAGATGCCTCTCCAGGGACATTTGGTGTCAGAGCACAGGACAGACAGGGGCACTTTAAGAGGTGAAGGTTGTGACCTTCTCCCTTGGAGAGAGTGCAGCTCCTATGCTCTCCCACAAGGCTATACGCAGTCTTCCCTATTCTCACAACAGAGCTCTTGTGTGCCTTCCTATAGATATCATCAGATCTCTAAGGTACAAGCCTTGGGCACTTTTCTCTGTGTACAGAATGATGAACTACAGAGCAAGTGAATAATAAGGCAGACAACCATCCTGTCTCCTAAAGAATCGCCAGCAAAGTCTTATGCAAATGTAGGTTACTGTGGTAGACATTAGCATCACGCCATTTTCACTTTGCGAAAAACCATTCAGATGTTTGAAAAAAAAAACTTACTCTTGTGATTTTTGTTATACAAAGCTACAAGCTTATGTCCACATTCCTTGTACTATTTAAAAACTCAGCTAAACTTTTAGGAGAGCTCCTTGGTGGGTTCAGTTACGCAGCACTCCAGTTGATTTCTTCCCCCTTTGGCCCATTATCTAAATGTGTTAAGACTGTTAGATATGATTATGTAATCATATTGCACGCTCCTTTCATGCATCCCAAAGTAATTGCACAGACATGTGTGTTTACACACATAAACGTTTGATCCAAGGCTTGATCCAGAGTGTTGGAATATTGTTGTGTTCTCTACATTATTGTGAGGGTCTGTGGCTCAGCAATGTGTGTGTCTCATCCTGGGTCATGTGACCTATGGAGGAACAACTCTCGGCTTCGAATACAAATTTCTGCATATCTCTGTGGTTATCAGGGACTGGGGAGAGGAGTGGAGAGAGGAGGAGTCAGTCAGTGAGTGGGTACCTCACAGTGAGGCTCTCGTTAGATAAGAACTCATCAAGAAGCCAGAAGAAAGGAATGTGGAGTTTCCACTGCAAGAAGATTATAAATTCAAGGAGATACAGATGGATCCTGGCTGCTTTAAACATTTCTTTACATCGAAACAGTACATAGTACCCCAGAGCTATGTACAAATTTTTGCCTTACGTCTCAGTCGGAAATATATGTGTGAAAGAATTTACCTTAAGTTAAGTTTAAAACAATAACAAAGCAACAAAGTCTCTCCCATGAAATGTGGTGGTCACATGCTGGTCTGTGCTTTTATAGGGTGAGATGTTTGCAGGTTTCATCTCAAGAAGAACACAGTTGTATAAGAGGCTGACCCTGAGACCATTGTGATAGCTAGAAATACTATAGTGTCATGTACTGGAGATGCCCAGTTGTTTCTGCATGAGGATTTGAGAAGTCAGAACTGACCTAAGCAGCTACGTCTTTGGTCTCACTGGACCAGCATACTCAAGACACACAACAGTTTCAAAAAATCTCTTTGATGTAACATACACCATTGTGTCATAAAGATCACTTTACTGATTTAATCTATACTCTCATGCCATTAGATTTATTGATTTAAACACTGCTACATAGGTAAATGCATCTCAGGTTGTGTGGATAAGAGTTTACAGAATGTCTTGCCTTACTTTAGGTAATTTTTTCAACATTCTGGTGTTGAACGAAGTACATGTGTTTGTGGTGAAAGCTGTCCAGCAATATCCTGAGAATGCAGACCTACAGATCTCTGCTCTCAACTGTTTGGCGCTCCTCAGTAAGTCTCCTTACTAACCAGGAACTCCTTTGCTCCTTTCAAGTGCTGAGGGTTAAGGGGCTTCTTTCCAGTCAGGAAGATGCTCTCAGAGCACCAACAAGTCTTCCCCACGAGACGGGCTCTTTAGGTATGGCCTATGTTGGAACCACAGGCCTGAACTTCCACGTCTGGTACGGTGTAGAGTTTTAATCTCTCCTGAGATCAGAGCATTGTAATTTCTACTGCAGGATTTGGCATCTCCTCTTTACGTGGGTTATCAAGAACCAAGCAATCACACCAGATGGTCCTTCTCTAGGTTATCTAGGGTGCTAGGCAACCGCCTCCTCACACGATGAGACAGCAATTGCGCATGTGTAAAATTTTGAAAAATTGCTTCATGATTATTGAAGGTAGTTAGTAAAGAACGTTCTGTTGAGAGCATTCAAACCCTGCACTTCGGCTTGGCCGTTCAAGCTGTTGGTGCTGATATGCATGTTAAAGATGTATATACTTTGCAACCCCATAAGAATAACAGTATCAACCAACCGGAGCCCCCAGAGCTCCCAGGGACTAAACCACCATCCAAAAAGTACACACAGAGGGACCCATGGCTCCAGTTGCATATGTAACAGAGGATGGCCTTGTGAGCCACAATGGGAGGAGAAGCCCTTGGTCCTGTCAAAGCTCGATGCCCCAGTGTAGGGGACAGGGTGAGGGAGGTGAGAGGGGATGGGTGGTTGGGTGGGGGAGCACCCTCATAAAAGTAGGGAGATGGGGATGGGATAGAGAGTTTCTGGAGGGGAAACCGGATAAGGGGATAACATTTGAAATGTAAATTTAAAAGAAATCCAATAATAAAAAAAAGTTGGTTTTTAATTTTTTTTAATTTTTTAATTTTTTATTTTAAGCCGAGACTATTTTCTTAAACCAAGACTTGGAGGAAAGAAGTGAGGCTCAGGAGCACGGTGATGAGGACAGTGAGAAGCTTTTCTGGCTGGAGCCCTGCTACAAAGCCCTGATGTGCCATCGGAAGAACAAGCATGTGCAGGTGGGACACACAGTCGGTACCCTGGTCTACGATTTGGCTTTCCCATCCTCGCTCTTCTGATACATCTTTCTTCTTCCTTCCTGATCTAGGAGGCTGCCTGCTGGGCACTAAATAATCTCCTTATGTACCAGAACAGTTTGCATGAGAAGATTGGAGATGAAGACGGCCAGTCAGTATCTCTCTGCGTGTCCTGATAGGAAACCCGGTTCTGTTCCGGCCAGTGCCTAGAAACCACTGCTAGTTTCTCTTGTCGGAGTTTAGGCTTTAGCGTTGTTGCATGTTAGTGGTGGGTATATATATATATATAATTTTGTCTAGTTTTCCCACAAGACAGGTGTGGCTCATGCTGGAATCACGGGCCTGAGCTTCCACATCTGGTACGGTGTAGAGTTTTAATCTCTCCTGAGATCAGAGCATTGTAATTTCTACTGCAGGATTTGGCATCACGAACCATTCAGTTATTTGTGAGGAAACCAGCACCTCAGTTTTCTGGCTGACTAGGTACAGACGCATGGTAATTCACTCCAGCCGAGCATATCCACAGAGCCACTGGGGTGCTGGGCCACCAGCCAGGCTGTTGCTTGTGTCGGGTTAGAAACCCCCTCTGGCAGGGCCCCTCTGACAGCAGTACGGACCTATATTCCAAGAGAGGCCTGATTGCGTAATAGCCCACTGCTGGTATAGAAGGACTTAGTGAAAAGCGCTGCTTTAAAACTTTTATCTGGGGAAGAGATAGTGGTTCTTGAAAACTAAGATAAACCAGGAACCTAATTACCCTGAGCCAGCAACCTGACAGGAACTTGTGTTTGGGCAAGTTCAGGCTGCAATTTATCATCCCAGTTCATAGAGCACACATCTGGAAAATATGTTATTATATTATGTTATATTACATTTATTTTCACTGTCTCTTAAGTCAGCTCAGTTTCTTTCCCCCACTTTAGTGCCTCCTTTCTGTTAATCCCTATTTCCCCCTTTTATATTTTTCTTCCTGGCACCTCATTTTGCAATTTTTTTTTAAAGAGATTGTCTTCAGCTTCTTGGCTGCTCATCTACCAACGCCTTTCCCTCATCCCGCTTTCCTGCTTTGTGACTGGCAGCTCCTATTAAGCATTTTAGTTCTTTGCTTTACATTTTGTGCACCTAGTATGTTAATGTTTGTTTGGCATTTATAAGGCTTGCAAGGGTCATTGTTTGGTTGCAGCCCTCTGCAATGACATTCTTAGGCACAGTTTCTTGTTGCCTGTTTTTATTTACTCAAGTAAAACGTAGTCCAGAATTGCTACATGGAAAACTAAAGAAGCGAGCAATGCATGCATTTTACTTTGTCTCCTGCTCTGAGACATGGGAAGAAATCCTGTGTGTGACCTTTGGCCCCTCCTAACCAGGATATAACTTTGTTTTTATGCCCGCCCAGTGTGATTTGCACCATAGCAACTTTGTAGCTGTCTATCTCTCCCTAGCTGTTACAAAGCCAGGTGTCCTTCCTAAGGCTTACAGGCTTCTGAAGCATCAGAAGTATTAGTGTTGGACAGGCTGGAATCTAGCATCTACCTATGGTGTAAGCTCTATTGTGAGTGGAGGTGGGGAACAGCTCGGCTTCCATGCCTGCGCTGTCAGAGTTCACAGGCAGCACCCGTGAGTATTCGAGCTGGAGGCTGCTGCGGACTGAGATGCTGTTGGCTTTTTGGCAGGTTCCCCGCACACAGGGAAGTGATGCTGTCTATGTTGATGCACTCGTATTCCAAAGACGTCTTCCAAGCAGCTGCGCATGCTCTGTCCACTCTCTTGGAACAAAATGGTAAGGGGGAGTACTGTGCTTTCTAATACAGAGGAACAACTTTGTATTGTTTTCATATAAGAGCTATACATTCTGAAAATTTCAAATATGCAGATGTGGCTAGCTGAGGTGTGTGTGTTGGTATATAAAGGGTACAAAAAATAAAGCTTTCAGGTAAATGTTTTTCAGTACTTCTACGAATTTACTCATTTAGGACATACATGATACATACTTGGAGAAATTGGAACATTGTATCCATTTTAAATACACATTATCTTTTCTTCCTTATATTAATACATGTATTTATTATTATCATCATTACAATTTCAATAGCTGTGTGGCTTTCATATATACATGTGTATATATGTATATATATATATATATATATATATATATGTGTGTGTGTGTGTGTGTGTGTGTGTGTGTGTATAATCTATTTTAGGAACCAGTTTCTATTGATTGACTTTTAGCTTACATACCATGGGAATTTTTAGAGTCCTCATCGGGCCTATTTTCCTTTGAAAAAGATTGCCTCTATTTTTTTTTACATAATTATTCATTCTTCTTAAACTTTATAGACATGTTACTGTTTGCTGTAACAACAGAATTCAGTTTCAAAAATTGATAATATTGTCCAGAATGAGTTGCTTTATATTTATGATTTTATTGAAAATGACCTTTTATGTGACATTCCTGTGAGCAGTCCAGCTTTGCACACTTACGGAGAGAGTAGGGGCTCTCATACCTTGGGAGGTCCCTTAAGCGTTAAGGTCCTGCCTCAAATTGCATCAGATTCCTGACCCTATAAACAGGACACTTTGCAAGGAAAACTTGTCTGGCACCAGGAAGGGGGACTTGGCAGCTCTTATGGGATATTTTTAGGCAGTGAAACATTAAAAAAAAAAAAAAGGAAGATGAATCTGAGACACAATAATGTCAGCACCACCAGATTTGAGTGGTAAGGCTGGTCTAGTGATGAAGACGGGCCTCCCGCAGGCTCACCTTTTCAGTTCAAATCAAGAGGAAAAGCATCTCCCCCACCCCTTTTTTCTCTATCCTCACCCATCTCTCTGGTGTCTTTTTAATAAAAGGAAAGCCTAGTCAAATGCATCGCATGCCTGTGTGAGAGTATTAAGAACAAAGTTAATTAGTTCACACTGAATCCCCACGTTTTACAAAGGCTTGGAGTAGCCAGACCTGGGGTGATGACAAGGCCTGTCTCAGGGCTGAGTCATCACAGGAGCTGTCACACAGCCATGGAGTCTGGGCAGGGATTGCATTGTGCACAGCTCCCCAGAGGAAGTGGAGCTGGTTGCCAAGCAACCATAGTGTGGTGGGCCTGCGGGTCTTAAACATTAGGGAACTCTGTCAGGTCCCACAGTTGGTCATCAAGGTTTTGTGACTTGGAGTGATTTCTTTATGGCCTCTGGGGGACAAATGACCTTGTGAGTCAGCATGGCCTCTGGGATCAGTTCCTGTCCTCTCTTCATGCTCCCACACCTTTGCTCCTGGCTATCTGCTAGATGTCTTTAGATGCCCTTGCACATCCTTGGCTTCCTGGTATAACAGGGTAGAATCATAAGTGGCCTGCTGTTTTGTTTTTGGTTTTGTTTTGGGTTTTTTTGTTGTTGTTGTTGTTGTTTTGTTTTTTAAGCGCCACCACCAAATTCACACTGTAAGCTACTTGAGACAGTGACTTTAAAGGGTGAAGGGATGGGAAGGGTTGTTTTTGGTAGTTTTTTGTTTTGTTTTTGGTTTTGTTTGTTTGTTTGTTTTTCCAGGACTGGATTGGAAGAAAGAACTAGGCTCTTACACAGGAATAGTGAGTGACACAGGCCAGCAAAGCCCAGGACTCTAGCTAAAGTGGGAAGAATGTGTATTCAGGGCCAACCTGGGCTAATAAAGAGGAAGAGGAATAAGGAAGAGGGGGAGGAAAAGAAAAAAGATGGCATCTTGGAACTAGGGCAGTTTGAAGGCTTAGACCCAAACGTCTTTTGTGATGATTTTCTCACTTAGTTAATCAGTAGAATGACTCGAGTTACCTAGTATTGAGTTTAGATTGTGTACTAGATTTCATAAAATCGAGGCCCTTGTGTTATGGCAATTAAATAAAAATGTTAGGCTCCGGGAGTCAAATTCTAATGTGGAAGCTGGACAAGAAGACTAGCTAAGAAATGTAATGCGTGTGGTGGGCAAGAGAAAAATCCAGCCGAGGAGGGTTTGTTCTTTGAATCAGAGGAAATGAAAAGTGTGAGTGGTCACTCATTTAAAGGTGACTACTGTGGGAGTTTTGCATTTTGGGATTTGCCTTTGCATGAAGATTATCTTTTGCTAAAATGGAGTAGGTAAAGGCAATAAACTTTCTCGGATACATAGAGAAACAGGAAAATGTTCTGTCCACTCTGAAGGGACTTCATGATGACTGCCCGTCTCCTGCTCGTGTCTGCCATTCTTGAGTCATGCCATTTTTGCATAGTAGTGATGGGGTCCATGAATAAAGTATGCAGCCCACTGAGATGTACAAAGTAGTTCAGGTTATCCCAGATCTGGTGGTTCCATTAGCCCTGTCAGCAGTGAGGGATGTGCCTCCACGCACCCGAGGCCCTTCTCCTGATGGGAGCCTGCCTCGGGTGTCTCTAGTCCATGTGCTAATGTCTTCCTAGCTCAGTGTAAGTCTGGTCGTTTTGTGAAGTTCAAAGATTAGACGTTCATTTAATTTTCATCCTCATTGTGGAAAGCATTGGCTACATGTATTGTTCCACTTAGCACTTCTTTCTTATGGGCTAAAATGCATTAATCACATTGATACCCGACTACTTTGCAGATCAAAAACATTAAATGGAAACTTCAATAAAGAATAAATATGAAAAGCAGAGAATGTCATATATTTGTAAGGTATAGGTAGCTATTAAGGATCTTTAAGTAGGCTAATGAAATATGTTATATATGTTCTCGCAGTTGTGAACTTTTATTACTGTAAGTAACTTGAAAAAAAACCTTATAGTTAATTTCAGAAAAATCCTGCTGGCAAAAGGAGTATATCTGAATGTCTTGGAGTTGATGCAGAAGCATGCCCATGCTCCTGAAGTGGCAGAAAGTGGCTGCAAGATGCTGAATCACCTGTTTGAAGGAAGGTACTACACATTCATATGTGTGTATATGTTTATATGTGTATGTATAGATGTGTATGTACATATACACATATACACATGAACATACATATCCATACACACATACACATGTACCTGTGCATACACACATACATATGCATGTTCATATACATATATACAAATATATATACACATACACATATACACAGAAATATATATTTATACCCAAATATATACACATGTACATATACACACATACATGTGCATGTACATATGCATACACACAAATATATACACATACACACATATACACACATAAATACATGTGCAATGTATATACATATATATATATATATACATATATACATGCATCTGTGTGTGTGTGCGTGTGTGTGTGTGTGTGTGTGTGTGTGTGTGTGTGTGCAGGACACTGATCCAGGCAGAATGTCATTCAAAGCACCTGTTGAAATGGACGCTACAGATGGCATCTGAGGCCAGACATTTCATGTGTCTCTGATATTCTGGAAATATTTTATCCAAGCATTAAAAAGTGTGAAGTGTGGTAGAGACTGCAGAAATATGGTGGAGGTTTGCTTCTGTGCTTCAAGCATGGTGTTAACCCATTTTGGGAGATAACAGTTATGTTGCAGAGCTGTTCATAGCTTTTCAGATCACTGTGCATGTGGGCATACAAAACTATAAAAATATGCGCATTGCAAACACCGCTCTCCAGAGTGAAGGCGCTATTCAATTATTATAATATATTGTTTCTCGCCATTCTTCCATTGAAATTTGCTTTGGCCCCTCTTCTTTTCCTCGCATTCCTTTCCCAGTGATGCCCCATTCACAAGTACTTCATGGTCGGCCTTGGTGACACTGTGTCTAATCAGTGGTACAAAAGAGGCCAGACATTATTACCTGTGGTGGAAATGGTGGGAGAGAACCAGAGGCTTACAGAACCTGCCAAAACCTGAAACCCAGGCAGCTGTCCCCTCCAGCAATATATTTCCAGTATATTTTCTCAATCTATTAAACAAAGATACATGATGACTCTGGCATTGTTTGATTGATATCAAATGGAAAACAGCCACATGGGAAACAGATATGGATAAAAATAAATCATCCAGGGTACAAGACTATAGATGAGGTAGCTCTTGTTTGGCTTGTTGTGGGACACTCTTTCTAGGGACTAGTGAACAAATGTGTCCATTTGCTCTATCTTTTTCTAAGTGTTGAGTCTACAGCAGATCAAGTAAGGATACCACCAAAGTCCAACTTGGTGAGCAGATGAGATTTATTGGGATTACTTTTACAGGACTATGGGCGAGAAATGACTCAAAGACAGCATCACCCCAATATGGGTGACAGCTCACAAAGCTGGGGACCTAGAGCACACTGCTCAGACAGGGCTCAAAACAGCAGGGTGCAAGGGCTCCTCTTTCAGAGGGCAGGGGAGCTGACTCTCTTCATGCAGCTGGTCTACTCTGAGAGGCTTCTGGGAAGCTTTGCTGGTGTCTGTCCTTTTCAGGCCTGGGCTGCCCTAAGGGAATCACTTAGCAGTCCTTATAGCTCATACAGGCTCAGGAGTGAGAAGCCTAGTGAATCTTGTCTGTTTCAGGGTTCCTGAGGCGTCTGAGTAGTTTACTCCCTGAGTTTAATGAACTTTCCTTCAGGGTGGGATGTTTCTGCCTCTTCTGAGCACATAGTCTTAATGAACTTCCTCCTACGTAGAAGGTTTTGGTCTCAGAGGAAGCTGAATGGCATCATTCCTGATATGAGCCAACTATCAAATAGCTGGGCTTTGGGATTCTTCTAAAAAGAATGAAACAGAAGGATCGGGTAACAGTTTCAGAAGCTTGGAGTTTAGGGTATGAGGTTTAAATAAATTTGTTTTTATGAAGGATTAGGATAAGCTTGGTGTATTTTAACTTATCAGTAAATCCCAGCTGTCAGCAATATGGTTATTATATGAGAATAATGTTAAGATGTGTACCGAAAGCCTACAGACGTGTAAGGAATGGAGTTACTTGTCTTTCATACAAGTTCAGCCAATCTATTCTCAGACAACCTATCTCTGTCACATCTCTCTTTTTCAAAGGCTGTTTTTGAAAAAAAAATCAGTTGTGATATTTAAGCGTTGGTTTTGATGGTTTGGAATGCATGTAGGCAAATCCCAGTTAAGAAGTTAAGAAGGCACTGCATGGAACACTGCCTTCCAGACAGACACGTTTCCTCACCTGTGAAAGAAGAGAGGCTCAGATGTCTTGGAGAAGCCGGGAGTTTAATGAGAACTAGTAAACTCTGTATAAAAGTCAGGCGATGCTAGTCTGGAAGAACAACATTAACGAGGTGCAGGACTCCTGGCCTTGCCTCCTCTAGTTAAAGGATTTTGGTACTTCCTCCTTCAAACAACAAGGTTTTGTTGTCTTATCTGGAAAAATGGAGATGTGCACATCTTTCTGGGCTGTTGCCAGTGATCCACATACTGACCAGAAAGATGGGGTTACCTTCAAAAAATAAAAATAAAATAAAATAAAAACCAAATCAAGAGATTTCCAGGCAGGTCTAATACTTGAGGTCAGAATTTAAACTCTTAAAGTTTTGGTTAGCTTCAAATGCATCTTCCTATAGATTTTTCTAGTAAAATACTTTGGCTCTGGTTACCCATATTGGCTTCAGTTTGGTGTTTGTACAAATAAACCAGGTTGAACTATTTTTTTTTTTCAATAAACCATTTCTGTCCCTAGTAACCCTTCTCTGGATACAATGGCAGCAGTGGTCCCCAAAATACTAACAGTGATGAGATCCCACGGAACATCTCTGTCAGTTCAGCTGGAGGGACTGAGAGCTATCTTGCATTTCGTGGTGCCAGGTGAGTCACAGAACTGATTGTACTAAGAGGCCACCATTTAAATAGAATTTTGCATTTCCATGAAACACTGTTTTCTAGGCCAAGCTTAAAGAACCAAATTCCAAACAACCACACGCAGGTCCTTCTGCCAAACCCAAATTAGATTTTATGAAAAAGGATGATGCAGATGAGTTCATAAGAATATTTAGCACTTCATTTCCATAGAAATAAACACAGTGTAAAATGTGGACCTTCTGTCTCTAAGGACTATTCATCTCTGATACTTCTTTGCCATTTCCCTTGCCATCAGCCATGTTTGAGGTCAGGCTAACACAGAACATACTCTGTCAGCCCTCCTCTGTTGCTTCACTGCCATCCTTGATGAAGTAGTTAAGTTAGCTCTTCTCCGGCTGAGCCACATGGCCCTCCCTCATTGCTTTAATGACCTCCTACTGCCTGGCTTTCCCCAGCTGTCACCTTGTCTGCCCTTCTTCTGACTCTAACACACCTGCCCCCACATTCTTTCAGCACATATTATTAAAGGTCTCATGTTCTGAACACAGCAGTGCTTTAACGGGTTGAGTGGCACAGGGAATGAGGGCAAAACTACCAGGAGCTCAGTAGGCAGACGGAGAAAGGATTACCACAGTGAACAGCTTTGCTGCAGACAGAGGTCAGGCAGGTTTGAATATTTTCATGTATATGTGCATTTCCCACTTTTGATTGTATGCATCTCCATGAATTTAATGAAAGTTTAAATTTCTGAATAGTCTATTGTTGCAGTAAATAAAATTGAATAAACTTTTATCCCGCACAATTAGGGCCACATGGCACATGTGGACCTGGCTGCTACTATGCCACACAGCAAACCACCCTTTCCACTCAGTCCCCTAGGCAGGTAGTTACCATGTCTGGCACACACACATCTCACTCCACAGGCCCTGTGTGCTCATAGAGCCAGATCCGCATGCTCCAGCTGCTTCTCAGCGATTGGTTTCACACATTGTCCTCCAAAGCCCAGTAAAAAACATGACTCAACAATCAATAATTTATCAAATAGATTTATATGTTAATTTCTCAATCCACAGTCCATTCACAATAAGCGTTCAACCAGTTGACAAAGATGTAAACCGCCCACCTAAATAAAACAAATTGACCTATAGAAATCCTTAGAAATGATTCTATCTACCCAAAGCTACTCAGAGCCACATGAATAGATGGTTCATCTTGTCTTCCATCTTGATTCTCCTTCCTTCTCCTCTCTCTTGCCTTACAAAAACTTTGTCCCCACCCCACTCTCTACTGTCCAATCATGTATCACCTTGACATCAACCTACAGTCAATGTTTAAACTTGTATTTTGTACGTATAGGTCTAAACTGTACTCATACATACATATGTATACACACACATATATAGTGTATACACACACATACATACGCACACACAGCAACAATGTGAATACCGTTTGGAACTATATAAATTATTTTTAATAATATGCATTAATAATTGGGACCACTACCCTGTAGTTCTGTGGCCACATTTGCAATTCATATCAATGGTGGTGTTATATAGGGTAATTGAGTGGGGACTCATGTAGGAGAGTTGATGGCAGTCTAGGGAGATGATGTAGTGAAAGAGGTGGATGTAGTGGATGAGGCAGATGCAGAGAGAGTAAATTTGAGAGATAAGTAGGGAACCACTAATATATATTTTTTGGTTGCTCTTATATAAAGTTCCAACTTTTTTGAAATCCATATTTATTCCTCATAAAATAAAAGTTTACTAAGCCAACTATTTTCTATAGTGTCTAGGGGTTTTCTCTTTAAGAATTAAGAAGATTTTCATAGTGAGACAAGTGTCTTAAAAGAAGAAACTCAATAATTTTATTTTTAAAATCGGATACTTTGAATAAAATAGCAATCGATCTGTGTGTTTTAAATTATACCATTTCCTATCCACCACTGGCAGTTAATCTTACTTCAAATTATATTATTATTTTTTGAATTTTGTAGATGTAGTAAAGCAGAACAACAATTTCACACAAACCCCTCCTTTAGTATTTGAGGTAAGGTCTTACTATGTAGCCTGGGCTGTCCTGGATCTCACTGTGTAGAGCAGGCTAGCCTTGATCTCACAGAGCTCTGCCTGCCCTCTCCCTTCAGAGTGGTGGGATTAAAGGCATGTTCCACCACGGTCAGATTAATAAACTGTTTCTGTAGTCTTTAGTGCTTTCAGTTTATTCCTTTGAGGTAATGCTTGGATTCTTAAAGAGCAGCAAAAACCTTCTAGAACCATGCCCATTCATTCATTAATCTGTTCTATTAAAAAAAAATACATGTTTTGAATATGTAATTATTTTATTCAAGGTTTTCTGTGTATGCATGTGTCTCCAAGTTTACATAAGTTTACATACAATGCACGTGGGCACAAGAAGGGGTTAGCAGTTGTGAACTGCCTAACATAGGACCTGGGCACTAAGGTTGGGACCTCTGGAAGAGCAGCCAATGCTCTTAATCTCTGAGCTGTCTCTCTAGCCCTGTACTGTCTCTTAGCATGATCATAATCTGACCCTGAAGCACTATAGTTAGTTAATAGTTAGTTAGATGTTTATTGATGTTTTTTATTTAATGATAAATTTAAGGCTACACAATACATATTAGTGAACACAGCATTGTGTGTGCACATTAATAGACATGGCATTACCATCTGTCTCTTTTACTCCATGATGCTGCCATTTTCTTTGCAATATATAGATGACAAAACTAAAGAACACAGACAGATGCAGAGATCTTCAAAGACTTCAACTGATGCTACCTAAGTCTACCACCTGTTGGTGTCATGGTGTCTCCCAAACCACAGTTACACTGAAGCCTTCCTTGTCCTTGGACCCTGGAGATATGGGGAGATGAGCTTATGGGCCTGCCACTAAAAAGTTGACAGTGCACAAAACTTGAAGGGCTGTTATAGGGAAAGGGAATTATGTTCCATTCTGAGAAGCAGGGAGCAGAGATGACAGTTCAGAAGCAGGAAGATGCTGATGGCAACTCATTCCATGAGGCCAGGGCTTTTAGTACTGAGAGTAACTGGTTGGCACACACGCTGTGGGGCAGTGAGGAGCTAAAGGAAGATGGAAAGTTCCACAAGGGGGGGGGGACCTAACCCAACCCAGAGTATTCTAGATTTTAGCAAGTGGCAGCATGTTTCAGCCTAAGTGTATTTGACAAGAGTGTGTCTGTATTTGTCACTGTTTGTTCTTGAATTTAGGAATATCCGAAGAACCCAGGGATGGCTCTCAGTGCAAATCAAACGTGCTCAGAAAACAGTGTTTCAAGACTGACATCCACAAGCTGGTTCTAACTGCTCTGAACAGGGTATGTGGAACAAGGGGTTTCTGTCCTTATACTATTAATGAGACTATTAAATCTGAGGGTCTGGGAGTGGGGCTTTGAGTTTTGCTTTACTTTCTTTTGTTTAGTATTATAGAAGTCATAATTAGAACTCAGGGTGATAGTAGGAACATCTGGGTGGAAAAATATATATTAAAAGAAAGATAAGTATACAAGTAATTAATGTAAGTTTCTAGCTGAAGAAACTTGTTCAATCAGAAGGTCAATCAACAAACCAGGTCTGGATGTCAGGCCTGTTTTTCTCCCTGGTGGGCCATTCTTCCTTTATGATCCTATGAAAAAAAGGTTTAACTAACAGAAACACACCAGACAGGACATGGCTGTCTTCTCTCATTCCTGTGTATATTTTCATAGCTCTCCTAAGAATGACATCATTAGAATGACGTCTATAGAGATATCGATATTTATGACTTGAGATTCAACTATAATTGATCTAAGAAGAGACTAAGAAAAGTTTTTATTCAAGTGAGCCAAGGCATTGGTATATAAAACAGCGTGTTACAGTTCAAGTTGGAGGTGACTGCTTTTTGGATCGTTGACCTTCTATTCAGACTTGACCTTTGTTCACACATCACAGTGCTCGGGCATCTGTTCCATACGTCACTGTTTGTCTACTGTCATTTCTGGGGAACAAAGTAGACTCTCAGTATCTTGGCTCTGTCTACATGTATGTGTCTGCAGAGCCACGCACACCTGCCTTTTTGGCCAGGGAACCCAAGGAAATAAAAGTCAGTTTTCTGATGAGGTGGTCACAGGTTAAGATTTTCTGATTTGCAGAAGCTTAGAACAAAATATTGAAAGTTTAAATCTAAGATAGGTATTTTGATGGTGGCACCTGACCTTAACCCAAGCACTTGCTGGGCACAGAGGCAGGAGGATCTCTGTGAGTTTGAGGCTATTTTTGTCTGGAGAGTGAGTTCTGGGACATTCAGGACTCTATTGAGAAATGCTGTACTGAAAAACAACAACAAAAACAATTGTATTTTATTCTTAAATAAGAGGTGGTCAAGAGATCATTCACACACACACACACACACACACACACACACACACACACAATTGCATTAAAAAAGCATAAAAAGGTTTGTAGAAAGTGTAAAGCTTGGAGGTCGGGGAAGAATTGAACATATAAAAAAGACTGACCTTCTTCATGAAAGACTTTAAAAATGAAAACTGAGGTACATTTACAGCCTTTATAAAAACTGCTGTAGCAATTTCTTAAGGTAGGTAAGCAGATATAAAATTTATATGAAATAGTCAATTAGCATAAAGATTTACAGGAGAACTTGACAAGGAGCGATACATCATATAGTCTATGTCCAGTGGGATAGCCAAATGTTTTAGCAGACATTTGAACACACACTGGTGTGGCGTTGGAACTGGAGGATGAGTGGCCCATTTCATATGATATTGGCTTGAAAATTATACATAAGTGAGCTATGCAGCTGCTTCATGATGTCCCTCACACAGGGACGTCTGTTATCAACCTTAAGCCCCGCTATTTGGGGGAAAACATAGAAATCATTTTTGGCAAAAATATTTACCAAGATTGAATAGAGAGGTAAAAAGTGAATTTTTTGTATACATATGTAAATTACCAACTGTGATCACATGTATAGATAATAATCATAATATAGATTATAGAAGAAAAAATATTTCCAGGAAATTAGATTACTACCTGTAATGTCTCATGCCTTTCATATCAATACTTGGGAGGCAGAGGCAGGAGAATTGATATAAGTTTAAGGCCAACTTTGGTTAAAAGTGAGTTATAGGTCAACTTGGACTAGAGAATAAAACACAACACAACAACAACCAACAACAAAATGGCAATACCCATGACAATTAAAATAGACATCTGGTCAATGCTTGTGTTATAATAATTTATAGTGTAGATCTCTTTGGACCTGTACATTAAGATTTTTAGATAAGAATGGTCATTGTTGCACTATTTGTAATAGAAAACCATGCCAATGAGCTAAGACTTCACCTGGTGGTAACTCTGTACCATGGCAGGTACTTGCAACTCTTCAGATGTATGGAAGCCTTGGATTAGTATTTTGTTGGACGACAGTTTGGAGTGATGATTGATTTTAATAAGGAGTTGAAGACAGAGGTTATGTTATGAGTTCTGGACAGAACAGTCCACCATGGAAGCGTAAGGCATCTTAAGAATGTTCTCTTGGGTGCTCTGACCTGTAGTGTTTTCCAGCCAAGGTTCTCTCTGTAGCAATACTCAAGTGCTGGTGATGAGCAGAGCCCCACCCCCTCCCATTGGCCTGAACCACATGTGTATTGTAGGCAAGAACTGAATGTCTTGCTTTTTAGCCTACGAAATTTGAGGAGCTTTACCGAAGCTTAGTTTAATCTGTGCCGATAACATGATGGCTATTGATAGATGACCAACAACCAAACTATGCGACTTCCAAACCAGGTCATTCTGTGTAGAGGTTCCAAGGCAGCGAGGTGGCATTTTAAATGGACTGACCTGTCAAAATTATGGATTTTTCCATAAACATGATATTCCCCGGGCGTCACCTTCTTCTTTCATCCACGCTTACATTCTATGTATAATAAGTGTTGCCGGAACTGGTATTTTTGCTGTTCTCTTGTCTTCTCCCTTCTATCCCTTGGCTACTGTAAATTATATGCCTTGTTCTTGTTTCATTCACTGCTCAAGACTTTCTGGTCTGAATCCGACTCTACTCATTGTGCTCCGGTTCACCTTCCAGTTTAGACAGCAAGCAGATAGAGTGAAGGGCTTGTCACACTGGTACCCGGCACACAGCGTGAACTCACTAACTGTTGGCATTATTACCATCAGATATTAAGGTGCCTTTTGACCTTTGGCTACTAAGGCCTAGGGACCAGAGCAGTCACTTTTTTATACTCCCCACCGGTTTTCCCGTCGTCTTTGGCGAAATAATTTAATTCTGCACTGAATGACCATGTAGTTTTCGCATGCCCTAATATCTTGATGTTTTGAATCTTCTTTTGTTTGTAAGTTTATGGTGAACTCCTAAAGTATATGCATTTTAATTTGTTTTTTAACTTATAGTATAGTCATGTGTGTCTGTGCCTCTGTGCAGGGGGCGGGGACACGAGAAGAGGGTGTGAGATGTTCGTAGGGCTGGAATGAGCCATGCTAAGCCTGATGGTGGGGCTAAAACTGAAGTCTGTTCTCTGCAAGAGAAGCGAGTGGTCTTAGTCACTGAGCCACCTCTCCAGCTCTGAATTTTAACTCTTGAAGGGACTAGTTTAGATGACAGTAAAACACCAAGGGTTTCCTTTCCTTGACTGGGTATCTGCAGGCTTTGCTCTAGTGTTGAGAGTCATAGTGGAGAAATCTGAGACAGGCTTGTTTTGTTTTCCTTACTTTTCTGTGACTTGATAAGAGTTTCCTGGATGCCAGAAGTGTTATTTCTCTTGAAGCCCTGTCAGTCATGTTGTTGAGGTACATTTTGATGTTAGTTTTGATACCAGCTAAACAGACACCCGGGTTCCCCCCAACCCTGAGAAGATTTCTTAAGTTTTATCTTCACGAACATAGGTTTTTTTCTATCAGTTTAACTCTTCCTAGAAACTACATAACATCGGAACTCTTCTTCCTTTACCTTCTGCTATTTAAGAGAACACTGTGAGGCATACTCCGTTTATCAGCATGTACTCCCCTTTTCTGGATGGGGTTGCAAATCCATACATGCATCTTTTTCTATCATGAGCAAAGATAAGATACATGCAGGGATGTAGGACAAAAAGACAGCCATGCGTCATCTATTAAGGAGTTGCATTTCCTTCCCTGGGGAGTTCGCTTAGCTGAAAGCGAGAAGAGCCTGGTGTAGGCTCAGCTTGAGGTAGCTGACCCATTAGAGAAGCCTTTTCAGTGACATACTTGCAAGTTCTCTGAAAGGACTAAAAGCTTGTAGACAGTAGGTAAGAGGATGTTTGTAATTAATGTCTGTTGGTATCCTTCCAGTGACACATCCAAAGCTTACACTTGGATAATATGTGCCAGGAAGGAACTAGTAAGTTAATCTTGAGTAAAAAAAGAGTAATTTTAAGATGTAATATTAGGTAAATGAATGCAAGCCCACAATGGGCTTGTAAAATATCATGTGTAGATGAGATGGATATGTATTTATGTACATATGTATATATGTATGAGTATGTGTATATGTGTATATGTGCATATGTGTATATGTGTATATATCACAATCATATTATATATGGTTACTTATTTTCAAATTTACTTGAGTGTTCAAAACAACATAATCTTATTTTTAGTCTTTTAGATACTTCAGGTGCTGTCACTTGTGACCACAGAAGAACAATTCTGTTGTTATGTAGACAATCACAGACTTCCTGTTACAACATATTAGTCAGTTGCTAAGCTACATCTGTAAAGGTGAGAGGTTATGGGGGAGTCAACAGTGCAAGGACCAATCAATAAGTCCAAATTTGGTCAAAGTAAAGACATTAAACACGAGGGCTGAGGCGATGTCTAAGACAGTGAAGGCACCTGTCACCAAAGCCCATGATGATCTTAGGGCAATCTTGGGGACAGAGCTAGTTAAAGGAGAGTACTCACCAACTCAAGCAGTGCCCTGACCTCCATGTGGGAGGTGTGTACCCATACATACACACAGTGCACTCCTGCACGCATATGCAAATAAAATGAATAACAATGCAATGACTTTAAAAAGATGTTAAACACAAGGAGAGTCACATTATACCTGACTTGAGATGCATTCCTTAGTTTAGAGGCAGAGCTGAATACATGGTTTATGAAGCTAAGCAGCATAGGAAAGTACAGGTTCTCTGGCTTGAAAATATCAAGTTTTTCATGACAGTGTCAGCAGAATGTGAGACCACATTCTCGAAGTGTTTCAAGACAAAGGCTACAGAATGGAAAACCACTGTACGCCCACCTTTCTCCTTCCCGGGCCCAGGTTAATCATAATTTTACATTGTTTGCTCAAAAGTGTGTATCTCAGTTTTCCCACTGTTTGGAGTTTCAGGAAGAGACAAGGAAGATGGACAAATGAATGGCTTTCAAGTTTGAGCGTGGTATAGAAATCAAAAAGTGGGAAGGCAGCAATTAAGTCGTTAGGGAACCTTTTGTCTTCGGGTGCTTTTAATTCAGAGTCGTTAAGAGAAAAGTCTGATTATATAAAATTAAAGGGTAGCAAGAATATGGAGGCAGTAGGTGTAGTCGTTTCTATTAATAAATTCAGAAGGGAAGGAAAGAGGATACTTTGCTTTGCCTTAGCTCATGTTTTCTTTCTGAAGAGAATTTCAGCCTGGCTCTCACTGTCAGTCCATGTTAATTGCATGGGCGGATCCTAATATCCCAGCATCAGGAGGGCTGTGTTAGAGAAAGGGGTACTGAGGGGACACCAAACATCTTTCCACCTTCACATGGTGAGACCACGTTCCTATATCTGTGAGAACTCCTTCCTTACCACTTTCAAGTTGACATTCCTTTATTCTTTATTTGTGGTCTTCAATTCACAGAATGTGACATGTCTCAACTGCAAAAGAACCTGGTGCTATTACTCAGAGGAAGAGAATTAGATGAGAATAGTATTGAAAAACAGAGTTCCCAGAAGGGGGAGAGAAGAGTGTTTTGATGAAATGATACGAGAAGGAGGGCAAGGCACAGGGGAAAAAGCTAATTGTGTCCCCCTACCCTGTGGGGAACCAAGTGCTAAGTCACGGAGATTGTGAAGGAGCAGAGGATAGAGAAACCAGGGCTGGAGGTGGGGAGCTGTGGGCAGGCAGGCTCATCAGAGCTTGTGATCTGGCCTGAAGTGATGTCAGCACTGTCCTGTTGCAGTGGTGGGAGGATCAGATTTGGGGAGGTAGAGACCACGAAATAAGTGTTTTCATGGTGTATCTGTATGAAATTAATTCTCGAGAAAGATGTTGTAGTCATCTTTAAAAGAAATGTTACAAGTTGGATGTGACTTTGTTGTAGAGGTCAGAGAGTATGGTCCAAGTGTGGAGAGCCAGAGATGTATATGTATGTGCATGTATGTGATATATATGTATGTGTATGTTTATATGTATTTGTGTATGTATGTGTATGTTCATGTGTATGTATATGATGTATATGTATGTATGTGTATGTGCATGTGTATGTTTATGTGCATGTATGTGTATGTGCATGTGTGTATATGATGTATATGTACGTGTATATTTATGTGCATGTGTATGTGTTCATGCATGTATGTGCATGTGCATGTATATGATGTATATGTATGTATGTGTATGTGCATGTGTATGTATATGATGTATATGTATGTATGTATGTGTATGTGCATGTGTATATTTATGTGCATGTATGTGTATGTATATGATGTATATGTATATATGTGTATGTGCATGTGTATGTATATGATGTATATGTATGTATATGTTTATGTGCATGCATGTGTATATTTATGTGCATGTATGTATATGATGTATATGTATGTGTATGTATGCACCTGCAGCATTGCAAGAGGAAGTGTAGGGATGTGGATGTCAGTGTGTGTGCTGCCCATTTCTTCTCAAACAGTAGCCTGTCCTATGGAAAGAACCATATTCCTTCAAGATATGCACATATCTCAAATTACTAGAGGAGAGCCTGATTAGAGGGAAAGATGTGGTAATTAGAATCCAGGCCTCTAAGATAGTCCAGGCCCAGGCCTGCTACACGGCTATGTGATTTAAGGTTATCTGCACATTTGTGACGCTCAGCAAAACTACCACTTGACACAGTTTGATGGGAAGAAATGAAATCAAGCTCACAAGCCACTTGGGGTCAAGCTCGTTTAGAGCTTCCTGTGGTGAAAGACAGTATTGCAAACTGGTTAAGTTTATTTATGTCTTTGCAACAAAGTATCCCTGGTTTGGTTTCATTTTCTTTTTCTTTCTCTCTTTTTTTCCCCTTAATTTTCTATTTTGAAAATTTTTTATATTTTAAGATAACTTTTACTGGTTCTTTGTGAATTTCACAACAGGCACCCCAGCCCCATTCATTTCCCTTTCCCTTTTACATGCCCTCCACCCTTACAGAATCTCCCAAAGCAGAGGAAGAACATTCACTGTGGGATCTGTAGTGTGTCACAGTGGGTCCCACAGTGTATGTGCCCCTTTGTCCACACTTCTTTGCTTGCAAATGTTCATTGCAATGACTTTCTAGTCTGGCACGAAGACTCTGCTTCTGCCACTCTGTTGATACTGGGACCTCACTGGAACTTCTCTTAGATATCCTGCTGTTGCCCTATGTCATGGAGATCCTGTAGTTTTGGATCTGCAAGACTTTCCCCCTCATGTAGTCTGGTAGTTCATCCATTGGTTAGATGTTGGGATGAGCTAATCAAAGCCATGGATTGGGCCTGAGCTAGTCAGACCACCAGCTCTCCCATTCCCATGCCCTTGGGACCACCTCACCAGAAATCTCCACTACCAGGGCCAGCTCTACCCTGCTGCCTAGGCAAAAGCCATGGCCTGCTCTCTCAGATGTTGCAGCTGGTTAAAGACAAGACCAGTTTTCCTACTCTCATGAACCTAAGGCCAGCTCTTCTGCTTTGCCATAGATGGTGAAGATTCTCTCAAGCTTCCACAATGAGATTGTTTTTTTTCTCTGTTGGTGGGGATGTTACAAGGGTGGATGTCAGGTATGAGAAGAGGGAGAAATGAGTATGGCTGGTGTACATGATGGAAAATTTACAAAGAAACAATAAAAAGTAAAAAAAAAAAGATAATAATTTGTATTTGACCACATCATTTATGTTTTGTTCTTGAGGCTGGGTTTCATATATCCCAGAAGACCTCTATACTGTTTCACCGAGGGTGACCATGAAGGTTTGGTCCTCCTGCCTCCATCTCCCATGCACTGGGTTTACAGTTATAAACTACATGCCTAGTTTTTTGAAGCTGTAGTGGAGATCAAACCTAGGGCTTTGCATGGTAGTCAACCACTGTACTGTCTAAGCTGTATCCCCAGATGTAGAATTATGTTTTATCATTCTGTAACTGGTTTTATGGATGCATGTATTAAAAACCTTACTTACAACAGTAAATATTTTTAAACTGCTTTTGATTTTAGTTCCTTGGGAATCCTGGGATTCAGAAATGTGGACTGAAAGTAATCTCTTCTCTCACACATCTTCCTGATGCCTTAGAGACATTATCCCTGCACGGTGCAGTTGACTCAGTGCTCCACACTTTACAGATGTATCCAGATGACCAAGGTTGGTACAGATGGAACTTGGAGCCATTGCTTATTGTCTCAGTCAGGGTTTCTATTTCTGTACAAAAAACATCATGACCAAGAAGCAAGTTCGGGAGGAAAGGGTTTATCCAGCTTACACTTCCACATTGCTGTTCATCAACAAAGGAAGTCAGGACTGGTACTCAAGCAGGTCAGGAAGCAGGAGCTGATGCAGAGGCCATGGAGGGATGTTACTTACTGGCTTGCTTCCCCTGGCTTGCTCAGCCTGCTTTCTTATAGAACCCAGGTCTACCAGCCCAGGGATGGCACTACCCACAATGGGCTGGGCCAGGGATGGCTCCACCCACAATGGGCTGGGCCAGGGATGGCTCCACCCACAATGGGCTGGGCCCTCCCCTCTTGATCACTAGTTGAGAAATGCCTTACAGCTGAATCTCATGGAGGCATTTCCTCAAGGGAGGCTCCTTTCTCTGTGATAACTCCAGCTTGTGTCACGTTGACACGAAACCAGCCAGTACAGGATTTTTATTATTATTATTCCTTCTTTCAGTTTTGAAGTTAAAAGAATTACCACTGTTACTTTTTTTTCTTTTCTTTTAGAAATTCAGTGTCTGGGCTTACACCTTGTGGGATGCCTGGTGACAAAGAAAAATTTCTGCATAGGAACAGGCCACCTCCTGGCAAAACTTCTGGTTTCCTCTTTGCAGCGATTTAAAGGTGTTTCTGAAGTGCAGACTACAGTGAGTACACTCCTGAAAACTGGGAGCTTGGCTCCTGCAACTCTCCTTGTACATCAACAAGATATTCCAGTTAATTAAAACCACTTATCATTTTGTAGTATTTTAATTATAGAAGGTGCTGGAAATTGCATTGACTATAAAGATCCAGTATTCCTTATTAGATCTAAAAAAAAAGAAAAAGAAAAAAAAAAAGAAAAATCAGTGTGTTTGCCATAAAAATGCTAAACATGTCCCCACAGTTGATTTGTTTTATTTATTTATTTATTTTTTTGGTTTGTGCTTAGATTTGAGGCAAATACAAGTTATTATTATTTTAAAGATGGCTGTCCTCTGTGGCTTCTCATGAACTGCTTTTGCCTGTAGTGATTTTGCTTCTCCATGCTTTCTTCCTAAAATAAAGATTTGAAAATGAATTTCACCAAGCTTTGTTTGAAGCAGACATGTAATAATTGTCTTTATGTGGACTGCAAGATGGTTGTAAGGTTGATTCAGCAGGGAATAAAAGAATGCACATAGTTTTTTTTTTTTTTTTTTTTCCTATTCTGGAAGCTGAGGGGGAAAAATTACTTCACCCCAGGATTTGAGACCTGCAAAGTCGCGAGACTGCTATTCTCTACAGAAACTATGAACGTTAGCTAAACGAATGGTTCAAAACTTCTGTATTGGTGTTGGATTTTTGGTAATCAAGTTTGTATCTTAAAAGTACCCGATGAAAAAAATTTTTTAAACTGGCAAAATTGACCATACCAAGTTAACCAATAGTAACTATTCCATAGGCGTTCTCAGTAAATCACATAGCAGGTAAAGTGCTTTCTTTATGGTGAAGTACTGAAGACAGCGCCTTCTTCGCTCAGAGCAGGAGTGCATTTTAAAGTTGGTGTTTTGGAAACTGCATCTCTGTAAACCAATGAAAGCCATAGCAAGACTGATTAAAAGCCATCTAAGGGGAGGAAATGACTGTGTGGGCCAGGGCTCCCGTTACTATGGACTAATTCTTTGCATGTGAATTTTTAAATCTCCATAGCAGAGAGTATAAAAGCCCAACTGGGAAGCTCACTAAGCCTCCCAACCTATTTTATCGGGTCAGTGCCAGCTGAAAATGGCTTCTTCAAAGGTACAGCGGTCCCGGCTCTGCTGTCACACTTGCATGCCTAGAGCTTCTTGTGAGCCTTCAAGTGACATCTCAGAACCTCACAAACTAAATCTACTTTTTTTCTCAAGTGTCTGTATATGGAGAATTCAGCATCTGAAGAGATAAGAATCATCTCGATACATAGACAGATTCGTTCCAATGTTACTGTTTTGTGACTTTACTCATGGTCCTCAACACTAAAGCTGTTCATGGAAAAGGACCCTTCCTTAAAGCACTGTGTAGGCCGAGAGACTAGGCCAACCTTGGCAAGCTTGAGACCCTTTTAAGAAGCAATGTTGCTGTTTGTCTGAAACCCGCCACAAGGGTATGCCCTCTATTTTGCTTTCTGAGCTTCAGACCATTACAATAAACAGCACTGAGGTCAGGAGAACTTGCTTGCCTCTGAGGTAGAAGTGTATGAAGGAGCTAGTATGAAAAGCTGGGGGAAGTGCTAAACCCCATGACTACTGTTCCCTCTTTAAGTCAAGGCTGGTCTTTTTGGATCCAGATTCCTCCAACTGTTCTAATCCTGAGCAACATCTAGCTTTCCTCTGGCAGGTCTGGTTTCCCAAAGGAACCTTTAATGGCCAAATTTGAGAGGGTTAAGCATTTGAGGATGGTTTTTCAGCTAGCGTTTGTTCTCCTCGTCCTCAACATATTTCTTACTACCAGAAGAGGGAGACATCTACGATTATTCCAAGGTTTGCAGCTGTCAAGTTCAAGTCTAAGTCTCTCTGTTTAGTTAAAAGAGCAAGCCAGGGTCTTAAATATCGTACACGAACTGTCGAATATCATTGAACTTATTTTTGCTCGTGATGGATTATATCCCTTATTATTATGTCTGCTCACACTTTCAGGGATTACAGACAATCTTGTCAATACTTGAACTGTCGGTATCCTTCTCCAAGCTGCTAGTGCACTACTCATTTCACGAGGTGATATTTCATCAGATGTCTTCCAGTGTGATGGAACAAAAGGATGAGCAGGTAAGGGATTGAGCCCATGGGCTCAACCCTATTCCCCCGATTGCTTCTCACTCTCGTTTCTATTCCTTCTAGTTTCTCAACTTATGTTGCAAATGCTTTGCAAAAGTGGCCGTGGACGATGAGCTGAAGAGCAAGATGCTAGAGAGAGCCTGTGATCAGAACAACAGCATCATGGTCGAATGTTTGCTCCTGTTGGGCGCTGATGCCAATCAAGTGAACGGGGCAACTTCTTTAATCTATCAGGTGACTATGCCAGTTCTCACTTTTGTCTGTCTTCGTTACTACTTCAGATGTGACCTGTGCTATGTGACTGTGATCTGGTGGTTCTTGGTTGTGGGTATTGGTGGCATGATTGTGAGAGGTGTGTGTGAGGTAAAGACTACAGGGGCTGGGCAGGACCCGTACTTCTTCACAGTAGCTTGAGGGGTCTGGGTTCGAATAGGCAGCACTTGTTCTCCGCCACCCCCATTGTGCAGCACACTGCCTTTCCTCTTCTTCTAGCCTTCCTTCTCGGACAATGAAAGCACATATCTGATCATCTTCTTCCTTCAAACTCCAATAAAAATATTTCTTAAATTCTTCCCTATACATCCAAACACGAGACAAAAATCAAGATTCACTTCTGCAGGTCCATGAGAGTTTAATGTATTTCTCCATTATATTTTACCGTTTAAGTTTAAATTCCCAAATGTTTTATATTGTACACTGTCATAGAATTGCGTGGTGTTCATCTTTGCATTGTTTAGAATATGGAATTCATCGTATTGTTTTGTGACTCTTACTTTGGAGTCTTGAACAAGCATTTGTTGACAGGGCACCAGTAGCTGACCAAGGAACATTTCCATCTAAGTCTAGCCTGTAAACCAATGACCTTACTGGAGTTCTTTATCAGAGCATGAGTAACTCAAAGACAGCTGCATTATGGGAAAGCCCACCCATCATGGATGACAACCCATGCAAGCTGTATCCCTAGAGCTCCCAGCCTAACACAAAGGAAGGTCCATTAGAGAGTCTTCGAATCCCAGATATTGTCCACTATTGAGGACAAGCTTGGGGAGGGGCCTTGTATAACCTGTAACTTTCTGAGCTTCTAAGATCCCTAGGTCTTCTGAGGCTGGGCAGCTTCTTGAGTACCATGAGCCTCTTCTCTTTTTTATGGCGGGTATGTTTTAACAATGGCATCTATGCAACAAGTATGAGTGTAGTCGATGTTCACAAAAGTGCGCTAGACTAGGTTAATAGGAAGAGGTTTGTGTGGACCTGTTTAGAAGTAGTTCCTTGGGGGCGATTCCACTTTCCATTGTCAGAATACCAGCAGTCCATTAGCAAGTGCCAAACACAAGTTAGTAGCAGCTGCACGGTCTTGCAGAAACTGCAAGGCTGTGTATAGACAATTGGCACAAGTCAGTGGAAGCAGCCTGCATTCCACGAGAAGGTCTTTGGAGCGATTCCCTCTACAAGGTGAAGACCCGTGAAGACAAGAAAGCGTTGCATGGAGTAGCAATGCAAGAGCCTCCTCTCACTGTCTGTGGGGTTCCATTTAAACACCACACACCCTCTAAACACCACACACCCTCTCAAGGGTCCGTTTTCAGCAAAACATCAAATGCCCTCTCACAAGGCAACTTCCAGAAAAACAATCGAGCTGTTAAAAAAAACAGAAATGTCCACTTCAAAGGGTGATGAGGTCTCTTCACACCATTGACTGACAAGCTACAAGATTATTAGATTTATGCCAGTCTTATATCTCTGGCAATAATTTCATTTTATTCCCCCTGTCTATTGCCAAGGATAAGTTTTGCCTTATTTCATATCACCTCAACCGAAATTTGAGGCATAAGGATTGATCATAGTGAGATCCATTTTCTTCTGTGTCCACTTTCTCTTCCGCTTTGTAAACCTAGGCGTGTGAGAAGGAGAGCAGTCCTAAGTTGGTGGAACTGTTGCTTAATGCTGGATGCCGTGAACAAGATGTGCGGAAAGCCCTGACAGCAAGCATCCAAAAGGGTGATGTCCAGGTCATCAGCTTACTGCTAAGGAGACTGGCCCTGGACCTGGCCAACAACAGCATTTGCCTTGGAGGATTTTGCCTGGGAAAAATCGATCCTTCTTGGCTTGGTCCTTTATTTCCAGATAAGCCATCTAATTTAAGGAAACAAACAAGTAAGTACCGACAAGAACATCTTGCGTAGCTCTTGCTTTAAGTGTAACCAACAGCCTTGCTTTGAACCTGGGACTTGGTGCATGATATGCAACATCATTCCACCGATCCACTGTACCTGAGCTCAGTCATCATGGTGGACGACTGTATCTGTTCTCTTCACTTCCTTTCTAGTAGATGATAGGCGGGGTGAAGTCAGAGTAAGTTTTGTCCACTGTTGGGATATTTATGCTACTGCTTTGCGTTTCATATATGATCGGTGGATATTTATAAATTTGCAAGGATGAGTTAGCAGTAAGCGATACAGAAGGCATGTGTCATATAAAAAGCGCTTCACATATCAGCAGCGATTAAAATTGTTCTTCCTGAGGACTGTCTGCACTATCTTTTGCTGTTTTTGGTTCTCAGTTCAAGTACCTTTGAATTTTGAAATCTAATATGCACAGTGCTTTATTTGTCTAGGGAAAGATACTCTTTTATTTATGATGTGTTATTAGACATTCAGGATGCAAATTTTATGGGTGAGGATATCCATTAAAACTATTAAATATTTTAAAAAGATTATGGAGGGGGGATAGAGAAAAAAAAAAAAAAAACCAGAACCAAACGGAACAACCATGGGAAACTCATCTAGTGAACCTTTTGTGGTCACTTAAGAGAAGCATGCCAAAACTTAGATGTGGATGATAATGGACCAGAGAGGTTTAGACAGGGGGATTGTGAGACCAGTCAGGGCAGTACAGCATAAACCTGGTCAGGAAAGAATTTCAAATTTCACAGTATTTTCATTGCTGAAAATTCCACTGGGTTGTGTTCTGTGTTAATCCCACTTACATGAAAATAGAACACTGTATTGAAAAATAGTTCTACAAATGATGTCCCTTCTCTCCCCTCCTGTCCCCTTCCCTCCTCTCCCTCCTCCCCTCCCTCCTCTTCTTTCATCTTCTCTCTTCCTCCCCCCATCTCTATACCCCCTTCTCTTCAGGGTGTCTCAATATCTTCCAGGCTGACATGAAACTCTCTAAGAGGGGCAGGTTGAACTTGACCTTGAAGGCAAACCTACCGTTGCTTTCTGAGTTCTGGGATCATAGTTATGAGCTATCTTGCCAATATTTGTTCTCTGACTTCTGGCAGAATGGGGTTGTGACCCTGGATGGAGATTAAGTATTCCTTTAGATCTTACAGTGGCAAGTCTTGATGTAATTTTTAAAAAAATGTTAATGGCATTTGGCTGGAAGGTAAAATCATGATACTGTTGGTTGTTTGTCTAAAGGAGAGTTTCGAATTCATAACATCTGAAATGTTCCTCAGGTTTTATTTGACTGACTGACTCACACATTTTATTTATTATGTGAACTATGAAAGCAATATTTGAAGAAATCTAGGGTTTCTGTAGATCAATGGCGACTGCCAGCACATTTCTTCTTTGTATAAAATAAATATAAAATGTAATGAAAAATTGAAAACAGCGTCCATTGTCTTGGGGTTGAAACTCATCCTAAACAACTTGAAGAGGAAAAGGTTTATTTTCATTGAAGCCTGTCGGAGGCAAGCCAATTCAGAGGCCATGGAGGTGGCTGTGTACTGGCTTTCTCCTCATGCCTTATTCGTTCAGCTTGCTTTTATCTAGCACCTAGGATCACCAGCCCAGGGATGGTACAACCCACAGTAGGCTGGACCCTTCCCTATCAATCACTGATTAAAATCCTACAGGCTTTTCTATAACCCAATCTCATTGAAGCAGTTTTTCAGCTGAGGGTCCCTCCTTTTAAGATGGCTCCAACTTGTGTCAAGTTGGCATGAAATTAGCGAGCACAGGTGTTAAAATTCTAGCACATGAGCCACCGAACAAATTTTATTTATGACACCTTTTAGCACTGTCGTATTTTAATAAGATATCATAAGCATGGCGTTATTAATTAATCATCCCGTCCTGAACAGACTATCTGATGTTCCAGGTGAGCCAATTTGTCCTAAGAGAGCTTATCCAACTTGCAAGTGGCATCATACATGCCTGTCTGGCTTTATAGTCCCAACTCTTCCCCAGATTAAATTAGTTCCATGACTGAAAAATGGCCATTACACCCCAGCCTCATATAGCCGAAGCACTAACACTAAATCTGATTGAAACAGGGAAGATTTTATGGCAAATCCGAACGATTATTGCACATGGCAAAGCGATTCTTCAAGGAGAAATATTTGAAAAGCGTGAGATATGTAAAAGGAACTTGTGAAAGGCATGTTCATGCTGGATCGTTGCTGGTTTCTAAGTAATTGGTTGATTTATTTTTTTTAGACTGGGGGTCTGTCCTAGCAAGAAAAGTGCTCCGGTATCAGATGAGAAATACCCTTCAAGAAGGCGTGGCCTCAGGCAGTGACGGCAACTTCTCAGAAGATACGCTGGCGAAGTTTGGTGAATGGACCTTCATTCCCGACTCCTCTATGGACAGTGTGTTCGGCCAGAGCGATGATCTGGAGAGCGAAGGTATCTATTTGAAACCAAATGGTTTAAGCCAGAGGCTCACCATGGCTCACATCTACACGCTGGCATTGAACACTGAACTCACGCTAAAATCCTGCTTGCACTCATTTGGGAAAATGGGTGAAAATGGGCTGCATTTAAAGTCGTAGCGCAGGAAACTGTGCCTTGCATCCCAGTGCGAACCAGAGGGTCCGGGTTTGTACATGCTTACAGCGAGATAACTCTCACACTGGAGTTGCTCCCCATGCCCGGACACCACTAAGTTTTTGTGGGCTCTGTCATTTTCATAACCTTAATAAGTTAATGATACCAGCCTGTCAGGATTACAGGTAGAAAACCAAGAAATTCTAAGTAAAGGGTCTGGACCACATTTGGAAAGTTAGTTCTTAACTTCATCATGGCTTTAGAAACGTTGCTATCTTACATAATTTTTGAAATTGATAAAGCAAGATAGCTGATAGTAGACGTTACCACTTAATACAAAAGGTGAGTCAAGGAACCCGTTACATTTTGCCCATTTGTTCTTCGTGTATGAAGTGACAGGCTTCATCATCACATTTCAATAGGTCTGTATCTCTGTACTTTGCTTAGGCTCTGTCTGGTCCACTTACTTCCATACATGCCTCCCTTTTCATTTGGTTTATTTATTCGTTCGTTTATAGGGTGTGCATATCACATTGCACATATGGAGGTCAGAGGAGCATCTTCATGATTCGGTTCTTTCCTCTGAGATGTGGATTTGGGGTTTTGAACTCAGGTCATCAGGCTTGGTAGCAGGCACCTTCACTCAGCCATTTTTCCAACTCTTTTATTTTAAAAATTTAATAAAATCATGTACACGTAGAGTGGGTTAATGTAAATCTTGAACCAGTGGGTTTATATCAAGATTTATATTATACATTATGAAATTGGTATTGGTAGGTTGAATTTATGATTTCCTTCAAGCACCTAAAATTTATTTTTTTCCAAGATAAAGAGTAAAATTGAAAAATCTTACATTTTTTTCACAAATAGTTCCTCAATATTTATCTTTGAAAATTACGACTTTTTCTTCAACTTCATTTTTGAGAACTCATAATTTGTGTTATCTTCATCTTCTCCTCTTAAAAGAATCATTGCTAATCAGAACAACAACTCAATGATACAAACACACTTGCCTATGCCAATCCTAGGTCTAGGCCAATGATATGAGCTTGCCTAGAATACATGAGTCGTGAAGTCTTGGAATCAGCCCCCAATACTGTTAAAATCCCAAAATAAATGATTTAAGAAACAAATGCCATTTAACCCCCGAGTATGAAATCCAAATGAATTACATTCAAGATTGTTGAATACCCAATAATCTAAGGTATATTTTTAATATTTAAAGCCAACTTTAAAAATCTATGAGAAGGTATAGTGAAATGGAAAAGCAGTTGGCCATACTTTTCTGTTTTCTTTCTTTGTTCTCTGCACGATGTTTACTATAAGCTGTGTGACTATTGATTTTTCTTGGCTAAGTCCTTCTGAACCCTGAACAACTGTGACACAGATCTGATCACTGTTAGTCAGCACTCAGTGATGACTCTACCACAGGTATTCAACCAGCAACATGAAGAAAGAAAACACTCGTCGAGTTTTAACAGAAACACCAGCATCGTTTACTATTTTTATTCTCACGTTCAAAGGGAAATAGGAAGTTCCTTGTATGGGCCCATGTGTGTGTGTTGTATATAGAGGTGTATTTCCATAAAGGCATAAATATACATTAAGTATACATAAAGCTCATGCCTTATTTCTTAGAACTTAGTTTTCCCACTAGTCTGGAAGCCAGTGAGTCCCATCAAATCATCTTGTGTCTGCCCCCTGCCCCTCAGTGCCGAGGTTACACATGTGCTCAGGACTACATGAATTGCAGCTGTTTCCAAACTCTGGTCCTCCTGTTCGTGTGAAAAGCACTCTGGACCGCCGAGCCAGTGCGGGTTCTATTAATGAAGATATTTAGTCTTCTTGTGGCTGACCGATGATGCTCAGATCTATTTCCTCACGTCGCTGTTACTGTTTAACTTCAAAACAGGCAGCGAGAGCTCGTTTCTCGTGAAGAAGAAGTCCAACTCCATCAGTGTAGGTGAAGTTTACAGAGATCTAGCTCTGCAGCGCTGCTCACCAAACGCTCAGAGGCATTCCAACTCATTGGTAAGCTGCATGGCGTCCATGTTAAATGTTTGGTCCTTTGACAACAGTCCCTTGATGATGCTGCAATGCAGGCAAAGGGACCCATTGGACACTCCTGCTGACAGCAATCCCTGGGAGTCACAGGAAGGGGGAAGGAGACAGTCACCCTCCCACAGCTGTCCTCTGACCTCCACACACGTGGCTGGGCATGTGAGCCCCACCCAACATGTATCACCCGAAATTAATAAATAGAAAAAGAAGGCTGTCTGAGGAAGCTGTATGGATATATACTGTCTGTTTTTCATTTCTATAAGCTCAGTTTATGGAGAACGCCCCCCCCCAAGTGATTTGGTCAGTGTCTAATATGTATCTATCTTATCATGTCTGGTAAATAATGTGCCAAATTGAAAATAGAACTAAATAAAAAGCAAGTTATTTTTGCTTCCCTTATTTTGAACTCATATGAAGAGGAGTAGAGACAGTTCACTGTAGCCAAATAGAATAAATTGGGTCCCGGGATTTGCATATGGCAGGCCGTTTTAATTTCTTTAACTTAGTTACCGATTTACTTCATTGGTTGATGGAATTGACTGTGGAAAACGTTCTGCCTCAACTTGTGACTCTCAATTTCTTTACACTTAAAACTGAAGGACACGGTCTGCTGATGCTGCTGAAGTCACAGCACTCAGAAGACCATGTCTGGAGGGTTCCGAGTTCTAGGCCAATCTGACCCTTCTATAGTACACAAAACAGGGAGGTAGGGGGAGGTTCAATGCGTAGGAAAGTTGAGCAGTAATTCTATCTACATTCCTAAGCTCTCTGTTATTGCTTACTTCTTTCCGCAAAAACTTCATGTCTGAGCTACTTCTACATAGAAATGTTCTCTTCTCAGAATAAAAAAGGAAGAGTTGATATAAGACGATGTGATAGCCAATTTATTTAAGTCACTATTTATAGGGTCCTGTTTTTGATCATGAAGATTTACTGAGACGAAAAAGAAAAATACTGCCTTCAGACGAGTCTCTCAGTAAGTACGGGGAAATTACTGAGAGCAGAATCTGTTGTTTTATTTAATTTGCTTTGATTACTTAATTAAAAAATTTTTTTGTTGCCTATTTGGACTCACACAGCTTTCATATGTACTCACCTAATGATCAAAGAGGCTACTAAGTTCTACTTTTTATGACTGAAATCCAAATCATGTCCTCCCCCAGCCCCACCCCATTCTTCATTTTCATCTGTCCTTTTTTCACTGCCCAGTTCAATCCTTTTATTTGCTCTGCATTCTGACCACTAGAGGGCACCCTCCACGGTTTGGTGTTCTTGCAGAGCCTGCCTCCGGGGTGAAGAGGGCTCAGTTCGTTTTCACAGGTTAATTCAACCACGCACTTACATTTCTATCTTTTGTTGTTTGGGACACAAAAGGGCCCTCAAGGCTGCAGTCCCACACGAGACAATCAGAGAGCTCTTCTTCACTGGCTTCTGAGAGAGAGCACATCACGTCCTTAGACCTTTCTGCCAACGAACTGAAAGATATTGATGCTCTGAGCCAGAAGTGTTGCTTCAGTAGCCACCTGGAGCATCTCACCAAACTGGAACTTCACCAGAATTCACTCTCCAGCTTCCCACAGCAGCTGTGTGAGGTAAAGTCTCTTTGCCTTGTAGCTTCCTGAGACCCTTCCGGGGCACCGCATGACCCTCCCATTTGCTTGGGTAAGCACATCTGTATAAACCCATTCGTAATAACCCCAGAGTACCTGGAATGTGTCCGTGTCACATTGAGGGCAGACATTAAAGACTTCCTCTTGGAGTGTTCTTCCGAGAGCTAGCTCAGATCTGAATTCTCTTCCCCTTTCCCCAGGATGTCTGTAGTCCCCCTCGCAAAGGGCACTTGCTCCGCTTGTATTGAACAGTACAGAAAGCATCCCGAGGAGGAAGGGATAAGGGATCGTTTTGAGAAATCTTTAAGAGTTTGACAAGGGATGACTGACTCCCATAACCCCACTGACCCTGATAGCAAATAGTACTGCAAGCAAAATTATACCAACCCATGGCCACGTGGCTTTCAACTTCTATGGTAGATATTTGTTTTATAAAGTTTATTTTAACACATGTGCCATTTCTGGCATTTATTACCACAATATACATATACACACGCATTACTCTTGGGCTAGGGGCATGGAAGAGGACGTAATTTAAGATTAGACCTAGGCTTTAGCTTTGGCTGTAAAAGCTGATTTTGTGGGAGATCCAAGGCAAGGACAGTTGGCTGTTGTACAGTTCTCCTAAAGCATAGTTCTCAAACCTGTGGGTGGGGACCCCTTGGGGGGGGTCAAATGACCCTTTCACGGGGGCTCCATATCAGATATCCTGCATTTCAGATATTTACATTATGATTCATAACAGTAGCAAAATTACAGTTAGGAAGTGGCAATGAAAATTGGAGTCTCTACCACATAGAATGTTATTGAAGGGTCTTAGCGTTAGGAAGGTCTATAAGAAACGGGGTGAATGCATAGGATAGAAGTCTCTAGTGTTGCATGATCTCAAGGTGCGTTCCTAACTCTGGCTGTGAGCGCCAGCCAAAGTTCCATTCTCTTAGGATGTGAGGAATTATAAGAGTGCATCACCGCGGTAAAGCCTGTCTCTTAGACTTGGGGCAGCAATTACCCCATTCTGTAGGGTCTCACACAGCTATCTAGATACTGCCTTTCAGAAATTCTTACACACTTTAATATGAATTACTGTCGCGCCCAGCCTTGTCCCGCAAGGAAAAGACGCAACACGGCCAGGTTCTTCTCTCAGTTTATTCAGGACTCTTTCTTGATGCTTTGCTGGATCCCGAGAGCCCCGAGCCTGGGAGGCTCTCTCCTTTTATCCCCCCCGCCCATCCGATAGCTGAGGTGTCATAGCATCGTTGGTCCGTAATGTGGTGTGACAGAGGCGTGATACAGGCGCATGCGCTCCTACGGTGTTTACTGTTTTGAGGGGGCGGACACCGGCGCCATCTTAGGGGGAGGCGCAGCGGCGCGCGCAGCTCCCTACAAGCTCCCTACAAATTATGCCACAGGAAAGCCTGCTTCTGATAGGTTTAACCATGTTGGATAGATAACACTGCAGTAGCCCCGGTTTCATCTTGCAGTTTGCAGAAGTAATTTCTATAAATAAACAGAGTTGAGGTCTCAAATGTGTATCTATGAACCTGCTTTTGACACTTGTTTATGGGATTTTCCCGTTTTGATTTACACTATAGCAGGAACTGTTAGCTTACTGTGTATATAAAAGTTCTGGTAAGCATCATATTTTCAATTGAATAAAAATCCAGACAGTTCCAGTTAACCAGAACTGGTGCAGGAGTTATCTCTCAAAGACTCAGTATGGAAAAATTTTTTTTTTCCTTCCCAGACTCTGAAGTGCTTGACACATTTGGATCTGCACAGTAACAAATTCACCTCATTTCCCTCCTTCATGTTGAAAATGCCAAGTATCACCAACCTAGATGCCTCTCGAAATGACATTGGACCAACAGTCGTTTTAGACCCTGTGGTGAAGTGTCCAAGCCTCAGACAGTTTAACTTGTCCTACAACCAGCTGTCTTCCATCCCGGAGAACCTCGCCCATGTGGTGGAGAAACTTGAGCAGCTCCTACTGGAAGGGTAAGAATGGGCCCATCGAAGCTGCATTCACATAGCACTGAATTTAGCAGGGGTGAGAAAACATGGCTCTATTTCTACGGAGAGTTTATAGTGAGCGCGACAAAGGGTGAAAGCAGTTGATAATTAAGGCGATATTGTCAGTTGGAATCCCCACAATTCATTTTAAGAGGCTCAAATGTGCTTTGGGTTGTACTTGGAGCGTAAACTGATTTCTTCGTACCTATACATCCTACTAGCATTCCCGTTTTAACCCTCGGTTTTGTGTTTCCCAACAAGAAATAAAATAGCTGGGATTTGCTCGCCCTTGTGCCTGAAGGAACTGAAGATTTTAAATCTCAGTAAGAACCACATTCCATCCCTACCTGAAGACTTTCTGGAGGCTTGTCCGAAAGTGGAGAGCTTCAGTGCCCGCATGAATTTTCTTGGTAAGAGTTGTGTGCTGATTTCAGTTACCAGGCCTTCAAGGCAGCGACACAGATGGGCGTTTTTAGGAGGGCAGCTACAGGTGAGGTTTCAGTTAAAATATTCTGAAGTTCTACAAACCAGCTTGGCAGATTGGTGCCGAAGTGAGCCATCGAGTCTGGGAAAGGTTTTGGAGCAAAGAATGGGGACATGTATTTAAGTGAGAGAGGATAGGGGTGGGGTGGGGTTGATCCCACTTGTGAGACATTCTGGGAAAGGTACAACTGTGGGTCCAGTCAAAAGAGTTCTAGTTAGCATGGTCCAGGGAAGAGAAGAGGACAGATGTCCGTCTGGTCAAACCACAGGGAAGGACCTTAAACTAAACTGTTTGGAGACACCGCCGTGTCAATATTGGCCCCTGTCACAGCTGAACTAATGCTGGTTTAGTAGCAGGAGAAAGGTTTGTGGGGAGACAGGGATGAGAGGGACAGGAATTCCGTCCTCTCCACCCACATTTTCTATAAAACTAAAACTGTTTAAAATGTTACTTTCGTGGGGCTGGGGAGATGGCTCAGCGGTGAAGCCCACTGACTGCTCATCCAGAGGTCCTGAGTTGCATTCCCAGCCACCACATGGTGGCCCACAACCATCTGGAATGGAATCCGACAGTGTACTCATATTTAAAAAGAATGCTTTAAAAAATGTCTATAGTTTTAAAAAAATCTTAGCCCACAGCTATTAAGGAAAGAATTTACAGTCCACGGCTTGCATATAACTGTCCCAACTTTCATTCATTTTTATCTCTTGAACTGAAGAGTTCCCTGGCTGTCTACATGCAGGTACAAACATTCCCAATGCTGTTGAATAGCAGAACAGATTTTAAAACAAATTATTTAGTTAAAATATAATTGAATTATTTATCTTCCCCTCTCCCTTTCTCCCCCTTCAACTCCCTTCCATATTTCTGTTTCTCTCAAGTACATGGCCTCTTGTTCTCTAGTTATATTATTACATATATGTGCAAATATATAAATATGTAAATGCAACCTGCTGAGTCTGTTTAGTGTTGCTGCATGTCTATGTTTCCACGTTGACTACATGGTGTAGGATAGCCACCTAGGAAGGACTAATTCTTTCTCTCTCAAGAGTTCTTAATTGTCTGTCCCTCTTCATATACAGGTAGCGAGGGCCCCAAGTGAGAGTTCTCCCCTCTATGTTGGGATGTCGACTGATTTTGAAGTTGTCTAGGTCCTGTTCAGGCAGCAGTGTTGTTGACATTTTATGGGTGTAGCTTCCATGTTCTATCCAGAAGATACAATCCTGCATCAGACTTGCTGGGCCTCTGGCTTTAACAGTCTTTCTGCCCCTGCTTCTGAGCTGTTCTCTGAGCCTTAAGCCAGAGGGGTTCTAGTGTAGATGTATCAGCAGGGGGTTGGTAGCCCCATGATCAGTGTTTACCTGCATTTTAACTACTATGGCTTTCTTTGATGACTTTTGGTGCAAACTGAACCTCCTCTGATGAAGGTGTGAGAACACTTTGCTGTGTGTATAAGGACACGTATTTAGAGTGCAGTTAGGAACTATACTGGTTTAGGAAAATGACAGTCATTGGCTCTCCTCTATGATCCATGACTCCATTAGTCATACATGACTATCTAGGCTTATAAGACCGGGATGGATTTTCTTCTGTTGATCGGGCCATAAATCCAATTAGAGAGCTCGGAGTTCCCACCGAGATAACAGTGCCATCACGGTGCATTGGGTAGACTCCGCCATATGTCTGTTGTTGGTGGTGGTAGGCTTCACAGCTAGGTAGGACTACTGACTCCTCCCTTGGATGACTGCATTTCCCCTTCTGCTCCTATGAAAGCTAGTTCTCAAGGAAGGGCCCTTAGTGTCAAATCCAGCTAGAATCCTCCAAGTCATGTGTCCAAAGAACTTCCTGTCTTCAGCAGCAGGGTGGGAACAGGAATAGCCTATATTGGCTTGGGAGTCTCTTAGACTACCCTGACCCTTATAATAACTCAAAAGGAGGTTTCCTAGAGTTAGATGGCCTGCAGCTCTTAGGGAAGTTGCTATCGTTCTAAGTAGCATCACTTTGTCTACACATCCCCTCTCCCTATCTCTTCTCTGTCTCTATCTCTATCTATCTCTATCTATCTCTATCTATCTCTATCTCTATCTCTATCTCTATCTCTATCTCTATCTCTGTCTCTTTCAAGGTAGTAGATAAAGGCCTAATTTCATTCTTCTACTTGTATTTACCCTGTTTCCCAGCATCCTTTATTGAAGATGCTCTTTTCACCAGTGTGCATTTCTGGCATTTTTGTCAAATATTATTAGATGGCAGTGGTGATGAGTACTGTCCGTGTAGTTCCATTGAGCTACACATCTGTTTCTGCGACAGCACAATGCAATTTCAATTACTATGGCTCCGTCACACATTTTATCTAGAATGGTAGCCCCTCCGGCATCCTCCTCAGGATTTCTTTGGCTCTCTGGCGTCTTATCGGGTTCCATATAAATGTTAGGGTTTGTTTTCTCCGCTTCTATGAAGAATGTTGCCAGGATCTTGATTGGGGTTGCTTTGAATCAGCAATTGCTTTTGGTGGAATAGTCATTGTCATAACATTAATTCTTCCCATCTATGAGCATGGGGAGGGGTGGACTTATTATTTAGTGGCCACACTATTATCTTATAAAGTAGAATTGTTTTATACTGTTAGTATGAAAACGTTAACTACGCAAGTGATACTGGAAACTGTACAAGTTTATCAGAAATCTATTGACAACGAGTGATTTGTCTGTTCTCTTGTGTCGTTTCTTCAGCTGCAATGCCTGCCTTACCTAACTCCATAACGAGCTTAAAATTGTCTCAGAACTCCTTCACGTGCATTCCAGCAGCAATTGTCAGTCTTCCACAGTAAGTCCACTGTTACTCTGTTCTGTGAGCAGAATGAGCTGTGGGGTAGCTTTTAGAAGCAGTGGGTTGAAGTGACGTTATATATTATTCATTTGTGAGCCCACTTCCCGTTAAAAAAGCTCAAAACTCCATTCTTTAACCTTTCCAGTAACTTCTCATGCGTTTGTGCTCAAAGAATCTGAATAATTAGTTGCTTATTGCATTCTATAGATAAATAAGATGGCGTTGGCTGGATATTTGCCAGATGATTGTTAATTTCTCTGGGGTTTTAGCTGATCACGGGGATTTATTTGTTGCCTGAACACTAGAAACTGAAATTTCATTTGATCCATGGCATTTTCTGTGATGATTAGGGGTGTGTGTGTGTGTGTGTGTGTGTGTGTGTGTGTGTGTGCATTTCCACATCTGAACAGTGGTGTGGCTGGGATTAGAGGACTTGTTAATTTCTTCCAAGACCAAACATCAAGAATTAATTCAGTTTCAAGTGTGTTATCATTTTAAGGATGTTTTAAGAACTGTCTTATTCATGCATTATAAAAACATCATAGTTTGTATATGTATATCGTAGGCAAACAGCAACCAGCACCTAGTCACAGAACATGTTAGACACACTCATTAGTGCAAATCTAACTTTGCAAAACTCCACTCCCTGTTCTAAATGTTCCACATGCGCCTTCTCCTTAATCTTTCTAATCGTTTTATAGGATAATTTTTGTTATCATTTCCTTTTTATAATCTTACTAGAAAAGCAAAACATCTCCCGAAAAGTCATAATTCATTCATGTTAATAGCCTTACCTTCAGACTTTTGATTCTTACATAGTAGCTTCCATTAAACTTGTTTTAAATATATCCCCCCCCCAAATTATTAAGGTATTTTATTAGGAAACATCTGCCTTACTGTCCTCCTATAACCCAACTCCAGATTTCACCAATTCTATCCTTGGGCACACATCTCCAGACTTTATGCTCATGTTTTAAGTTTTCTCGTGTTACAAGTACACACATAATTGTCCAGCTAGAGTCCTGACTGCACTAGCTTTGGAAAAACCTAGTGATTCAAGTCTATTGCTGGTTAGGCTAATAAATGCAGCATCTCAGACGGCTTTTCTAGTTTTCATGTACTTTTCTATGGCAACCAGAAGAACACGTAGCACCTACTTTAGAAGAGCACAACATTGCTCTGTAGACCCAAACTCTTTCTTGTTAGAGAGATGGTTTAGCTATGTGAGTTTGGGAAGCTTCAAATACACTGATGGTGTTGCTGTGTGAGTTTAGAATCCATTCATTAAGCTTCAGATACACTGAGTGGAAGGGATCAGTATCTATCTATATCTATGTCTAAATCTATATCTATATCTAAATCTATATCTATATCTATATCTATATCTATATCTATATCGATATCTATATCTATATCTAAATCTATATCTAAATCTAAATCTATATCTATATTTAAATCTATATCCATATCTAAATTTATATCTTAATCTAAATCTATGTCTTTATATCTAAATCTATATCTATATCTAAATCTATATCTATGTCTAAATCTATATCTAAGTCTATATCTGTATCTATATCTGTATCTGTATCTATATCATCTATATATATATATCATCTATATCTATATCATCTTTATCTATATCTATATCTCTATCATCTATATCTAATCTATATCTGTATCTCTGTCTATATCTATCTCAAAACCCATGAAAATTGCTGCCGGCCTTTATTACCTCGACAGACATGTACTCACAAGTCCTGAGGTTGTCTGAAAAATTGAGAAACTCTGCCTGGTGAGAGCAGGCACATTTCATGCCATGCTGCTTGATACCGGGTCCCGTACTTACTGAGACTAGCTAGTAAAATGGTGTGCTCACCTCTCTAGTGACTCATTCTAGAACAGACCCTGAAAATGAGTGAGGTGTTGGTGGGAACCGCACAGTTTACAGAGGAAGAAGGATCTCAATGACAGTATGTGTATTTGTTAGTCATAATTTCTCACTCCCCATGAGCATTTGAAAAGCACGGATCATTTCTTTATTTTGAGAGAGGTAATTTTATGGTCCAAAAATAATTGGACCTCAATATATTTTTTTCTTTCTTTAAAAAGAAAACATCATGTACCATTCAAGGGCTAACATATTTGTCACGTCAAGCAGTTTGGTTTTTCTTCTTGGTGAAAACATCTCAAATCCTGTCTTACAATTAAAGAAACACATGGTACGTCGCCATCATCTTTGTTATCACAAGGGGATATGACCAGTTCTGTTGCCGATGATCCTTATTCATCGACACCTCTACTATAGAGAAAAAAGACCTTTTCTTCTAAGAGCCTTATGAATATACAATCTCAGACTCATGCCTCTATGTAATTGATGCAGCTTTAAACTCGTTTCTTATTCTGTCTTGTGAAATTCCCAGTGATAATATTTTGTGTTCTTTGAAAACTCCTAATCTGCTTTCAATGGGATATCATGTCATTACAGCCTGCGGTCCTTGGATATGAGCCACAACAGCATTGAATGTTTGCCGGGACCTGCACACTGGAAGTCTCTGAACCTAAGGGAACTCATTTTTAGCAAGAATCAGATCAGCGCCTTAGATTTGAGCGAAAACCCACATGTGTGGTCAAGAGTCGAGAAACTACATCTCTCTCATAATAAACTGAAAGAGGTGAGAGGTCATCTGTGTTTTCAATTACCAGAAACTCGAGAATGGATGGCAGTTATCACAATTATTTTTAAATCTGTTGATATTCCTTACTTTGTAAGTTAGGCTGTGATTTTACTTTGTGGGTATAGTCAAAGCTCAGCTTCCAACAAGCAGAACTTGGGTCCTAGCCATACCCACTGGTTTCCTCCCACCAATTGGTTTTTATCCTTGTCTGTTTTGTTAAGATTCCTCCAGAAATTGGCTGTCTTGAAAATCTGACATCTCTTGATGTCAGTTACAACTTGGAACTGAGGTCCTTTCCAAATGAAATGGGGAAGCTAAGCAAAATATGGGACCTTCCCTTGGATGGACTGCATCTGAATTTTGACTTTAAGCACGTGGGATGCAAAGCCAAGGACATCATAAGGTCAGCTGACTTGATTCTCTTCGCTCTCTGTTCACTTTGCCTTTCCCATCTGTGACTTTGATGACCATAGAGTAACACTTTAAGGAACACAGATCGATGGTTTAACAAATGCATTTTTTTAAAGTTTTTTTTTATTAATGAATGTGTTTATATGCAACCACTGTGAGGGCTCTTGTAATACCTTGTGGTACAGGTGGGAACGTCTTCATCTCCTAGAGGGGATTGTGGGGTATTGGTCTCCAACCTGCTTCACCCTTGATCCCTATTAACCTCTGATCCAGCTTCACTCATTGACGGGGTCAGGGTCTCCTTCTCCATCTCTGTCTCCTGAAGCCTGGAATTGCAGGCAGACAGCCACATTTAGCCTGACTTCTGAGTGAGTACTGAGCTCCGGAACTCTGATCCTCACAGAGACGAGCACTTATCCCCTGAGTGTCCCTAATGCTTCCTTTTCATTGTCTCACTGTGGGACCCATCCAGACACCTTTGGTTCTCTTATATTGGAGAACTTATGTTCCTTAAAGTGCTCTCATGACATAGTCTGTTTTCTGATTTAAAAAGAGGCTGTGGGTTTGAAAGAGAACAAGGAAGGGTACATGAAAAGTTTGGGAAAGTAAGGAGGAAATGGTGTGATTATATTATAATCTCAAAAGATAAAGATGTTAAAATGTGACAATACATAGCATAGTTTTAAATGTATTTTTCTTTACCTATTATACACGCACACACACACACACACACACACACATATAGATGGTGTGCTGAGGAGTTCACCAAATTCCAGTGGAAATTCTTTTTTGCTTTTTATTGGATAGTTTATGTATTTATATTTCAAATTATTGAAGTTATTCTCTTTCCAGATTCCCTCCCTCTCCCATCCCCTCTCCCAGCTTCTCTGAGGGTGCTCCCCCTCCCACCCACCCACTCCCACCTTAACACCCTGGCATTCCCTTACACTGGGGAAACAAGCCTTCGCAGGATTAAGGGCCTCTCCCCCTATTGATGCAAGACAAAGCCACACTTTGCTAAATATATGGCTGGATACATGGGTCCCCTCTTTGGCTGGTGGTTTAGTCCCTGGGAGCTCAGGGGGTCTGGTTGGTTGATATTGTTGTTCTTCCTATGGGGTTTCAAACCCCTTTAGCTCCTTCAGTCCTTTCTCTAACTCCTCAATTGGGGTTCCCATGCTTAGTACAATGGTTAGCTGCAAGCATCTTAATCTGTATCAGTAAGGCTCTGAGAGAGCCTCTCAGGAGGCATCCATATCAGGCTCCTGTCAGCAAGCACTTCCTGGAATCAGCAATAGTGACTGAGTTTGGTGTCTGCATATGGGATGGATCCCCAGGTGGGGCAGTCTCTGGATGGCCTGTTCTTCAGTCTTGGATCCACTTATCTATTTTTAAAACTACTTGTATGTATAAAATTTAAATTTGTTTTTCCTTTCTTGAGCCATCTAGCATATTGATTTAGTCTCAGTCAGTTGTACATTAAGTTTACTTAGAATAGTGATGTTGAAATTATTAGATAATTTAAGAGCTTAAAGGTGAACAGTTAATGACCTTGTGCATGACTAATGACAAAGTATCTCTATCATAACGCCACATATAAATATCTATTTTGCATTAGACTTCCAGTGTATGAACATATACCCCCATATGTGTGTGTGTGTGTGTGTGTGTGTGTGTTTATAATACAACCAAGGCTGACTCATCAAGCCTTCATTAAAACAGGTTTAACTTATATACTTTTTTTGATTCTATGCCATTGCACAGTTTAGACTTCATAGTGGGTAGGACTTTCCTGTTTAAACAACTTTCCACATATGCATTTGTATATGTATCTATGTATGCGCTGCATTTTAATAGATAATGCAAAGGGAATTGATTATTCCTGGTGATGGGATAGCATGCCATAATTATCAATGCTATGAAATGTCATCAACTGCTCTGAAATCACCAATAGAATGTTCGCACCGATCGCATGTCAGATGGCATGTGTCCTGTTGGTTCTATGACCTTTACAGCTTCCCATGCATGAATTTATGCATTCAACAACATAGGCACAGCATACTTCTCTGTAGGCTGCTATGTGGCTTGTCTTTGTCCAGGTTTCTACAACAACGTCTGAAAAAGGCTGTACCCTACAACCGAATGAAGCTCATGATTGTGGGAAATACGGGGAGTGGTAAGACCACTTTACTGCAACAACTCATGAAAATGAAGAAAGCAGAACTTGGCATGCAGGGCGCCACGGTCGGCATAGATGTGCGAGACTGGTCCATCCAGATACGAGGCAAAAGGAAAAAGGAGCTTGTTCTGAATGTGTGGGATTTTGCAGGTACTTAAGACATCCTCTTAGCTTTCATTTTGAATAGAAACTTTAAAACCGAGTTCCCTGATCCAGCCAATAAAGAGCTGGTGGATACTATAAGATGATCGCAAGCCCATTGGCTACAGATTTTGCCCTTGTCACCAGAAATGGGCGCTCCACAGAGGGCAATGCCAGCACCCAGCAGAGGCGTCTCAAGTAATCGCTTGGGTGGCAGCTAGTGGCCATACTCAGAGCTGTCACGGGAAGGCTGACTATTGCTTGCTCCCCAGGATTTGCTGTTTCCCTCATCATTTCATAACTACTATGGGGAAGACTAAAACCTCCAACCTCTCCTTTTAGGTCGTGAGGAGTTCTACAGCACTCACCCCCACTTCATGACCCAGAGAGCTCTGTACCTGGCTGTCTATGATCTCAGCAAAGGGCAGGCAGAAGTGGATGCCATGAAGCCCTGGCTCTTCAACATAAAGGTGATCTCTTACAGTCACACGGAAATCGATCATCGCTTTGTTTCGGTTTATCTGAGGCTGAGGCTCACTACGTATCCCTGGCTGCCCTGGAACTTGCTACGAATAATCAGGAGGGCCTTGGGTTCACAGAGGTTTGCCTGCCTCTAATTTTTGAGTATTGAGCTTAAAGATGTGCCCTCCCAGGCTTACGTTCTAGTTTGTTTTATGTCTTTATAAAGTGATGTATCTAGGAACAGAACAGAACAAAACACAGTTTCTCCAGTTGTTTTGAATGTTCTCTCTCCCTCCACTCCTTTCTCTCCTTTTTCTCCCCATTTCCCCTTCCCTGTCTTTATTTTTTTAATTTTTTTAATTTTTAAGTTAAAAGGTTTCAGAGTTTTAGTACTGATGTGGAAGAGGGGATCCCACATTGTTTTATGTCACTCACCCCTGAAATCCTTATATGGTGTAAAATCTGAAAGCGCAGACTGATTTTGATCAGACTGTTTTATTAAGTGACATACCAACTTCCCCAGCTTCAAATAAAATACATCAAACACACGCTGCACATGGCCAGTATATCTTCAGTGACCTTTTAGTAGGAAGCTCTCAGATCCTGCCTCGCAAACAGCCCCAGACTGTTTGTCTCCTCTCTTTGGTCTCTCTGTCTTATTATTTCTTTAATGTCTACCTGCTACACTGTTGACAGCTACGCCTTTAAATATGACCTTTCGAATGGAGACTGTGGTAAGATTCCCTGTGCTGCTTGCTGTCTGTTGCCTGGGGGAACTCTCTTCTGGGAGGAAAGTCCTCAGGAAGGTTTGCACCAGGAAGGACATCTGGGAACAGGATTTGGTAGCGGGTAGCTGGTAGTTCGGATCTTCCTTAAACATGTCTTGTCTTGACATTATTATAGTGCACACAGAAGCGTTTTGTGCCGCGTGGAGGTATCTTGAAGTGTTCATTTTATTTAGAGGCACGGCTTGCAAACATCTTGCTCTGGGCAAACATGAAAATAAAAGAAAGGCTACGATGCTGCGGTCACGCGTGGTTCCGGAAGCGGAAAGGGTTGGACTATAAAGGACACCATAAAAAAGTTTTAGATTGTTTTATGATTATCTCTTTTGTTTAGGTTTAAGGGAATAATCTCCAGTAGTCATTTGCTGCTGTAATAGCATCCCTGAGCCTGCGTGGTTTACAAACTACAGAGATTTCTCTCCTATAGCTCTGGAGGGAGGGAAGTCGAGCACCTTGGAGCTGGAACATGCGAGGCCATTCCTGAAATGTTGCATGGTGGGAGGCGGCAGGGCAAGAGTGCGCATGCTCAATGGCAAAGGGCCAGGGAGGGGACCTAACTTAGCTGTCCTTAGTGAGGACAGTCAGTCTGTTCCTTGGGCTCTGCCCTTTAGAGTTAAGCCTCATAAAACCCCCATCTCCAGACGCTGCTGTGTCACGGGATTGTATTTCAAGACGTATCTTTTTGCAGGAATATGCACACATTAGCAGCAAGAAAAGGCAGCTGTTGTTGTCTGGCTCTGAAGTCCTTGAGTCTGTCACTGCTGCAGCACGAAGTTTCATACGTAGCAGATTTTAGCAGAAATGTAACCAGAAAGGATTTGATTTTTTTTCCAGAAACAGGAATTGTCTTGTCTCCGCTTCCTTAGGCTCGCGCCTCTTCTTCCCCGGTGATTCTGGTCGGTACACATTTGGACGTTTCTGATGAGAAGCAACGCAAAGCCTGCATAAGCAAAATCACGAAGGAACTCCTGAATAAGCGAGGATTCCCCACCATCCGGGACTACCACTTTGTGAATGCCACCGAGGAGTCGGATGCGCTGGCGAAGCTTCGGAAAACCATCATAAATGAGAGCCTTAATTTCAAGGTGGGAGGAGGCGCGCCCCCTGCAGGCTATTTGGTGGTCAAGGTGGGAGAGTGCGCCCCTTGCAGGCTGCTAGGTAAATAAATAAGCCTTTCTGTCGCATTACGCTGCTGCTTAGAAAAACCTCGAGGAGAGAGCAATTATCTGGAAATTGTAGGGTTTCTTTTCTTCTTTTTTTCATAGCTCAAAACGATGAAAGTACTTTCATTTTAAAATTATTTATTTATGCCACGCTTCATTTATATTTCATAGAAGCGGGAATAAAAATAACTAGAGGCCCCTGAAGAAAAGGACAAAAAATGTTGCCAGGATGTTGAGAAAAATCATACAGTTTCCTCTCCAGTGGTTCCATCCAGAGGTGGTTTTCTAGGCCTCCTGTTCTCTGGAACAGCCGGTCTTATCTAAGCACAGAAGTTCTTAGCACCCCCTTAAAGCTGCGACCCTTTAACATGGTTCGTCGTGTTGTGGTGACTCCCCCGCCTCCAATCATAAAATTATTTTTGTCGCTACTTCATTAGTACAGTTGTGCTACCTTTACAAATCATACTGTAAACATCTGTGTTTTCCGATCATCTTAGGTGACCGCTGTGAAAGTGTTATTTTGTAGGGGTTTCGTGAAAAGATCATTTGGTGCCCACTTCAGAGGGATCGCGACCCCACAGGTTGAGAACCATGTCTCTATCAGCTTCCTTTGAGAGTCCCCGTTTTGTTTGTATCTTGACCAGTCTTCGTGTTTCCTTCATACTGCTTGTTCTGGTGGTTCCAATATCTTTCCGTTCCAGTCTTTGCCTCTAGACGTTGGTTTTCAGCAGTCTTTAAGTAATTACCTAATTCATAAAGCTAGGTTTCATCTTAAGACTTGTGTTTTAAATTCCTGGCAATCTCTTTTATAAACCACAAGTTTAGGACCATATCAATATCTGGGTCACTAGGAAAAGCACTCCCTTCTGGTATTCACAGGAAGGGAATATGGTTGAAATTTCTAGAAAATACTCTGGGTTCTTCAGCGTGGCAGACACAATGATAGTGTCCGTCTCTCTGTTGGCTCTGGAGATGCCAGAATGTAACCGGAGCCCCCTTAGGCCAGAGTCTCCCAGAGAAATTACTTTCTGGGTCACATGTATTCCCCAAACAGCTTCAATTTGGATGCTAAGCCCCCGCTGTGCGCTGCAATGCGTCCTGTCAGCTCAGCTCTGTTCCTCTCAGAAATGGGCCACCTCTGGATGGGTTTGTCTCTGCAGTACCCCGGGGCTGATACTGCACCTGAAGAATGTTCTGGATAATTTTATTAGTCTTTCCTTTTCCCCGTTGTTGCTAAAGCCTATGTCGGGTATTTAAAAGTCCATTTCAGAAGGTGAGTTTGTTTGTTTGAAGCCTGGATTTGGTTGAAGCAAGCCAGTAAGAAAGATGGTTGGGTCGGTGGTGTGGACTGATGCTGCCGGGGTTGGGGGGAGGTGACCGGGGGAGGAATCCAGCGCCGAGACAGCTGCAGGTTGTCCCTCCAATTGATGAATCCACGAGGCCAGATTCCCTCTATGTACACGTAAGGCTTTTAGACCACTCTGTGCAGGGAAGCAAAAGTTGCTTCCCGGAGAATGGCAGTACTATTCAGAAGGAATGGGTGCTACTAATGGCGTCCTCATTCTGGAAAGCTGGGTTGAGCGTGCGCTGGCTTGCTTCGGTGTGTGCCTACCATTCTGAGACCATGTTTCTGGTTGACCTTGACCGCCCCCCCCCCCCGCGACCCTCCTTCGAGGAGCAGCTCTGAATCTGTTAGAGAGCCCTCAGCCCCACCTCAGTTGTTTTCCTTTCTTCTTCACTCTCTGCTAATCTTTCGTTGTATTTATGAATATCCCTGTGCTCTTCAGAAGGGCTTTTGTTTTTCTTCCCCACCTCGGCCCCGTAGTGATTCCAATACCATGGTGAAAGGAGAAACAAAGGTCAACACCGCAGTTAGTTTGGACCGCATTCCTTGCGATTCTATCTAACCTGAAGCCTGAGCAGCCATCTTCTTGCTCTGCCCTTCAGTATTACCCTCTTGCTCGATTTGCTTCCGGTGAGACTTTCACTTGTTTCTACAGGTCTCTTTCCTTCTAATCCTAAAACGTAATCTTGACACTGAAGCCTTATGTTGTCTTAATTTGTGAGTAATGAAGGAAAACATGACGGTTAGTAGGATTACATATTATTTTCTGGGACAAGGATCATAGATGAATGACTGTAGAAAAATATGGAAGCAGTTCTTCTGAATGCTGGAGACAAAGCTCTTGGGGCAATTAGAGAGAGTCTCGGTTTTGTGTTTATGTGTTAAGGAAAGACCCAGTTTTTAGAGCTTAAGAGTTCAAGTAGAAATTCTGGTGTGTGGAAGAAATTTAAGCGTCCTACGGATCCAGACATGGGAAGAGGGTGCCCCCTCGTGGTGGTCCGAGGCAATTGGCTGCTAATTTTAGAGTTGGGTTTCTCCTTAAAACTATGTTTTTTTCCGAAGGGAAAAATTAAAAAGCCTGAAAAAGAGATCTGTTATAGAAACTAATAACTCAAGACCCTCATTTCAAAATCTTACTGTCTGTCTCTCATCGACTGCTGCGCACAATGGAGTTTTTATCAGGTTGGGATCATCACCATCTAAATAAATCTCATTTTTCCAGAGTTTAGGGTTCCACAAGGAAACAACTTGGCGAGGAGGTTTTGTGTTTCCAGTTCTAACTCTTGATATCTACAGTCGACTAGTCCAGTACCTGTGGATCTATTTTATCTCAGATAGAAATTCCCAAGGCTCTCCTAGCAGACTAGTGTCCCACCCCACCCTTGCTTTGCATAAAAACTCAGTGCAATATGAAATGAGATCATACATTCTTGGTTAGTTATTCGCCTTTGTTTTTGAAATAGAATTTCTGTATTACCAGATAACTATTTCCATGCTATTTTATCGACAGATTTCTTTCTCCAAATTGACTCTATGGCCATAATTTTCTTAATTTAATTTCATCTTCTATTCATTACCATTTAGATAGGTTTCACATCATGCATAAATTTTATTAAAATAAAACCCCACATGCACGGTGTAAAAACCGTTATGGCTGAATTTACCATATAACCCATCTGCAATTTAAGTAGATTTTTCTTTTTAACACCCTGTCATTTGTAATTCCATAGATCCGAGATCAGCCCGTGGTTGGGCAGCTAATTCCAGACTGCTACGTGGAACTGGAGAAAATCATTTTAGCGGAGCGTAAAGCTGTGCCAACCGAGTTTCCTGTAATTAACCGGAAACACTTATTACAGCTCGTGAAGGAACACCAGCTGCAGCTGGAGGAGAATGAGCTCCCGCATGCTGTTCATTTCCTAAACGAGTCGGGTTCGTATGATCGCTCTGGACTCTGGTTTTCAGTGCTGCGTCACGACGATCTGAGGAGATATTCTTAAGCAGATCACTGATGGATTTTATCTTTTGGAAGGCCACCATGTATATGAACATTGACTCATATACCACATCCAAAGAGATGAAAGTGTGCTTTGAGATGTTCTAAGAACACTTTAATGGGAATGAAGGAAGACATGTGGGTTCTGGGTCCCAGATTTGCTATTATGAGACACTGAACCCGCAGTGCAACAATGTAACATGTGTCCTTTCATAGGAACACGTGTTCTTGTGGAAGTTGCTTTTATTTAGGAATCATCACTTATGTGGTGCCCCGGACACTTTAGGCAGCAGATGGTGTGGTGTAAGCTCTCTCTGTTGCTTAGTCTTTGGTCATAGTGAACCTTCTCAGCACACCGCACCCCCATACCATGTCCTTACCTTGTGAAACCTGTCAGTTGACTGAAGTCCCATTGTAAATGACCAGGAACCTGTCTTGATCCTTGTATTCTGTTGAATGGAAAATAATTTCCTGAGTTCCTTTCTCCATGATCCTTAAATCAGATATGGAGAGATATGTGCAGGTTCTTATCTATGTGAAGACTAATGTATTCATACTATACATGCAGAAGGTTTAAAAGAATATTGCGAATTTGCATTTATTAATGTATACTTTTCAATGCATGCTGGTATTTTGAATATACTGACATATGAATGAGTGATATAGACCGGACATACTTCCCTTTATGCTCTTGGGGCTTTAGAGCTGAGGAGCAGCAGGTGCAGAGTCTCCAGGGTCCCCCTCTGTGTCACCAGTATAACTAGCTGCATTGGAGTCTCTGGGACTTTGTATTATTCCACACCCCACTTTTCACTGTTTGGTAAATTTTCACTGCAGGCGTTCTTCTGCATTTTCAAGACCCCGCATTGCAGCTAAGTGACCTGTACTTTGTGGAACCCAAGTGGCTTTGTAAAGTCATGGCACAGGTTGGTGTTTTATATTCTATTTGGGGGGGGCTAGAGGCAGCGATGGGAAAGCAGAGTAGGGGGTGACCCGGGGCATTTAGCAGTTTAGTGTGTGTGATCTGAGAAGGCTGGGACTGTTGAAAATCTACAGAACGGCAGACCACTTGACGGGGAAGACCGCTAGAAGAGCCTCCTGGAAATGGAGGGGTATCTGAAAGTTCCCAAGTCTTTGTTTCCAAGTCATGGGCAAATATCTAAGCCTCAATGCTAAGTTAGGTGGCTGACTTCATTAAGTAAACAGAAGCATTGTGAAAATCTTGAAGGTAAATTCGTTATGAGTGAACTGGGGTGGCGAGGCTGTGAAATCTGACTAAGGCAGGAAAGCCAGGCATGGTAGTGTGTGCTTGGTCGTCAGTACTTGCAGGATGGAGGCAGGAGGATCAGCAGACATTCCCGGTCATCTTCAGCTATGCAGAGAGTTCCAGACCAGCCTGAAACACATGTAGCCCTGTGGTCAACACAAAATAAGAGAATTTAAAGGCCATAGAAGTTACTGTTTTTCGAGCTCTAGCTATTTATACTTTTGAAGGCTGTGTTGGTGATTGTCTAGTTTTCTGTTCATGCTTCACACAGAAACTGATTTCTCCTCCCAATAATAGTACATTAAAAATGAGTCTATGTAGAACAATAAAAAAAAATAACCTGTAGATCTTCCATAGAAAAATACTCAAGAGCATACCATTCAGTGCATTTAATTGTAGTGTGTCTTTTTTTTCTTTCGTAGGGTTGATAGCATCATATTGTCAACCTACACCCTAGATTATAGCTGTTTATCATTGCAGCTTTGACAAGTAAATACTTGTCTGGCCATTTCAAGAGAGTATAGAATCAGACAGGGCCACCCCAGCTAAGGACCACTATGTTTCACTCGTTCATGGCTGAGGAGAATGCAGGGATGATGCCTCTGGCTCTCACATTAATTGGCAATTATTTCATTGATGAACATAACTTACAGCTTTACTCGTGACTCCCCCAAGTCTCTAACATGATTATCTGTTTTCATATTGGATATATCTCTCCCATTTAAACCGTGATGCTAATTGAATTTCTTTAAGCAACCTCGAATAGTACTGCTGAAATCTACTTAAAGATAAAAGGGAAATGATTTCGCAGAGAGAACTCAGCCGGGGCTAAATCCTATACCCAGGCGCTGGAGAGAACATTTTAACATCAGGGTAATTGGCATTTAATTGCAATGTGCCAGTTCTAATGGCAGATATATTCAAATTGCTTTCCACATTCCTGCCCAAACACCACAGATGGCACGAATTGATGGTAAACGAGATGGCACCTCGATTTAGGGACACAATCTCCGGATGGAGCACATCTCTTCTATGCACAAACAGCTTTCTCACGTTTTAACCCTTTCTGTCTTCCCTTCAGTAAGGACAGTTATATTTTCTTTCACGGTGTTCTTCTGGTTTACCGTAAGCGAAAGACAAATGGTAAACTTATATCTAGTACTGACTTGACCTGTCTGATAATTTAAGGCATATAATTCCTTTGGAGTTTAAAAGTAACTTCGGGACAATCCAGGAGTTATGGAAGGGAGCATGCCAAATGTGGAGCCAAATAGATAGTGTGCTTAGTGTGCCTCCTTCACTCTGTGGGTTTTGCTATGAGTCCAGCACCAGGGACAGAAACGCTATGTAAATAAGAGGATAATGTTGCTCCCAAAGTGATACCTTACTATTTAGTTATCACATATAATCTTATTAGAAGGACGCATACAGGGATGGATTCACATCAGTTTTCCTTGTTAACAACAGTAAAAGAAAATGCCACAAACAAACAAACAAACAAACAAACAAACAAAAAAAAAAACACTTCAGCTTCCCCCAAACCAAATGCAAACCTAAACCAAAGCAAAGTACGTTCCAACCATGAACACAGGAAAGCTCCTGAAGATTCTATGGAGAAATTACTTTGAAACTCCGTGAAGCATTTTATCAGCTTGAGTTTAGTGCTATGATGCCCTATTTAACTGAATTTGGGATCAGGGAGATAGCGTCTCACTCTGTAGTGCAGGCTAGAATAAAGAACTAACTATGCGGCTCAGGTCGACCTGGAACTACTGTGTTGCTGAGCCTGGATTTGAACCCACAGCAATAGCCACACCTTAGCTTTTTGAGTGCCGGGATGGTAGGTGCCAGTCATCATGACTGGCTTTTAAATGAAAACTGAAATCAAGACTTTGATCAATTTAAAGATATTATGGAAAATTTGAAATTTCAGTAAAATGATAAATTAAGTTTCTTGTTACCAAGGCAACAGCAGCAGCTATCGCTCTGTATTGATACATTGAACCCTATAAATAACCATGCAAGAATGAGAGCACGTCTGTCTGATACTCAACTGCAGAAATAAATCGGGGTATTCACCTCACCGAGTCACTGAGGCAAGGCAGGAATTGTAATTCTGGGGGTTTGTTACACCTCTCGCTGTCTCCAATATCCAACAGGGGTTTCTAGTCCACTTCAGACTGTTTAGTTCCCAAAACAAAGACACAGAGAGCTTTGGGTTTATCGTAAGCCTTAAAGCACTGAAGCTGGGCAGATATCAACCCTCTGTGCTGTTTTCTCTACTTCTCTGCCAGATTCCCTGTTAATACGTGTCTGTTCTTTTCCAGCCACTTCTGCTCTGGCACTCAAGCCCACATGGCTATGTACCCATGATCCTTGCCATCCCATGGGAATTCCTTCCCTTTCCTCCCTATCCTTCAGGATTCCTCCCAAGACACCCAGGAACCTTCCCTCCTCTTCCTTCTCTTCTACCCAACCAGGCTGTTAGCATCTTTATTAACCAGTCATGGAGAACTTGGAAGGCAAGGTTTACATAGTAAAAGCTGCTGTGGGCGGAGGATTTCTTCCTGGGAGTCACCAGATCTTAGGGACCAGTATTTAGCATGTGAATGTATAGCAGCAGCAGACCAAGGCCCTACAAAGAATGATTTCACATCATGGTGCAGAAGTTCTAATGGACATCCATGCTGTGCCCCAGGCAGTGATGCTACTAAAATCATTAAAGAATCTTCAACCAGGTTAGGGATATGTTTGCAAAACTCATCCAACTATACAAGAAACAGTTGTTAAAGAGACCCATGGGACCAATCAGGTGGCATGGCAAATTATTCTCCGAAAAATACATCAGAGATATAGTCTGTTGTTGGCTTGAAAAGATCTATAATTTAAGCATAGCGTGAGTTAATAGATAAAAGAAATTCTAAGCTTTTTAAAGGTGATAAAATTAAGGTAATATTTTCAGATTTCATCACTGTATAAAGGGTCACTCCCAGACTTGGAAACTGAAAATGCTAGGTGTTTTTTATTTCCACTGTTTCTTTTTTAAAAAATTACTTCTTTTACCTTTGAAATTATGATATAATTATATAATTTCTCCAGTCCTTTAGCCCCTTCAAACCCTTCCATAGACCTCTTCTTACTCTTCCAAATCCATGACCTTAAAAAAAATGATCGTTGCATGCACATACATATCAATGTATACATACACATTTCTAAATAAACCCTGCTCAGTCTAAACAATGTTACTTGTATGTATGCTGCTGATCTTTTGGCATTGAAGAACTAATTAGTGTGCTCTTCCCTGGGTAAGCCTGTTTCTCCCAATCTCAGCATTCTTTAGTTGCCTGTAGTTATCTGGGTAGGGTTGAGGTCTCCTGGGCTTTGCTCCATCCACTTCAGCGTGCCTTTGGTGTGTCACGTGAGCTAATGTTTGGGCGGCCCTGCTGGTGAGACTTTACGGAGAAGACACAATCGCATAGGAAACTCCATGATTCTTTGGCTCTTACCATCTTCCCACCCACTCTTCTGTAATGTTTTTGGAGACTTAATTTTGAGCGTTGTTTTTTAATGTATTTATGAAGACTGGGCTTTGTGGGTCTGTTTTTTTTTTTTTTTTTTTTTTTTTTTTTTTTTTTTTTTTTTTTTTGCCTGGCCGCTGGGATGTTGGAACACCACTCAGAAAGGAGAAATAAAGGGGCCTAACTAGGAATGGATGCTCATTGGCTACACTCAGGGCCCCTAGATACCTCATTAGCATAGAGAACTCTAAGCTCTAAGCTACTTGACCTCTTGGTGGAGATCCTCTTATTAGAGTGTCCTGGTCACGAGCTCCTGGACAGAACTCTGCTTGTAGCTTGTTCCCCTGTCATTTTTAATTATAAATTTTATCAGGGTTCTGAACTTAGCTTCTATCTTTCCAGTTCTTCTGTCTGGTGCCATGATCCATTTTCCCACAGGACCTCACAATTCTGCATTTCCATAGGTCATGGTTTTCTGTCATGGTTTCATCTGTTGCAAAGAGTTTCCTTCATGAGGGATGAGATTTGTACTTCCTGTGGGTGTAAGGACAAACGTTTAGAATGTAGTTGGGAATTTTGTTGGTTTAGTACAGTGGAGGTCTTAGGGTCTCCTTTAAGGAATGTGAATTCACCAGCCCTGAGTAGTTAGATATGTTTGCTGTACAAGGCACAGTTTCTGTCTTGTGGAAAAGATCATAAGTCCAATTAGAGAGCCAGTGGTTACCACCACAGTGTGTGTTATTACTTTACCCTTCAGGTTATTGTGCTATAGCTAACTACTCTGCCCCCCACCCATTTGTGTTCATTATTTTTTTAAAGATTTATTTGTTTATTACATATACGTACACTGTAGCTGTCTTAAGGAGACACACCAAAAGAGGGAACTAGATCTCATTACAGATGATTGTGAGCCACCACGTGGTTGCTGGGACTTGAACAATTTTGTTATGGTTCACAGGCACCATAGCAGGACAGGGCTGTTGGTTGTGAGCCTCCTTTAGAAGATTGCATGGTGTGTTCTGAAACCATGTAAACTAGTCTTCAGTGAGGAGGCTTTCAAGTCATTTCAAGTGGTCTCTGGACTTTGCCTCTGAAGCATGTGGCATTTTCAATAAAAAGGACTTATCTTCTGCTTCTCTGGGGGCAACCAAGGACAACAGCAGTAGTCTATAGTGTTTGAGTCTCTTGCAGATGACAGACCAACAATTCAAAAAGGGGGGGGGGGGGCTTCTCGAGGCTTGCAAGTATTTTTGAGCATTCTTGAGTTCATGTTTATCAGGATATTGGCCTATTGTTTTCTTTTTGACCATGTCTTTGTTTGATACTACAGTGATGCTGGAGTTGTAGAGGTGATTCAGAAGTGCTACTTTCTTCTTCTTATTATCCTCATTGATTAATTAATTATAGTTTAAAAAGGACTGTCTGCAGATCTTTGAAAATCTGATAGAATTCTGCTATGAATACATCTGGCCCTAGACATGTTTTTTCTCTTAAAGACAGAAGTTTTATTTGTTTTTTGTTTTTGTTTTTCACTACTCTTTTAGTCTCCCCATTTGTTACTATGGCTGTTTAGGTTGCTGAATTCTTCTTGGTTTAATTTTGGTGGTAATGTAGAAACTTAACTACTTCTTTTTACGTTTTCCGAGTTAGTTGAGTACGGGCTTTAAAGCTATTCCCTTAAAATATTCTGAATTTCTTCGGTAATTGTTGAAATGTTGTCCATCTTATTTTCGGTTCTGTTTATTTGGGTCCTCTTTTTCTTTCTTTCGATTTGTTGGGCTGAGAATCGGTCAATCTTATGTTTTTTTTTTTTTTTTCCCTCAAAGAACCAACTCTTAGATTGGTTGATTGTTAATATTTTTTCTATTTCATTTGTTTCTTCTTTAATTTCTGTTATTTAATAATGTCAACTGGGTTTGAATTCTGTTTGTTCTTATATTTTTAAAGGTTTTGAGTCACATCATTAAATCATTTATTTGTGCTCTTTCTGATTTTTTTAAACTATAAGTTTCCCTTGTACAACTGCTTCTAATATTTCCACTAGGTGTTGTTGTATTAATTTTAAGTCTTCGTTTAATTCCAAAAGATTATTTATTTTTTGATTTCTTCTTTGACCCATTCATCTTCAGTGATAAGTTATCTAAACTTTATGAGTTTGTGTAGTTACTAGAGATGTGTTTGCTGCCAGTTTCGGGTTTTATTGACTTATGGTAAGATACCAGAAGTTATTTTAATTTTTTTTGACTTGGACATATTTGTTTTGTGTCCGAGAATGTAACCTAATTTAGAAAACCTTCTGAGTGCAGCTTAACAGAATGTTTATTCTTCTGTGCTTGATGTGATATTCTGTAGACTTAGGTTAAGTCCATTTGTTTTATGGTGTTTATTCCTTCTGGTGTTTTTCTGTTTATTTCCTGTTAAGATGACCTGTCTGTTAGAGAATTCACCTACTACATTTGTACTGGTATTTGTACTTCCTCGATTAGAATAAAATGATTCTCCTTATCTCTTCTGATTAGTTTTAGATTGACATCTATTTGGTCAGATATTTAGATAGAGATGCCCGATTGCTTCCTGGTCCCATTTGAATGGAGTATGTTTGTCCATTCTTAAGTCAGTGACTATCTTTAGCAACAGATAGGTGGGTTTTGTTTCTTGACCCATTCAGTCAGCCTGTGTCTTTTGCTTGGAGAATTGGAGCCACTAACATTTAAAGTTAACAAAATATGTGTGTTCATAACAACAGCAGCAGCAGCAACAACAACAACAACAAAATAGGTACCTTTCCCAAGATCCTACAGCCAGTGAAAGAGCCTGAATTTGGACTTAAGTTCTTTGAAGCCACGTTCATATTCTTTATGGGCACATGTTCTTTATGAATGCCTAGATATCGTTGAATTCTCCCAGGTGCTCTGTTAGAGGATGGGTTCCTTTGCTTTTCTTCAGATTTACTAACTCACATTCCACCAGCAGAAGCCTATAACCAGGAGTGGACATACTATCTCTCTTCCATTGGTAGAGGTTGACTCCAGTCATGAGGATGTCAATCTACACGGCCAACCTGTCAGATTATGGTTTAGGAGATACTTTCTAGGAGTGTATAGGAATATGCCAGAGATGAGACTGCAAAATGAACGCTGGGGATTGGGATGAAAAATAGCCTGAAGATCTGAATTCTCCTTCCTTAGTTTTCCAAGTACTTCTGAACTCGCTACCACACTGGGATTGCAGCTTGTCTGACTGCTGCAGAAATTTAATCTTGCCTTATAGTTCTAACTAAACAGTGTTCTCTCCTTGCTACAAGAGACAAACAGCCAGGCAGCTAGCCAGGCAGGCAGACAGACAGGCAGACAAAATGTTTAAATTGGAAACATTTCAGAAATTAAACTTAGTGCTTATGGGTTGGAATCTTTCAGATTTTGACAGTGAAAGTGGACAGCGGTCTGAAGCATCCTAAGGGCATCATTTCCCGGAGGGATGTGGAGAAATTCCTTTCAAAGAAAAAGCGGTTCCCAAAGAACTACATGATGCAGTACTTTAAACTATTAGAAAAATTTCAGATCGCACTGCCAATAGGGGAAGACTATCTGCTGGTTCCAAGCAGGTAAGACAGATCTTACAAATCCAGTAGAAATCGACCAGATTAAATTATTTTGGTTGACAAAGTAACTTTTTTTTTTTCTGTAATAGATACACTGATGTTTAGTTTTTAGTTTTTAGTAAACTTTCTGGCAACACATGGCATATATTTTGAAAGAAAAGTTGCAGTTGATTAATATTTAAAAATAAATTATTTCATGCATATAACTGATACTTGGCTTAACACTCAAATTATTTGGAAAACAGATTAATGGTAAAGCAGTGTGTGCACACGTGTGTTCATCTTTACTTGGCAATTTAGAAGTTATGTTAGGGAAGTTTAAGGAAGAAAGGGAGCTTCCAAGAAAGTTTAAAATGAACAGGTTATGATGGGGGAGGACTATATTCTAACTTTGTTTGTAGAGAATCCTCACATTGTTTTGAAAGTAAATGGGAAAAGCTCCAAAGTGTTGAGAGTTCAAATTATCTTAACATGGATACAACAAATTCCAAATACAGATGTGTAGTTGTTTCTAGGACATGCAGTCTTTTCAAGTTTCCTGTAATCCTAACATCTGCCTTTGCACCAATTGTACTAATGCATTAATGCACATAAGATTGTTGGAATAGTTTGTTTTCCACCTACTCCATTGATGCATACATTAGAATTGATGAAGTGACATCCAAATTCTTCATGTTGGTGATCATATGCCAAGAGATCATTATTTTTAATGCAATTGTGTGGAGTAGTTATTTCCCTGGGATTGAGGCCGTGAAAAGCACAGGTCACCAGACCCCATACTCAGGCTGCCATTGTGGGTTTCTGACAGGTTCTGTCCTCTGCAGCTTATCCGACCACAGGCCCGTGATAGAGCTCCCCCACTGTGAGAACTCTGAGATCATCATCCGGCTGTACGAAATGCCGTACTTTCCAATGGGATTTTGGTCAAGATTGATTAACCGATTACTTGAAATCTCGCCTTTCATGCTTTCTGGACGAGGTATGTACTTAATAAAGATACTATTTGGACAAACTTGAAAAAAGTATTAAAGGAACATGGCATTTCCCAGAGTTAACCTGTTTGGAAGGCAAGAGTGGCCAACACATGAACATGCGACAACTTACACAATATTCTGGAAGAAAATGTCTTAGTTCCTGCATTCGATATATTTGCATCAACTGTGAGTATTATACTTCCCAAGGCTTAGGAAATAGGAAACAATAGCTTTAAAAGGTGGGGTTTAGTGGGAGCCATTAGTTTAACCATTTAACATACACATACCCCTCTATATAGTCACACAGAAACACACACATATACCCACATGTACACACACTCACACACATACACACATAAGTACACACACTCACACACATACACATAAAAACACAATACCCATATACATACACACATGTACAGACATACATAGACACTCACATACATACATCTATACATGCATACACACAAGTACACACACTCATACACATACACACATGTACAGACATATATAGACACTCACACACATACATCTATACATGCATACACACAAGTACACACACTCATACACATACACATAAGTACATACTACTCATACACATATACACACATACACACATACATACATGTACACACATACACACAAGTACACACACTCATACACACATGTACACATACACACATATACACATAAGTGCACACACTCACACATATGTACACATACATACACACAAACTCTTATACATGCTCTGACATACAGACATACACATATGCACGCACACACGTATGAATCTACAAAGAA